>NC_090360.1:9176212-9501440 GCF_035084215.1 Heptranchias perlo
TCTTCCCACTCTCGCTCTGAATCTTGTAATTTTGGAGTTTCTCCCTCATCTCCCCTTTGCTCTTTCAAAGTTCATCTCCTCCATGAGACGCAACAATTACTGCCCTCAACTCCCCCTCTTGGCTCTGGAGTTTGCTTCTATTCTGCCCTGGGATTTTTTTACACGTGAAAAATGATATATAAATGCAAATTGTTGTTATAATGTGTTAGCCTTGGCACAGTTGGTAGCACTCTCAACTCTGAGTCAGAAGGTCATGGGTTCAAGACTCACTCCAGAGACTTGAGCACATAACCTAGGTTGAGAGTTGTGTACAGAGGGAGATCGACATTTTTGGAGGTGTTGTTTAAGTCCTTGTCTGCCCTCTCAGGTGGGTGTAAAAGATCCTGCGGCACAATTTGAAGAAAACCAGGGTATTATACCTACGCAACATGTGTCCCCCCAATCAAAAACAAATTATCCGGTCATTTATCTCATTGCTATTTGTGGGATCTTGCTGTGTGCAAATTGGCTGCTATGTTGCCCTACATTACAACAGTGACTACACTTCAAAAGTATTTCATTAGTTGTGAAGCTCTTTGGGATATCCTGAGGCCATGAAAGACACGAGATAAATGCAAGTTCTTTCTTTCTATAAAACGAGCTTTTCTTTAAATTAATTTTAAACATTTTACTCAAAATGGAAGTTTTGCATTCATTTAAAAGCCCTTTAAGGGTGCAGAGTACCCTTAATATGCAAATATTTTGATTACAAAACTCTCCAAGTGTGAATACACCATGAGAAATATTCACTGTAATCCAATCAAAAGAGGCTGCTTTTATTCTAATGCAATGAGGGTCAATTGAGTTATTAGTGTTTTGAACCAGGTGTCAATGGGATGTATTGAAACAGCCCAAAAATAGACAGCCTGTCATCATGATGCCTTTGTGTTTTTAAGTTGTAAAGATTGTTGACCATTATAGATGTAGATTACCTCTATCTCACACACTGACTTTAAAAGCATGAACCCATTTTCAAAGAGTTTTATGATTATAAAAAATCTATCTTATTTCGTGTATCATGATTAATTTTATTATGTCTTGCTGTGAGGCACAGGGATGGACTGGAACTCTGTGGGTTTGAACTCACGTAATTCCCACACAGACGATATGCTATGGAAAAAGACTGCCATTTCAGCAGCCAGCTTCAGCCAGAGATTCTCAAAAGACCTCATTTGACTGGTTTGTCTGTTTAACTTTTTGTGAAATGGCTCCAGACTGCTGTATTTGAACTGAATCAATATCCTACTTATACTGCTGCCTCTGTAAATAACTTTATTTGTGACTAATCTGTTTAATAGTTTAGCTTGTTACATAAAGTGTCTGGTGTGGCTGATATTATCCATCTTCTGAAGTGACATGAGACTTAATGGAATTCCCACATGCTATCCGGTAACAGTAAAAGAGTTCACTGTTTGAGGGAGTGAGAGCTTACTTATGGGAGTAAACTTTTGTGTTGGGTACAAGAAAAAAGTATGTGGGTTAAGCCGAAATCATAAAATAGACATTATGACCTAATAGATCAAGTGACTAAAAGCTTGGTGAAAGAGGTAGGTTTTAAGGAGTGTCTTAATGGAGGATAGAGAGATGGAGGGGTTTAGGGAAGGAATTCTACGGTTTAGAGCTTTCACAGTTGAAGCCATGGCTGCTAATCCTGGGGCAAAGGGAATGGGGGATGCATAAGAGGCCAGGCTTGGAAGAACGCAGACTTCTAGATAGATAAAACTTGCACTTATTACAGCAAATATCAAAACAAACCCAACTCTTCACATATAATGAATGGCTTTGAAGTGAAAATACTATTGCTATGTCAGCAAAAGAAGCAACTATTTTGTGCACAGAAAGATTCCAGAAATATCCATAAAATAAATGTTATTGGGCAAGGGAAAATGATTGGGAGAACTCCTTGCTTTTCTTCACATGGTGCTGTGGGATAGGCAGCTGGAGCCTTGGTTTAATGTAACATCTGAGGGATAAGCATCTCCGACAATGTAGCACTCCCTCAGTGTTGCACTTAAGCGTCAGTTTAGATTATGTGCTCCAATTCTGACCCCACTCCCTCCGAGGTGACAGTGCTACCTCAAGCTCACAGTATAAAAGAAAGCTGAATGCTTGAAATCTGAAATATAAGCAGAATGTATCCCCCAAGCCCTGCACTCTCTTAAGGATAAGAAAAGTGAAGTGGTGGGTGAGGGGGTGGGGGATGGAAATTAGAGAAGTGAAAAGGAAAATCAGCACAGATCTAGATATGTAAATGTTTGCACTAAGAGATTGCGATGTGAGACTGATGTTTCATTTCTTTCAATGGAGATTTCTCAATTGTGTAACCCATTCATTGCATTTAAACCTTTGGTTACCATATTGTGTAATTAATACCATAAGACAGCTAACAAATCTGTTCTCCCTGGCACGGAGCATTGAAGAAAGGTGCAAATTACAACCAATTGGTGGAGGAAAAATCCTATCAAACATGGAAAAGTAGAAACTAACAGCAGCGATATTATCTTTTGAACGTTTAATGCACTTGTACCAAATTCCTCCCTTAGTGTTAATCTACTTAAAATAAATGGATTAGTGCCTCTGTTAAAAGGGCAGAGAGAAGAATTTAGTACAAGCATGTTAAGTTTAACATTGCCAGCAGTCATTTCTATCCATTAGTATGCTGATTACATCACAACGACATTTGACTAAAGTTTTAAGTTTAATTTTATTTTAGCTCGGCGAGGCGCTGACTGAAAAATTCCCAGGTTCAATCTGCAGTCTATGCCAAATTAGTCTTGGCAGAGATACTAAGATTGGCCTCAGTGCCTTTGAGTTAGAGAAGGGAAACCCAACCGTGTGCTCCTGCTCCTGGTTGCTGTCCACCAACCCCTGGTGTGTAAGTGTGTGTGTGTGTGGGAGGTAGAGGGGGGGATTGAGGACAAGATCAGGCTCAAAAACGTTGGCTGACACCAGCTAAATTCATCACAGACCAAGAATTGAGCCTGGGCCATTTCTGATAACTATTAGCTATTATACTGAATAAATTTGTTGAATGATTAGAGTGATTCTTGCAGCTATTTAACACACTCAGATACATCTGAATATTTCCATAAACATGTATTACTTTCCTCTGAAGCATAGAACCAATTTTTCAGTTTTTTATGTAATGAGGCCCCAGTTCCCAAAGCTTTTACTAATCAGTTGAAGTGTGTGTGTTTTTTTCTTGCCATTTAAAGATTTTTTTTCTTGTAAAATTTTACAAAGATTTGGAGCCAAATAGCAGAAAACTGCATTTTAGTAGACCGACAAAAGCTTTGTAAATGGGGGGAATTCGTGGGGAGTACATTTAATCCGTCTACCTGTATAAAGGTTTTCAGTGTCCATCACACTTCAGATGTCAGACTTCAAAATGTCGAAATTATTTGTTTTTAAAATTCCCTCACCGGTAGCAATTAAACTCTAATTGACCTCAGGGCCTATTTAGAGCACTTTTCCACCGGAAATACCTCAGTGCAGGCATTACAGTGATAGGCCAGGTTAACCATGGTTCCATCTTATCAGATAAACATCATAACTGTGCTTCAGATTCTATACCAGCCATGAGCAATTTCATAGTAGAGCAGCTCGTAAAGAAAGAACTTGCATTTATATAGCGCCTTTCACAACCTCAGGATGTCCCAAAGTGCTTTACAACTAATGAAATACTTTTGAAGTGCAGTCACTGTTGTAATGTAGGAAACATAGCAGCCAATTTGTGCACAGCAAGATCCCACAAACAGCAATGACCAGATAATCTGTTTTTTTATGTTGGTTCTTAAAGTATGCTATAATAACAAAAATACTGAGACAATGATTAGTATTATTTGCAGAATAGTTTAAATAAAATAATTATAGGATTATGCAGTCACATTACAACTCGAATACCTGAGGCAGGCCCAACTTTGGCACTGCAATATCAATGAGATCGCTGAAGTGCCTATTCAGCATGGGGAGTCACCTTAGATGATGTTTTTTTTTCAAGCTACAGGAGGAACAGCATTGCAGGTGCCAGGAGCAGCACAGGATACTCTGTGTTACCTGCTGGCCATGAGCTAGTCTTGTGTGGATCTTCTCCCAACTGGGAAGTGTCACAGCCAGAAAACAAACGTTGGCGATGATGACTTTTTATCACCTGCACATGCACAGTTATATTAGTATTGTTGCCACAACTCTATAATGCACCCTGCGATGTAAATGGGGAAAATGACAGAGTAGCAGCAGTAAAGACTATTGGAACTGGCTCCGTACATGTTGCTTTATGGCTCTGCGACATTCAAGGCTTCTGAATTTGCCTGTTTACACTGCAAGCCGCAACAGAGCAGTGATGGGAACATTCAGACAAGGTCGTGCATGGGTAGTTCTTCAAAAGTCACCATCCTACATTACAACAGTGACCCCGCTTCAAAAAGTACTTCAAAAGTGCTTTGGGAGGTCCTGGGGTCATGAATAGCGCTATATAAATGCAAGTTCTTTCTTTCTTTATTGTGTCTAGGTTTCTGGACACGCGCCTTCTCCTATGTCAGGGAAATGTCTGTAGGGGCCAGCAATGGAAAAACCACAGTGCTGGCCCTTAAGGGTAAGGTCAACGGCTCAACCCTGCCAAAGCCAGAACAAAATGATGGGCTGCAGTATGTAGTACAGGTGGAGGGTATCATTGTTTGGCACCACTGGTACTTTGCCTTTGGCTCCGCGGATAGAAAACACTTCCTGAATTGGGGGCTCCACGGAATCTCATTTACATTACAGCATGGTTGCCGAGCCAAGGCTCCCTCTGGCAGCATCGCTACAACATAAATACAGCACAAGGCAAGCCAAACTCTGCTAGTTAGCGAATAATGAGGTCTTAAAGAGACTGGGAATTTAGATCAACACTAGATTAGCATTTGTTGAAGTGAAAATTGGGGCTATAAATCTGCTTAAGGTTACTTTGTGTGTGCAGACAATATAACTTGACACTTCAAAAACTACCCTAACAAGACGGACTTCGATTGAAATGGAGTGAATTTTTGGCATTAACGCCCCACCTCCCAACTCATATGCAGTGTTTTCAAA
This sequence comes from Heptranchias perlo, assembly GCF_035084215.1. Taxonomy (NCBI): domain Eukaryota; kingdom Metazoa; phylum Chordata; class Chondrichthyes; order Hexanchiformes; family Hexanchidae; genus Heptranchias; species Heptranchias perlo. The sequence goes on from NC_090360.1 coordinate 9,181,322, forward strand.
GAGAATTCAGCTGATTGGTAGCCATAGATGGTATCCTTAAGCTCCAGTTTCACATAAATGCCCTAGGCGCAGACAACCAGGATTTAAGCACTGTATTGCACAGGGAAGCACGATTTTATGTGGGGAACACCACAGACTCATTGCACAGGAGAGTCTCTTTTGAAAAATAAAACCAGAGATGTTAAAATATTGCTTTGCATTTAACCTGATCGAACAACAGCAGTTAATATTGATGCAGCACTCTACACGTGGAGAACTACATTTCACAGCGCTTTACAGAAAAGGTGGACACCAAGCAGGAGAAAAAGGGGAACAGGAAACAGGTTTGGGAGAAGGGTTGAAAGGAGAGTCGAGAGAAGAGTTTTAAAGAAGTTTTAGAAAGTAGGAAGGGTAGTGATGTGGAGAGATTTTGGGAGGGGGGATATAGTGGCTGAAAGATGGTGGTGCAGAGAACAAGAAGCAAACCAGTGTTGGATGAGCAGAGGGTATGTTTTGGGATGTATGGTTTGAGGAGATCACATAGCTAGGGTGGTGAAAGGCATGGAGTTATTAGAACAGGAGGACAAGTTTCTTGTGATCAATCAGTTGGAGTACAGAAATCTGGTGAAGATTGGAAGGGATGGGCATGTTGGAGGAGAAGATATGGGCCATGGTATTGTAGGTCAGTTGTAAATTGTGGATTGAGGAGCTGGAAGACAATTACAACACTTACAGAGAGAGCACATACAAACATTTTTAATTTAGTGCTTTAATTGCTATATAATTATTCAAAACTTACTATTTTTTCTATAAATTGAACTTTAAATTATGTTTTACTCTTCTGTTTCCACCTTCCCACACCATCATTTGACATTTCCTATTCAAGGATGTAGTGGCTGTTACATTTTGGGGGTTTCTTAACTTTTTTTACTCAAGATATTTTTGGCTTCCATGTTTCAGACTACTCATAGGTGAGCCTCAGCTCCCTATGTACCAGAGAGAATGTTTTCACTTACCTTGATATCCACATAAATTCAGAACATGTCGAGACAACAGAGAACATTTTTCAGTTTATTTCAGCTACTGGCTTTATCATGTCATCTCACAAAGATCCTTCTTATCTTTGCAAGGCAACTGAATAACTACTTCAGGCTTTGACTTGGACTTTAACTGCCATACACATTTATTAAACAGTAAAAGAACAAGCAAATAGTAACCGTAACACAATATAGATATTTACTGTAGTTATTAAGTTTAACTATCTCCTTGAGTAATGAATAGTTCACGACTGCTGTGCCAAACTGACATAATTTATATTCTAAATGTAGTGGCTCTGCAGTTTTGTTCTTTTTCTCACTGTCGAAGCTATCTGGCCTAATTTATCTCTGTTCGAAGGCATCAGGCAGACTCTCTGATTTGAACAAGACAGGCTGATAAATACCTTCAAATAAATGGCCAGGACTAAGCTAATTTAAGTAACTGTCCAGTAAACGCAAAAAAAGCTGCCAGTTAAATAATTATTTGAACAAAGATGTTTGTATTTGAATTGAGTGGCCTGGCTCATCCCTCCGATACCAGTCACAGAATATCTAATTCTGTAATAATTATAAGTTAAGCTGGGGCACAATTTCTGAGTGCAGCTGTTTTTGTAATCTTTTATGTACAGTGACAGATCTAAAAAAGCCAACACCATGCTAAATCTTGGACAAAAATGCTTAATCTTTGTCCAAGGGGTCCTGCTACCTGGCATCAGTCAGCAGCAATCAAGATGTCCGCAAAAAGATGTTCCATAGCGTCCTTTGGGTTACTTTCCCTCTGATTTACTTCCTTGCTAGCCTGTCAGTTCAACTAGTAGACCATCACCCTATAGTTGAACCAAGATCAAACTCAAAACTATTTTCTACCAGTTTGGGTACTAGGGTTATCTGTGTTATAATGACCGTGAACTTTGGCAGTTCTTTACTGGAATGTTAAAGGAGTTACAGCGCAGAAAGATCCCAAACTTAGCCTGCTTATCTGTTAGCAAGCAACTTCCTGTCACCTGATCAAAGTCACCAATGACCCTTCCGGATAACTGCACAGCCTGGACCATCTTGCCCTATCTTTCTTGCAGGGACCATCAAAACATTTTGAGACTCTAATTGGTACAACTGCTTACCCTGAATATGTCTGCAGCTGAGGATTGGACCATGTGCCTTCCTGACCAAGTGGGAAAGAACGGATGAGTAAAAAAAAAGAGGGATTGCAAAGGGAGTTCTAATAGTATTCCATACACTGTGGTCCATAACTGTAGATATTGCTTACTTTGAAAATTGGCGTTTGCCTTTCTCTGGTCGCATTCCTCAAATTGTAACTCAAGGAGTAGGTGATAGGAGATTTTCAACCCCCTGATTCAATTTTATAAGCAACTTGAAAGGGCATTAGGATTGGGACAGAAGTAGAAGTGACTGTTACAAATCCATCTGTAAAGTAAAATATTTTGCTTGGTCAATACTTTAGTTTAAAAATATTTTTCCTTCACCTGAGCCCAGTGCTGGTGGGTTACTTTAAAACTGCCCATAATAAGCTTTTATATTCAATAATGCTTTGAGGCTGATCAGCAATTGTAAAGAACACAAAGACCAGGTTTTACAGAAAAACAGAATTAGACTCTTTTTTTCACTGAATTTCTAGTTTGTTTTAAAATCATTTATACAGGGATTTAAGTGCTTCTTTTAAACTTTCATGTCATGAATAGTCAATCATCAGCTGAAGAGGGTGCTTCTATATGGAGTCAACGATGATGGTGTTCATTATAATATATAGGGTGCCTTGGACTATTAAAATGTGCCGTGATGGGCTTTGATTCACATTGTGATTTATAACAACAAAGAGTATACTTCACTGAAGTGTCCCCCATGATGGTCATTGACAAAACTGCTATTATGCACTTAACACCTTTAATACATTGGTTTACGTAACTTGTTGTGAAGGGGATTACTATTCGACTATTTGTGGTCCAATCATTCTCAATCTATTTGTATTCTTCCATGTACTTGTGACAAACTGTAGGGTATAGTCACTGTATTGGGTAGATAGAGGCAGAACTGGCATTGTCCATGAATATAAATGTATACTTAGTGCTCTGTCTAAATGTAACAGCAAGGTTGGGGAAGGTGTAAGATGACTCGGGAAGGCTTCAGATAACAGCCTGACTCTGGCTTGTCTGGTTTTCGGAAAATGGTTTTTGTCTTTGATTTCCACACAGCATTAATTATGTTAACAAAACCTCATTTGGATGATATTAATGATGTCCACCTGTGGATTGTTCAATCTGGAAATGGAACTGTCAGAGGAGGTTTTAAGTTAGAATATGCAATGCAGTAAGTTCAAAGGCAAGTGGATCATTTAAGTCTCTAGGATGAGACAAAAAGAGAAAGACTAGCCTTGTAAGCATGGGAAGAAGGTGCGGTCAAGGTTGAAAGTGAACAGAAAGTGGGTGCTGGAGTGTGTTACAGACTGTTAGCAAAGAGACTGTCACTACAGTCATTGCTGTAAGGAGCAGAATGTAGCTTTAAAAGATCAGACCTTTTACTGCGCTCATTGTACATAAGCTTGTGCTGTCCTGTATCTGTCCTACTTATTTCATTACTGTAAATAAATCCAATTAGTTAATTCAGATTCTGAGTCCAGCTCAAGTGCAGTATGTTAATAATAGTTTTCCAGAACGTCTTGGAGAGAAATAAAGTACAGTGGGCACGAGCAATCTAGGATTGTGTGAGTCAGAAAGAGAACGAGCACCTCGCTCTCCGCATTCAGACCAACATTTTTTTTAAACTTACCTTTTTGGTGGCGGCCTCGAGCGGTCCCTTTAAGGACCACAGGTTAGGCCACACGTAGACCGCATTTTCCTGAACGTAGCCGGCCCAGCACCGGCTGCATTCAGGGCAGCCCAATTTTACAGAGGGGGCCTCAAACAGGCATTAGGCCCCTTATTTGCATATGCAAAGGGCCAGATAAAAATGAAGTGAAAAGAAACCAACGGGGAGGCACAGCTGGTAGGAGAGTGATGGAATAGTGCAACACCTGGCCCCTGTATGAGGGCTGGCAAAGTGGATATGCTGCTGCGTGAGGTGGGTGTGAGGAGGGTTGCCCTGTTTGACACTCTAGGTCACCCTCCCCAGGACAACCCCCCCAAAGGACAGCAGTGCATTTTGCCCATCAGGAGTTGGCTGCCAAACTCAGTGGTGTGTACAATACAGTGGTGCCATCTATAGTGCTCTGCTCTCTTGGAACCCTAGCACCTGGGGAACGTTCTGTGTCCTGTCAAGTTGATGTCTCCATTCCACAGGTGACAAACACACTGCCTTTTTGCACTATGCCACTTGCTTGGTGCATCAGTCAGACTGACTGACTGATTTGGCATGTGTCGCTGGTGGTGGCTTGGCAGGATCCAGTGGCTTAAAAGTTAATGCATTTGCGACAATCGCATCCACAGGACGTGTACAAATTGTCTCCAAGTCTGCCTACAAGAGGGGGAATAAAAATGTGGCAGTCTCCTTTGTGAAGCGGAGTGCCAAATCCAGGTCTCCTCTGATATGCTTAGGAAGAATTGCAAGTGCTGAGGCAGTAAACGCACGCACTGGGGCAACGATGGAGGTGTACATAAGGAGCGAGGTACAACCGCACCTGATTTTGGTGTCTCCTCAAGAAGGGCTTTTCCTTCTCCAAATCTAGGAGAACCATTAGATCCCCAAAGGAATTACCAAACCGCCCACTTTGCTTCCTGCAGTTGTAGCAAGGTTCTCACAAAGAAGCAGAATTGGAAATAAAAGTCTTGCAATGCAAAAAATCAATACGCCAATAAAAATGTAGATTAAGCAATATAAATGAGCAAAAACATCTACTTGCCAACCAAAAATTAAAAAGTGATAATCATCTGTAAGAAGCCCGCTCTTACAAAGCAGGCTATCTACACAGGGTTGTGCCTATTTCAACTGGGCAAGCAGTGTTACTGGCGAGAAAGCTGCAAGATCCACTGAGGTACAATTTATGTTAAATTAGTGTGTATAATGAGGCTTCCACGACCAATGAGCACAGCCTTGAGAATGCCAGGATTTTATATTGCTGTGAAAAACTTCCTGATATTCATCTTCCTGTGTTTGCCTTTTACTAGTTTGAACCTGTGTCCCCTTGTCCTTAGCTATTTCAACATCATTCATGGAGTACGTGTTATGCTGGGGCAGGGTTACACGGGTGTTGGCCAATCTCTGATACCTCACCAAATCAGGATTGTGTTACCGAACAAATAAAGCAGCAGCTTGCAGGAGTGCTGGTATATTCAGGATGCAGTCATTCTCAGCTAAATCGCATTTTTCACAGATGAACCTAGTCTGTGAGTGCTGGTGGGTTATTAGTCCATGGGGTCCATCACAACCCAAGCATGATCATGTCCTTATCCACATTTATTTGCTGGGGTCACAGGACAGCGATCAAGGATGGAACCCCTCTCTGGTTTTATCTTCTCCTCCCAACCTCAGGGCCACCAAGACTGATCACACTGTCCGAATTGATTGAGAAACAGTTGGCATTCATATAGCGCCTTTCATGATCTCAGGACGTCCGAAAGCGCTTTACAGCCAATTAAGTACTTTTGAAGTGTAGTCACTGTTGTACTGTACGAAATGTGCGCCCAGCAAGGTCCCACAAACAGAAATGTGATAATGACCAGATAATCTGTTTTAGGTATTGGTTGAGGGATAAATATTGGCCAGGACACCAGGGAGAACTCCCCTGCTCTTATTTGAAATAGTGCCTTGGGATCTTTTACATCCACCTGAGAGGACAGACGGAGCTTCAGTTTAATGTCTCATCCAAAAGACGGCACCTCCGACAGTGCAGCATTCCCTCAGTACTGCACTAAAATGCCAGCCCGGATCTTATGCTCAAGTCTCTAGAGTGGGACTTGAACCTTCTGACTCAGAGGTGAGAGTGCTGCCCACTGAGCCACAGCTGACACAGAGTGGGGATTAAAACTCAGGCTCGGTGCCACACCAGGGGATGCATTTACCCACTAAGCCGATGGGAGAGCTGCAGAGAATATGCAACATAGCTCAATGTAAAGATTTGTGGGTTCTCCATCCTCTGTTGATGGCACCCTGAACCGGACACATGGCATTGTGGTTTTGATTACAAGATTAATGGTTCTGCATTGGGAATACAATTTCTGTTTGCGCAGTTTAGACTCCACATGAGTCATATAAATTTAGTTCATTCTCAGTGTGATACAGTAAGTAAATCAGGCCACTAAATAGCATCTAATAACAAATCAGGATTATGTTACCCAACAAATAAAGCAGCAGCTTACAAGAGTACTGCAACATTCAGGAGGCTGATAATTATCAACTAAATTACATTTCTGCCAAGCTACCTTTTCAAAGCAAGAGGATAATGATGCTAAAAATGACCTGGGTGTTATTTGATATATGAGGAGATGTTACAGTGAGCTCTGCTTACACTGATTTGTCCTTGGGTAAAACCTGCTCTACATCTCTGCTCTCCTACTTCTGATTCAGTCGAGCATCCATGCTGCATTTTTAATGACCTTTCTCAGCAACTTAATCAGCCAAAATACGCACCCACTCACAGACTGTTGCTGAAAGGCTGCATTCATTGGCAAGGAGGGTCTGCCGATGCACCTTTGACAATTTGCACAGTGCAGTAACTAAATTAATAATCAAAGATGTGGCACGCATGTTTGTTTACCTGGACTCAGTTTTTCCCTGGCTGTGGCTGTTTGCTGCTGTAAAGCCAGCTATTAAACTGAGGAAACTCATAAAACACGTGTAGCTGGCAGGATCAATTGCCTGTTTCAAAGAATTACATTGAATTTGCAGCACAGAAACAGGCCATTCGGCCCAATTGGCCTATGCCGGTGTTTATGCTCCGCAAGAGCCTCCTCCTTCCCTAGTTCATCTCATTCTATTTGCACATCCTTCTATTGCTTTCTCCTTCATGTACTTTACCTGGCTTCCCCTGAAAGGCATCAATGCTATTTGCCTCAACTACTCCTTGTGGTAGCAAATTCCACATTCTAACCACTCCCTGGGTAAATAAGTTTCTCCTGAATTCTTTATTGGATTTATTAGTAACTATCTTATATTTATGGCCCCTAGTTTTGGGCTTCTCTACAGGTGGAAATATCTTCTCTACGTCTATCCTATCAAATCCCCTTCATAATTTTAAAGACCTCTATCAGATCACACCTCTGTCATCTCTTTTTCAGAGAAAAGAACCCCTGACAGGTATAACCTCTCAGTTCTGGTATCATCCTTGTAAATCTTTTTTGCACCTTCTCCAGCGCCTATATCATTTTTATAATATGGAGACCAGAACTGTACTCTAAGTGTGGTCTAACCAAGATTCGATAAGAGTTTAACATAACTTCTCTGCTTTTCAATTCTATCCTTTTAGCGATGAACCCCAGTACTTGGTTTGCTTTTTTATAGCCTTATTAACCTGCGTAACTTCTTTTAGTCACCCTTCAGCCTTCTCTTTTCGAGAGAAAAGAGCCCCAGCCTGTTCAGTCTATTGGGATTCAGACTATAGGCGAGAACTATCTCATTACCACATTCAATCGCATTTTATTTGAATACTAAAAGCTAATTGAAAGGAGCTTTTGAATTTTTTCTTTATCTTTCTTTTAGGTATTTTCTTCAGCATCCCTAGCTTCCTTCCTGAAATCAAATACCCCCTTACGTCTCAACTGTCTGGTTTTAATCCAGATGTTGAACAGCAACTCTGAGAAAAAACAGCAGCCGCTCGCAAGTCTTTCAAATTAACTCATTTGCCAGTTCGATGGAAAACCACACTCCTGCCCCAAGTCTCGATCTGAATTCTACCCCTTTCAACATGTTGGGAGGTATACCCCCCCCTGCTGCTCCTCGTTTCTTAAGTGAGATGTACAGCGTGGGGAATCCAAGATACAAACCTGCGTTGCATTGGGGCTGCTGAGTTATCCAGTTTCAGAAAAAGTATCTCATTTTGTTTTTGATGGGAATTGTAATGCCTCTCAAAGCGTGGAATGTTGTGTCTCTGGGAGTGAAATATCTTCCCATTTCAAGCAACTAATATCAGCATCAACAACCTCCCAGACCAGGTCTATCATTACCAGCTGCAGAGTAAAGCTCCTTCTACTCCACCCAATAATGCGTCTTCAATTAAACAAGAGAACAGCACCTACTCTGCTCCAGTATCAGTCCATACACTAATCCACCTTCTGGGCGAGAATACCAATTTATGGACAGTTTAGTCATTGTGGGCCCATGCCCAATAGCAATTGGATTGTGAATACCCAAAACTCATTTCAGCTGGAGGAGAAAGGAGAGTTTCAATCCCTCACTCCAGGCTAGACTTGAACCCAGATTCCAGAGGTGAAGGGCCAGTGTGTTAATCCGCTATACATCCAGTCCCCTGTCATAATGCTTTTAGGGTGTCACACACTAACCTCAATCACAGGCAGAACCATAGCAAACACATTTTAAAAAATACAGTGGACCTTCCTCAGCACCCATAATATTTCCATTTGGAGTTACAAAGATATTGCGATAAAGGAGAATTTGCCTCACGAGTGAGTCTTAAACAAGGGGCTTCGTCAGCGAGCAAACCATAATCAGCTATGAAGGATTTTATCGTGTGAAATCATACAGATTTTCACCCATCAGCTATCAATCAGAGGGAAATCCAACCCATAGTACTGAAATGAGAAACAAGGACAAAGTGCAGTTGAACAGTAGTAATAGACTTCCCCATTGTCTTGGTCATTTAAAAAAAAATCCTGCCTCTTTTGAAGTTATTTATCTATAGGGGATTCTGTCCATACCAGCCAACCAATGTATTTCTGGGTTAATTAACATATGGAGATTGTATGGAAGTCGAAGACTAAGCCACTTCAACAACAACTTGCATTTATGTCGCACCTTTAACATAGTAAAACGTCCTAAGGTGCTTCACAGGAGAGATTATCAAATAAAATTTGACATCGAGCCACATGAGGAGATATTAGGACAGGTGACCAAAAGCTTGGTCAAAGAGGTAGGTTTTAAGGAACGTCTTAAAGGAGGAGAGAGAGGCGGAGAGGATTCGGGAAGGAATTCCAGAGCCGAGGTAAAAGACAGCTGAAGGCACGGCCACCAATGGTAGGGCAAAGAAAATCAGGAGGCCAGAATTGGAGGAGCGCGGAGATCTCAGAGGGTTGTACGGCTGGAGGAAGTTACAGAGAAAGGGAGGGGCGAGACCATGGAGGGATTGGAAAACAAGGAAAGTAGACACGCTGAGCAGCCATCTTAGATTTTACCCAGCCTTATACAGGACACAATATATTCACAGGACATCACATAGTATGGAGGGGGAAGTGTACATATTGCGATACACAAGGTATCACGATTGTGTGGGACAGGCTGGATGGACTAAAGGCTCTTTTCCTTTCCGTCATTGTTCATACGTTCGTATTTATGTTTACACACAAAGCTTCTTCTGCCTCTACCTACCTTTCTACAGTGACAATACCATGGAATGTGTCAGAGTCCGCAACAGGATTCCAGGCGTCCGATGTATTTAGAGATTGTAAAATGTCAAAATGACTCAGGAATTAGTTTCTGCTACTGTAACTGGCCTTGCACCAGCAACTAGAACAGTGAAGGGCTGTTCAACATTGCTGGGTTAAGCATGCATTGGCAGTGTTCTGTGGAAATGGCAGCTTTTTTTAGGAAACCTATGGAATGCTGTATTAACCCTCATTGATGTAGTTGTGCATTATGAGATGTGTGCGCAAAGATAGTAAATCTGAGGGCTTAAGTAAAAATATTCTTGACTTCATGCTATGTAATGATACTGAGGCACTAATTGGCAAAAAGTCATGCAGCATAATGATCCACAATTTACAACGTCTGATTCCAAGTTTATTTAATTATTCTTCTCTTTCCCATCCTGTTACAATCCATGTGACTGCACACAATTTTGGAAAAAGGGAAAGCAAAAAGTGTGATTATTCATTTTGCATTGCGTGCTCCATTCAAGTACTGTAACACTTGCCTGCTTTGTCACTTTTAGTTCTGAACAGTGCAAAATAAGGAACATATTTAACATATCGTGAAAATGCGCCTGAGTTTTTAAAACACTTCCAATCTAAGAGGCGCAACAGAATGGCATTTTCCTGAAATTGCAGTGTGAGAACTTCCACCGTGAGCACATGATGGGAATATGGTTTGCTCCTGAACAGTTTGAAACAATCACTAACCTGTTCCAAGACTCGGTGGGTATGTCAATCAGAGCTGGCAATAGGGCCTCAACAAATGGATGGCAAGGGCCACTCCTGCTAACAATAACTCGAACACAGGCTGCAATTTATTTTTCTATTTGCAAAAAGCAGAGGGGTTGTCAAGTGAATACAGAGCCTTCTGGCTACATATGGTTTCCCACACTTTCAGTGAAACTACACAGAACAAAAAAAAACACTGGAGACGTGTGCACAGTAGAGCAGTATGAGGGAAGCTTTCCAGCTCATTAAGTACATGGTTAACAGCTTAACAAATGGGTTCAGCCGCATCATTGCAGGTGCATTTTCGACAGGCTCTTCAGTCGAGTGCAAGCTGTAATTCATCCCCACCTCACAGAAAGCACAGTGGGGTCACTTGTCGAGATTGCTCTCCCCCCCCCAGCAGGGAGCCACCCACCCCTCCCCCCACCCCGCCCGGCCGGCATCGATCGAGGAATTGTGGGTGTGTGGCATCCCCACAAGGATCCCCGGTATGTGCAGCTGGCAGATGAGGCTCCGGGCCTGTAGCATAAACGCGGAAAGTCGGCCTGAATCGTGGAGAGTGCCATTTCCTGCAAAAAGCACTAAAGAAAAGAGGGAGACACTTTTCACCCTCATTTAAGGCACTCTGAGTGAGCTCAGAGCAATTCCCCCTGCCCTTTCATTGGAATTTTCACCGTCACTTTGTTCAGGAGCAAATAAATTCAGATTAAAGCCAAACGGAGGAGGGTGTTTCGAAACTAGAATTAAGAGGTGAGCTCCAAATTAGATCTTAAATTGAAATCAATCTGAATACAGGCTGTTTGGGTACATTTGGGGGAGATTGGGATTCATAACTTTGCATCGATTTAGATCTGGATTTAGATTCTGATGGGGCTTTTTGAATCTGATAGATGTTCCTGGCCCGTAAGAATGTGGCTTTCGAGTAACCCAGAAAGAGATAAAGGCACATGCAAGGCAGAGGTTTGGTGACATTTTTCTACACAGTAATGGAAGCAATCATTGATCGGATCCATAGTCGATCTCGTGGAATTCCGTAATTACTTGAGCATCTGTTCATGATGGGGTACCTCATTTAAAGAATGAAATCGTTTTCAATCGGCCAGTGTTCCTGCTCCTGTAAACTACCCAGTGACTCTTGCTGGAAAAGGCAAGTGTGAGAGCGTCAGATAATGACAGCGATGTGTTCCACTCCACAGTTGAAGAACGCGGCAAGGCCCATGCATGAAAAATGAGCACTTGGGTGAAATGTCAAAGTGCTGTTTGGTTCATCACCTTTAGGAAAAGTAAAGAGAAAATTAGAAGATGAAAAAAACTCATCTCTATGTTTTAATAGGTTTGTTTCAAAAGAATCATGTAAAGAATCTTACAACACCAGGTTATAGTCCAACAATTTTATTTGAAAATCACAAGCTTTCGGAGATTATCTCCTTCGTCAGGTGAGCCACCTGACGAAGGAGATAATCTCCGAAAGCTTGTGATTTTCAAATAAAACTGTTGGACTATAACCTGGTGTTGTAAGATTCTTTACATTTGTCAACCCCAGTCCATCACCGGCATCTCCACATCAAAAGAATCAAAGTGAGGACTTTCAAATTCATCGTGATTTCAAATTCGTCGTGATTTCAAATTCATCGTGATTTCAAAACACATCATAATTTCAAAACGCATCATAACTTCAAACTCATCATAATTTCAAAATGCATTGTGATTTCAAACTCATCGTTATTTCAAACCCCCCTTTGCTGTAGCCATTAATTTCCGTGGAGAGTTGTTCTGTTAAGTATACAATAATAATTGTAATTTTATTTAAGCATACAGTTTTGCAGTCCTTACACAGTGTGCACCTAAGCAGATGATTAATTTCACTCCATTCTCACCTTTGCAAATGCTAATCTGTTCATTGTTCCTCTAAATGGATATTTTAACACCCTCATTATTCATTAGGTACGAGAGTTTACTCAGTGTGTCATATTTTGAACTTCTTTAAGTGATCCTACACCGTTGTTTTATTGTCAATACAAAATGGTACCAGTTTGATTGTGTGCTCCAGCATTCTTCACATGTACTTCACTTCAGTGTATTGTCTGGATAAGTGCATAAAATACTGTGGAAAATCACCTCACTTCACTGCAGACTGTTCCAATCCTTTCTATCTGACAGCTTGATTGGTCCTGTGATACAGCACTACATTCTTATTTACAGGGTCTGGGTTCAATATCATAGGAGCACTGGAACATAGGACTAGGAGTCGGCCAGTCAACCCCTGGAGCCTGTTCCACCATTCAATTAGATCATGATGTGGAGATGCCGGTGATGGACTGGGGTTGACAATTGTAAACAATTTTACAACACCAAGTTATAGTCCAACAATTTTATTTGAAAATCACAAGCTTTCGGAGGCTTCCTCCTTCCTCAGGTGAATGTCAAAAAATCCTCGAACCTTTCGCATTTATAAATCACAGAACAATACCTGGTGATTACAGATAGTCTTTCCAACTGCCCGTTGCCAAGGCAATCAAAGTGTTCAGACAGAGAGGTGTTACCTACAGGGCCACCGAATATACAAACAACCAAAAAAAAACAGAGAGAGAGAGAGAGAGGCAGAAACATAGAAACATCCGGAAGGAAGAGAAAGACAGCAAATGACCCGTTATATTAAAAACAGATAACTTTTGTTCGCTGGTGGGGTTACGCGTAGCGTGACATGAACCCAAGATCCCGGTTGAGGCCGTCCTCATGGGTGCGGAACTTGGCTATCAATTTCTGCTCGACGATTTTGCGTTGTCGTGTGTCGCGAAGGCCGCCTTGTAGTACGCTTACCCGAAGGTCAGTGGCTGAATGTCCTTGACTGCTGAAGTGTTCCCCGACTGGGAGGGAACCCTCCTGTCTGGCGATTGTTGCGCGGTGTCCGTTCATCCGTTGTCGCAGCGTCTGCATGGTCTCGCCAATGTACCATGCTCTGGGGCATCCTTTCCTGCAACGTATGAGGTAGACAACGTTGGCGGAGTCACAGGAGTATGAACCATGCACCTGGTGGGTGGTGTCCTCTCGTGTGATGGTGGTATCTGTATCGATGATCTGGCATGTCTTGTAGAGGTTGTTGATGATCTGGCATGTCTTGCAGAGACATGCCAGATCATCGACACAGATACCACCATCACACGAGAGGACACCACCCACCAGGTGCATGGTTCATACTCCTGTGACTCAGCCAACGTTGTCTACCTCATACGTTGCAGGAAAGGATGCCCCAGAGCATGGTACATTGGCGAGACCATGCAGACGCTGCGACAACGGATGAACGGACACCGCGCAACAATCGCCAGACAGGAGGGTTCCCTCCCAGTCGGGGAACACTTCAGCATTCAAGGACATTCAGCCACCGACCTTCGGGTAAGTGTACTCCAAGGCGGCCTTCGAGACACACGACAACGCAAAATCGTCGAGCAGAAATTGATAGCCAAGTTCCGCACCCATGAGGACGGCCTCAACCGGGATCTTGGGTTCATGTCACGCTATACGTAACCCCACCAGCGAACAAAAGTTATCTGTTTTTAATATAACGGGTCATTTGCTATCTTTCTCTTCCTTCCGGATGTTTCTATGTTTCTGCCTCTCTCTCTCTCTCTCTCTCTGTTTTTTTTTGGTTGTTTGTATATTCGGTGGCCCTGTAGGTAACACCTCTCTGTCTGAACACTTTGATTGCCTTGGCAACGGGCAGTTGGAAAGACTATCTGTAATCACCAGGTATTGTTCTGTGATTTATAAATGCGAAAGGTTCGAGGATTTCTTGACATTCACCTGAGGAAGGAGGAAGCCTCCGAAAGCTTGTGATTTTCAAATAAAATTGTTGGACTATAACTTGGTGTTGTAAAATTGTTTACAATTAGATCATGGCAGAGCTGGACCGTAACTCCATCTACCCACCTCGGTTCTGTAACCCTTAATACCCTTGCCTAACAAACCTTACCCAAACCTAACTACCCTTGACCCCCAGCCTCAACAGCTTTTTGGGGGAGAGTTCCAGATTTCCACTACCCTTTGTGTGAAGAAGTGCTTCCTGACATCACCCCTGAACGGCCTAGCCCTAATTTTAAGGTCATGCCCCCTTGTTCTGGACTCCCCCACCAAAGGAAATAGTTTCTCTCTATCTACCCTATCAAATCCTTTAATCATAATCACCTCAATTAGATCGCCCTTTAATCTTCTATACTCAAGGGAACACAAACCTAGTCTTATGCAACCTGTCTTCATAATTTAACCCTTTTAGCCCCAGTATCATTCTGGTGAATCTGCGCTGCACCCTTGGAGCCTGGAAATGGCATACAAGTGGAAATAAGGAAAACAATGGCCCCTCAGCTCATCTTGCTAGCCACATCCAGATATAGAAAAACGTAAATACTGGAAATCTAAAATAAAAACAGAAAGTAGTGGAATTACACAGTGGGTCAGTCAGCGTCCGTAGAGAGAAAAGACAGGTTAAAGTTTCCAGCGTAATCTTTTGTGGGAACCAAACATTAATGTCGGCCACATTCCAAGAACAAATATAAAAACAATTCATCTTCCTTCCTCCCTTGGGATCAATCCACCTCCTCATTAAATCCACCGTATATCCATTTCTTTTTATGAATGAACGCTTCATCCAAGTCCATATTCATTTTGTTAAACAGCAGTTAATTCCACATTTTAATAACTGAGTGTTAAGCAGTCACTTCTTGAGCTGAAGTGTAATCTGAAGTGTAAGCTTATAATCTAGTTCTTAGCGAGTTCTCTTCACTTACTTCAGTAGAAATAAATTCTCAACGTTAACCTCACTGATTCTCCTCCCGATTACAGCAACTTGGATCACATTTCACCCCGTTACTCTTTTATTGAATGAGAGTAGCCTAACTTTGCAAATTATTGATTTAAGATCCTGTATCATTCCTGTTTTCCTCCCTTCAACTCTTTTCAATACCTTTTTTTACTAGGTATGGTGATCAAGTCTAGACATAATACTGTGGTTGAAGCGAGGATATATTAATGCTTCATAGAAGGAAATAAATAACTTGTATTTATATAGCTCCGTTCACATCCTCAGGGCATCCTAACGCATTTCGCAGCCAATGAATTCCTTTTGAAGTGTAATCACAGTTGTTTTGTAAGCAAACGCAGCAGTCAATTCAACAATACGACAAAGTCCCATAAACAGCAGTGAGTTGAATGACCAGTTCATTTGTTTTGGTGGTGTTGCTTCTTAGTGTCAGTATCAGCTGCTTGGGCATGTGTCAGTTGGGTTCAGTTATTAGCGTGCTTGCTTTTGAGGTTGTGGGTCCAAGTCCCACTCCCGAACGTAAGCGTGCAATCTAGGTTGACACTTTAGTGTATTTTAAACAGAGGCTATGTCTGCAGTTGAGGCAAGCATTAAAAGATCCCATGGCACTGTTTGAATAAGAGCAGAGAGTTTTCCTGGTATCCGAGCCAACATGTTTCCCTCAACCAACACCATTAAAAATAGATTTATGGCTCGCTCATCTCCTGCTTGTGAGTGAGACATTGCTATGCTCAAAATGTTTGTCTACATAATAACAGTCACTACACTTCAAAAAGTAATTTGTTCTGAGTGAATCACTTTGCAGTATTTGAGAGAAATGGTAAGACTTCTATATGCTCCAATACGGTATCTGCTTTGGGAACTACCGTACAATACGCTGAATTTCATTGTTTGGTCAACCAATACATTAAAATCTCTCTCTTGCTGCATCTTATTTAATGGTACAACCTTTACAGTCTTCTGTCTCCTCCAGCCCGACAACTCTCTGAGATCTCTGCACTCCACCAATTCTGGCCTTTTGCACATCCTCAATTTTAATTACTCCACCATTGGAGGCCGTGTCTTCAGCGGCCGAGGCCCTAAGCTCTGGAATTCCTTCCCTAAACCTCTCTGCCTTGCTATCTCCTTTAAGACGCTCCTTAAAACTTACCTCTTTGACCAAACTTTTGTCCTAATATCTCCTTATGTGGCTCAGTGTCAAAATTTGTTTGATAACGCGCCTGTGAGCACCTTGGGACATTTTACTACATTAAAGGCGCTATATAAATGCAAGTTGTTGTTGTTTAGCACTGCAAGTGCTGTCTCATACTGGGTCTAGTTCCATGGATCAGGTACCTCGCCTCTATTGCCATTCCTCATCTGTTCCCAACTTCAGGGTTCTGGTGTTTTTATTTTCATTCATTCATCAATCTGTCACATTTCCGTCACATCAGTGATGTGTTGTGATACTTTGAGCCTTAGTTACAGAGTCAGTGAGAAGGTCAGACAGGAAAGGGCATTTGTAGGACTCTCTAAACATCAAAACTAACACAGACATATAGAGTGCTTGAGAATGATAATTGACATTGACATCAATCCATGACTTTTAGAATGACCAATGAGCCTAGAAATTAGTGCGGGCTATATCAGTGGACAGATGCTTAGTGCATTTAAGATAACTTTCCTTTAGAACATAAGAACATAAGAAATTGGAGCAGGAGTAGGCCAATCGGCCCCTCGAGCCTGCTCCGCCATTCAATAAGATCATGGCTGATCTGATCCCAACCACAAATCTAAAGAACACAAGAAGTCGGAGCAGGACCCGGCCACATAGCCCCTGGGCCCTCTCCGCCACCCACAGGGCATTGACCGATCCGAACTCAGCTTCATGTCCAATTTCCTGCCCGCTCCCCATAACCCCTAATTCCCTTTACTTCTAGGAAACTGTCTATTTCTGTTTTAAATTTATCTAATGATGTAGCTGCCACAGCTTCCTGGGGCAGCAAATTCCACAGACCTACCACCCTCTGAGTGAAGAAGTTTCTCCTCATCTCAGTTTTGAAAGAGCAGCCCCTTATTCTAAGATTATGCCCCCTAGTTCTAGTTTCACCCATCTTTGGGAACATCCTTACTGCATCCACCCGATCAAGACCCTTCACAATCTTATATGTTTCAATAAGATCGCCTCTCATTCTTCTGAACTCCAATGAGTAGAGTCCCAATCTACTCAACCTCTCCTCATATGTCCGCCCCCTCATCCCCGGGATTAACCGAGTGAACCTTCTTTGTACTGCCTCGAGAGCAAGTATGTCTTTTCTTAAGTATGGAGACCAAAACTGTATGCAGTATTCCAGGTGCGGTCTCACCAATACCTTATATAACTGCAGCAATACCTCCTTGTTTTTATATTCTATCCCCCTAGCAATAAAAGCCAACATTCCGTTGGCTTTCTTGATCACCTGCTGCACCTGCATACCAACTTTTTGATTTTCTTGCACTAGGACCCCCAGATCCCTTTGTACTGCAGTACTTTCCAGTCTCTCGCCATTAAGAAAATAACTTGCTCTCTGCTATTTTAATGCAGATGTTAATCTGTTTCGGTTAAATGGTTCAAATCTTCCGCTAAAAGAGCAGACACAGGAATGTCATACCAAGGTGTGACAGTTGGGGATACTGAAAGAATTGTTTATTTTTCCCATTTGACACCGTCTTGAAAGCAGAAATGTCTTCAACAGACAACAAGCTGAACATTGCTCTTCACGAGCTAATCACGGGCTATCTCTAGGTTACTAGAAGTTTCTAGGAGAGTTCACTTGCTGTTGGTTTAACCATGTCTTTGCTGCTTTCAATCTGTGGGAATTCTCTGCCACAAATTGAGCCAGCAATGAAAAGAGATCTGCACCAATCCTCCAAATCAGCAGTTATCTGCAATTAGGAACTGGTTAAACAACTTGAAAACACTAACTAATTACTCAACAAATTGGGGCATTACTAAGTGAAAACCAGTTTGACAGGGCATGAAGCCACAAACCCTTCTGCAAGGACTGAGGGAGAGAACGTAATGATCTAAGGGACAAACATCTTCCCCTCCCCTCCCCTTTCAGCTTTCCAAAGGGACCGTTCCCCCCACGGCACCCTGGTCCACTCTTCCATCACCCCCAACACCTGCTCTCCTTCCCACAGCACCTTCCCGTGCAAACACAGGAGATGCACCATCTGCTTTTTCACCTCCTCCCTTCCCACCGTCCAGGGCCCCAAACACTCCTTCCAGGTGAAACAGCGGTTTACTTGTACTTCTTTCAATTTAGTATACTGTATTCCCAGCTCACGAAGCGGTCTCTTCTACATTGGGGAGACCAAACGCAGATTGGGTGATCGCTTTGCTGAACACCTCCACTCTGTCCGCAAGCGTGACCCTGAACTTCCGGTCGCTTGCCATTTTAATTCTCCAACCAATTCCCACACTGACCTCTCTGTCCTCAGCCTCCTACACTGTTCCAGTGAAACTCAACGGAAGCTCGAGGAACAGCACCTCATCTTTCGTTAAGGCACTTTACAACCTTCCAGACTCAACACATTGATTTCAATAACTTCAGATCATAACCACTGCTCCCATTTTTTGGTAAACAATTTTACAACACCAAGTTATAGTCCAACAATTTTATTTGAAATTCACAAGCTTTC
This sequence comes from Heptranchias perlo, assembly GCF_035084215.1. Classification (NCBI taxonomy): domain Eukaryota; kingdom Metazoa; phylum Chordata; class Chondrichthyes; order Hexanchiformes; family Hexanchidae; genus Heptranchias; species Heptranchias perlo. The sequence continues at coordinate 9,200,074 of NC_090360.1, forward strand.
GGAGGCTTCCTCCTTCCTCAGGTGAATGTGGAAATCATTTTTTTGGACAGTAGGTGCTGGTAATGGTTCTGCTGTTGCCATTTACAGCTCCTCTAGACCCATCTTTTGTTTCTTTACTTGTCCCATTACCACCCTCCTTCCTTGCACCATCATCCCTTTTGTCATTTAATCACTCCTGCCCTCCACCCTATCACAGACCTTCCCTTTTCTTCTTTCCTCCCCCCACCCTTTCTCTAGTTCTGTACTTGCATAAAAACTGTGAAATCTTTAACTTCTTCCACTTCTGACAAAGCATTAACTCTGTTTCTTTTTCCACAGATGCTGCCTGACTTGGAGACCTGTGGAGGAGGGTGGGGGGGGGTGGGGGTAGGGGGAGGAGATGGTACTGTAATAAGCTACCTCATCTCTCCAGGCAACTGAGGCACTGCTCCAAGATGCTGAATTGTCTTGCCCTCTCATGTTGTTGCTTTTGGCCTAGAAATTGGATCGCGCTGCACCCAGTTTACTGGCGTAAAATGGGTGCCTATGTGCCCAATATGGCGGGTGGTGTCCGCGTGCTCATTCCGTTCCGGAAGTGCACCGCCCGCCATATTGGTTCGGGCTCCTCAGTAGGCGTCCGGGACGTGTGCCTGAAACTGCCATTAGGCCCACTGCATATGCAAATCGGGGGCCTAAGGCTTGTTTCAGGCCTGTTGGCCAAATTGGAGTGCGAATGACCATAGCAAGCGCCCTGTATGCTGCGGTCAGTTTTTTCAGGTGCTCAGCAGTCAAACCAGCGGTCCTCAGAGGGACTGCTGGACGCTGCCACCAGGAAGGTAAGTTTTAAGCTTTTTTTTAAACTTACCTTATTGTGGACCCAGGAGGAATTCCTCTTGGATCTGCAGTCACCCACCTGACGCCCTCAACCAGCGTCCGAGCTGGCCGATCTTGCAGCCCCTCGACGACCGGCGAGGTGCCTCTGGGGTCACGAATCGCACCCATAGCTTGCTGGTACTACCTTATTGAGGCCAGCGGACCAATTTGCAGTGATCCTGCCGCTGCCCTCTTTAGGCGCGATCCCATATGTCGGCCAAGATCTCATCCGCCCTGCTTGGTTCATTATTGGGCAGTAAACTGGGTGACACTGCAGATGTTCTGGGACAAATGGCAGCCTAAAACTGGGTGCCATGGTAACTTTGACTGCCACTGACAGTGCAGTCCAGTTGGTAGATATTGGCTGGAGGTTTTTCTGTAGCAAGTGGCATCGTTCACCTACTGTCTCTCTGCTAAATCATAGCCTCCTAAGGCACTGCTCTTTACGCAATCTGATGCCCATGGAACAATACACCCAATGGGTGGCATAACAACAGGCCCAAACAGTACACCTTTGGTGCCATCTGACATCACTGGCAACCCATTCCTCTTCGTCAGTCAAGTCCACTGGCGGGTGCGTCAGTAACCAAAGGACACAGATTTAAGATAATTGGCAAAAAAACCAGAGGGGAGATGAGGAGAATTGTTTTTTTATCACAGCGAGTTGTTATGATCTGGAATGCACTGCCTGAAAGGGTAGTGGAAGCAGATGCAATAGTAACTTTCAAAAGGGAATTGGGCATACGTTTGAAAAGGAAACATTTTCCCAGGGCTATGGGGAAAGAGCAGGGGGAGTGGAACTAAACGGTTGCTTTTTCAAAGATCCAGTACAGGCATGATGGGCAGAATGACCTCCTCCTGTGCTGCATGTGTCTATGATTCTAATTCCAGTGCCAGGGAAGCACTGAAGGCAATCCCCATTATGCAGTACATGCAGAATAACCTCTGTTAAAATCCTCGAGTTACACAGGACTGTTTCAGATGATACCTCAGCTCCCAATGCCTGAATTGTATGGGTGGAAAGAACACATCACACAAACAATACGCAAGCCCAGCAATTACTGGATCCCCCCTTAACTGGCAATTTTGCCAAATCTTATACCTGCATTGTGTGCATTAGCACATAAAATCTATCGCCCACTGCCAACAGTATGAACTGCAGCAGTCAATGATCAGGAACTGTGCCCGAACCTACATTCACCATTGTGTTGCTGTTTCTCCCTCAGTTACTGCTGCTATATTCCTTCACACTGATAGCAATTTCTAGGCTAAAGGCCCCTATTTACAGCTACTTGGCTTTGGTTTGGATGCTCTAGGGGTTCCGATAAAGCTATTTGGAGTTTCGTCTACTTTACAATGTACGTATTTAAAGCTTTGGATTGCAAAATAATTCAAATAGCAGTCTGACACTTCCAGACGGTCTGGTTTCGAGACTTTTTGACCATTTTTCCACTTGGAAAAGACTTGGAAAAAGTGTTATTCTTAAATTTTTTTTAAAAAAGTGAAGTATATTCATACAAGTTTAGAGGGAAAAAGCACCTAGACAGAAGTTAATATGCTAATGGTGGTTTCCCCAAGATTAACAATAAATAATTAATTACCTTGTCTCTGTGATGATAAATACCTCACACCCATAGTCTTGGGAAGTCTCTGGTCCTGGGAGCTTGGTAGGGGATGCCTGGCAACCCTTTCCTTCTGGCTGTGAACAGAAGGAGATAAAAAAAACTGACAGAAGCACAGGAAGTCACTCAATTATTTTAAAAAATAGAATGCTGCAAGGACATTCAGGTCCATCAAAGACGGCTAAGTCAAGTTTTAAAGAAAGAAAGAAAGACTTGCATTTATATAGTGCCTTTCATGGCCTCGGGATGTCCCAAAGCGTTTTACAGCCAATGAAGTACTTTTGAAGTGTAATCACTGTTGGAAGCACAAAGCTGCAAGGGCAAGTAATGGGCAGCCTCAGAAGACTAGCATGCAGGAGGGTAGTGAGGAGTTATTTTTGTCTAAGTCAAGTAAGATGACCCATTGCTGTGGGGAAGTGTGGCATGTTCATTATTTTGTATTATGTGACCACAAGCTATACTGTTTGAAGTAAGTGAATCCGTTTTTAACTGTTGCTCTGTACATTCACTTGCTGTGATATAAAACAGATTAATGATTTGTATTTGGGCTCGTCCTACCAAATATTTTCACGATCCATCTTTAAGGAGATTGAAGTACATGTGTGAAAGACAAATGTCCAGTTCAGATCACAAGGGGTTGCTTTTGTTGCACAAAAGATATTGGATAATACAGCACATCCTTAAACGTAAAATGCTTTAGACACTTTACAGGAGCATCTAGCACCACTGTACCTGAGAGAGTATCTGAAATAATTTGTAACACAGACAAATCTTTTCTTTTTCTGAAAGAAAAGCAGGAAATGCTGGAAAACCTCAACAGGTCAGGCAGCATCTGTGGAGAGAAGTGACAAATTAACGTTTGGGCTTTGGACCTTTCTTCAGAATTGGAAGATATTACAGATGAACAAGACAAGGAGAAGGGGAGGGAAAAAAAACACAATCACAAGCAAAAAGAAATAGAATGTCCTGTAAAGTGCGTAGGTGGAACACAGGAGATGGTTAAACGGCGGAATTGATATAAGCATGAGACAGTAGGAGGCGGAACGAGAGAAATCGAAGAAATTTAAGACTTGTACGAGACATAGAGAGTGTGTGAATAGCTAAAGGGGTGAGGATAGGCACATGGAAAGGAACCTGCAGTCTTCCAACAATTTTACTGCTGGAATTTTACAGGCATTTGCAGAGAAGAATTTCCAGTGGCAGCTACTCAGTGTACTTGGCAATAAAATAATACCAGGAAGGAATCTCAATCAGTAATCAGCACAATATATGGGGTCGCACTGTCGGAGGTAGAGGAAAGTCCTCATTGAGGAAAAACTCCTAAGCAGGCCCACTGATTTACAAATTCCATCTTCATTACAGGAATTTGGGGATTTTTACCAATTTGGGAACTGCATTTACAATTGGAACCACTGGTTTACGGTGACTGACAGAAGCCAAATTCCAGTTTTATGGGTCGAATTTCATGATTCCGTCCATTTCTCTGTCAAAGAGTGGACCTGCTCAGAAGTACAACTCCTTGCTGCAGTTCACCCAATGGCTTGTTTCTGCTTGTGGTACAGGATTGTCCCAGGTTCAATCCCCGGTCCCTGCTGAATTAGTAGATCTAAACCTGTGTATCAGTACAGCATTATAATTGGCCTCAGCACTCCCGTGCTAAGACAGGGGGAAAATAACTCAGCCAGGATTCTATCCTGTGATCCTTGCTGAAAAGTGCACTTGTGAACATTAAGGGAAGCCAGGAATGGGCCCAATGGTTAAATAGCTGGATGACATTCACTGTCCTGACACTGGGTGAGGCAAAAAGGACCTGTGGTGTCTATGGGATCACACCTCAGCACGAGTCCCCATCCTTAGGAGACAGTACTCATTGGGCAGCATTCCATAACTTGAGAAGCTGCTGGAGCAATACTTGGCTGAGTTCACGTGCTTTAGTATTCCTCACCAGTATTGAGGCAACCATGTCATGACGCATTTGTTTTCTGTTCCATTCTTTTCTATTCCACTTTTTCCCCTCCCCTCTCCTGACTTATGCTGGGATACGGTTCAGCCAGCAACAGTAGCCATCTGGTTTCGCATCCAAGTGGTCATTCTGTACTTGCTAGCGAGTGTCAGCAGACTAGCTAACTCCCTTACCCCTCTTCTCCTGAGTCTCATGTCAGATTATGGGTTTGATGTGAGCCTGAGTCTGATCCTATTTTCGTCCAATGCCCGTCCGCGCACACTTTTCAACGAAGGTCGTTAGGTAGCAATTGGCAAGAGGCATCCCCTTCACCTCCCGCCGCAGCTCAGGGACACCATTTTCAATGAGCCTGATGCCAACTTGCCTGTGATTAGTTAATTCAGCACAGGCCAAAGATCAAACCGGGGACCATTGTCCATTGCCACTGGCCGCACAGATGTGGAAATCATGGACAGGCTACCAAAGCCTTTCTGTCCACTAACATTATTAGATGGAAAGTTATGAGCAGTGTGCCCGTGATATCCCGAAATGCACAATCGATGGGTGAGGCTCCCCACTGGCAGTGGGCATTTGTAAAGTCAGCCCGTAAATGTTGGCTCCACAGTGTTGAAAAGCAAATCTTCATGGCAGCCTATGTACAAAACGTACTGTTAATTTTGTTACCCAGTCTAAATGCAGGGTAAGAGAACAAGACTTTTTGTCACACCTGTTGTGTAAGATGTCCAGTGTGATTTCTTCTTCTGAAATCTTGCCAGATGTGAAAATTGTGCAGGTTCTTCATGACTAGTATGTTCGCACTGCTGTGGAATGTGTGCTGGAACCATGCCCATCTTCGGCTGGATGTGTCTCGCTCTCTACATTCCAGAATGTGCTGGACTAAAATCGCTTTACAAGACGTGCCCAGCCCTGTTTCTCCCTGGTTTATCTCAGTTCAATGGCTCCTTATCTCACTGAAGATAAGACTAGTTAATGATATAACTATACTGTGAGAATACAATCATGTGGAGTGTCACCAGCTGGAATCCATGTGCATTCCTCACAATGAGAACAGATGAAGTTGACTGAGCCCCCAATATCAAACCATGGATATCAGCCGCTTGTGTGAGCCTCAGGTATTGTCATCTCCTCACACACTCGGTGTAAAAGCAGCAACGAGGATCAAGATTGAGAAATAACAAGTTCTTTTATATCAAGTCGGTGCTGCCAACTCGCAACTCTCAGTGGCAAAACTACTGAGGATAAAAGTACCTGGTTTTGTAAGCACAGCAGCAGCATGATCCAGTAAAGGCAAGAGAGCAACACACTTAGGTTGCAGTCTCGTGACCCAGACTAAAATATAAAATGCTTTAAGACTGACACTAGTGACCCCTCCCTAAATACAGACAAATCGAGATCCGTTAACCAAGGACAGACTGGGATTGGGCTTCTGATCTTCCTGATCTGTTCAGTACCATGTTTGGCATGGATTTGTCACCCGAGGCACCAGGGAACTTGAATTCCTTTGTTAGTTTCTCCCCATTCCATGCATCATTCCCTGTCTGAGAGGGCTGAGGGTCAGGGGAACTTCTGCCAAGCATCTGCCAATGCTCTTCTAATTGACCATCAGAAATGGGTCAGATGATTTGGGCACTGCTTCATCTTATTTTGCTTTACCCTCTCTCCCTTGTGACAAGTGGTTCACCTCCACTTGGCACTACTCTTGGGTGCACATCAGCATGTTCAAAAACTGACCGTGTTGCTATGGGTGCAGACCCAACGTGCTGCACCTGAGAATATGGATCCTCATCGAGCCAAGATGGCGACATAGCTTGGTCAACTCCTGGTTTCCATAGATCAGCGCAAATTCCAACGCTGGATTCACCAAAACAGGAGGTGCCATTCCCAACAGGTAGTTTACCCTCATTTAGTCCTGAGGTTCAATACCTGACTCACACGCAGTGCACTAACTTTGTGATTACTTGGTTGGCAAGGACATTCTCCACTGCGTGAACTGAGCCACGCACCCCAGAAAGATCCCAGGTTCGGTACACAGCCTATGGTGAAGCAGATGGTCTCAATCTTGAGTAATGGTGTGGGTGTTGCAATTTACCTTCGTGATCCTGCATTTGGGAGAGAAACGTCCCATTCCAGAGACTTGAGCACAAAATCTAGGCTGATGCTCCAGTGTAGTCCTAAGGGAGTGCTGCACTGTTGGAGGTGCCATCTTTTGGATGAGACATTTTGAACCAAGGCCCCAACTGCCCTCTCAGGTGGATGTTAAAAATCCCATGGCGCTATTTCAAAGAAGAGCAGGGGAGTTCTCCATGGTGTCCTGAACCAATATTTATCCCTCAACCAACATCACTAAAACAGATTAACTGGTCGTTATCATATTGCTGTTTGTAGGACCTTGCTGTGCACAAATTGGCTGCCATGTTTCCGACATTACAACAGTGACACTTCAAAAGTACTTCATTGGCTGTAAAGTGCTTTGGGATGCCTGAAGTCATGAAAGGCGCTATATAAATGCAAGTGTTTCTTTTCTTTCAGGCCTCCTGCTGCTGACTGCTATTCAGTTTTTCCGACTGGAAAGTACAGATGGGTGGAGGAAAAGGATTAAACTCTCTGTGACATGCCCATGGTTGAAAAGCTTGCCAACACTCATCGTCTAGGCTCACACATTATGACTGTCCATTGAGGTCTGGACGATGCAGAAGAGCAGATACCCTGGGAAAAGTTACCCAAGAGGAGTCAGTGCCTTCAGGAGGAGGGAAAAATCGCTATAAAAGAGTCAATATTTTTTGTGCAAAGGGTTCAGTTTTCCCAAGCTCCAGTGGGTAAAAGCATGGTGAAGTATAGAGTAAACAGAGCAGAAATTCTTAGGTTTGACCCCTGGTCTCTGCTTGGTTGGCTGGATGCAGCTGGAGCAGCAGTTGGGGGCACTAAGATTGACCTTAGTGCTCCTCAGTTAGAGAAGGAAACAAAAATGAAGCCATTCCTGATCGCAGTTCAGAGGACCTCTGCTGGAAAGTGCGTGTGTGTGTGTGTGTGTGTGTGTGTGGGGGTGTGTGTGTGGGGGTGAGAACAGGACTGGGATCAGATATCATGCCCTACATGACATTCACCGTCGAGGCACACACACACAATGGCTACCTAGGTAAGGGGCTATCTTCAGGGGATTTGAGAAAATCGGGGGAAAAAAAGTTAAAAGATATTTAACGATTTTCCTACAATGGATCCAGACCACTGAACACAGAAACAGTCGTCCAGCACAAACACCTCCCTGGAGTTTCCATGTGCCTACTCCAAGTTGTACGGTTAAACTGTTAGGTCTCACTGAAAGGCTGTATTGTTGCTTCAAACAAAACCTCTTTATCACTGCTTAATATTACAGCCACACCTGTGTTTAAATACACATTTCTGTGCATTGATTGACTGAACGATTCTAACAATATACATGGATCCTTTAAAAAAGAAATCACAAGTAAAAATCTAGTCATATAATAAAAGTTATGAATATTCTGGTATAAAATACGTTTTGATCCGTTGATGCCATATGAATATTTTGTAGCGGGGGGAAATTCCACTTCACACAAGAAATGTGCCAAAAGAAACATCTGGGAGTTGAACTATGCCCACCTCAGCCCCATGTGTACACGTGTCACTACAATCATTACGCAGGAAAAATGAACGGAAACTCATTTTGTTTCTTCGGTTTTTTTCCCCCCCCCCAAAAGAGAATCAGTAGAAACACAGATGTCTGCACATGAAAACAGGGCTTTACATAACATGTTCTGACATTAAATGGAGCATTTACACAAATATAACCAACTCGCCAAGGCTTGCAGTGATGCTTTCTAAGAGTCTGGCCAAGCTAAAATGTTCATCCATGTTGGTTTTCAAAGTCAGGCTGTAACTTTCTTCTTCGTTCTCTTCGGTAAATTCCAAAAGGTGCTGGTCCCTCCTCTAAATGTCCATCCTTCGTCCATTGACCATTGGCAGGAAAGCCCCATTTGGGGGCATCACAGTTGAGTCTGATCCTGGCCTCAATCAATGACCACACACGTGCACTCTCCACTATGAATCACTGTTCAGCAAGAGGGGTGGGTATCACAGCTGCTTCTTTCTGCCTCCTTCCTAGTCCAGGACTGTGGGGCCAACTTTACGACCCCAGCTGAGATCAACAAACTCAACATAGACCAGGACTCAAATCTTGTACTCTGCACACATCGCCGTTGTCAACTTAACCGTAGAGGAAAGCTGCATAACTTTCACATGTAATTGTTTATACTGCTGCAAGGAAAAGTGTAAATGATTGACATCATTTTACTGCCTCAGACAAGATTTTTGAGCTTGTGTTAGCACAACCTACCTCATTTAAGAATAACTTGCATTTATATAGTGCCTTTAACGTAGCAAAACATCCCACGGCGCTTCACAGGAGCGTTAGCAAACAAAATTTGACACCAAGCCACTTATAGATATTAGGACAGGTAAGCAAAAGCTTGGTCAAAGAGGTAGGTTATAAGGAGGAGAGAGAGGTAGAGAGGCGGAGAGGTTTACGGAGGGAATTCCAGAGATTAGGGCCTGGGCTGCTGAAGGCACGGCCGCCAATGGTGGAGCGATTAAAGTCAGGGATGCACAAGGGGCCAGACTTGTAGGGGCGCAGAGATCTCGGAGGGTTGTAGGGCTGGAGGAGGTTACAGAGATAAGGAGGGGCGAGGCTATGGAGGGATTTGAAAACAAGGGTAAATAAAACAATGGAGTCTCCTACTGGCTCCGTGAGTTTATCCAGTGAGTAGCTGAGTCATGCAGACTAGGAAGTCCCAGTTTGATCCCTGGTCTGTGCTGTTCGCTAATCTCAATGGGTAAATGGTATCAGCACCTGGGTTTTAGTGGTAGGATGTGGGGGGTTGGGTTGGTTTGGGGGGGGAAATCAGCCAGGGTTCCCATGTCTGATTGTTCTTCAGCAATCCTGGATATCGATGTCAGAGGAGAACAAGATTGGGTTTGGTTGTGATGGCCCTATGGTCGAATAGCCTGCCAGTACGAACCCCAAACTCTAACTCAATTATGTCTATTTAGGTGAGGTACCAGAAAGTGATTGGTGTTTATGGAGTTGTAACAGGAGGAACGAGTTAATGTCTTCAGGAGGTTGAAGGCAGGGAGAAAAAAAAACAAAAATACACGATGTGGGGAAGATTTTGTCTGTTCTTTTTAAAAACGATTTTATGATTTTGCCGCACATTGTGCACTGAGGAAATCTCCTCCCTAAATGGAGAACGTCAGGTCAGAAGACATGTTGGCAGCTCATGAGACCCATTAAACTGTGGGTCTTTGATACATAGGAACGGGAGTAGGCCATTCAGCCCCTCAAGCATGTTCTGCCAGTCAATGAGATCATGGCTGATCTGTATCCTAACTCCATCCACCCACCTTGGCTCCATATCCCTTAATACCCTTGGCTAGCAAAAATCTATCGATCTCCAATTTAAATTTATTAATTGAACTAGCATCTACTGCTTTTTGTGGGAGCGAATTCCACACATCTACCATCCTTTGTGAAGAAGTGTTTGCTATCTTCCCTGCTGAATGGCCTGGCTTTGATTTTAAGGTTAAGTTCCCTTGTCCTAGACTCCACCAGCAGAATACTTTTCTCTCTATCTCCCCTTTCAATTCCTTTCAAAAAGACATACAAATGTAGAAAAAGTCAAGGATGAGAAAAGACCATCTAACCCACCAAAGCTTGTCGTCTCGTACCTTAATGTTCCCACTTCAGCATTCAACTGTATTTTGGACATCTCTAATGTCGGTGTCTCTACTCCCTGATGTGGCAACTTGAACTAAACTTTTATCACCCTTTGCATGGAGACGTTCATTCTGATAACTAATTTAAATCTTTTTAAAAATTATTTTAATGTAATATTCTGGATTTACCTTATCCAAGCAATTTAATATTTTGTATATCTCAGCGAGGTTCACCCTCTTCTCTCTTGGTTGACTTTAACGGTTCCTCATTTCTCAACCTCTTTACACTTAGAATCATTTGTGTTGCACTTCTGTGCACCTCTCTAGTCCTTGCACATCTCTTTTGTAATATGTTGACCAGAATTGTATACAGTACTCCAAGATTGCTTTGTGCAGACTCAGTATAACTTCAGTAAACCACTCTTGCAACTGCATACCCCAGCATTTTATTAGCTTCTAAAAATTCCCTTCCCACATTCTCTCGGCACTATTACACAGAATTACATAGAATTTACAGCACAGCAACAGACCATTCCACCCAACTGGTCTACGCCTGGTTTTTATGCTCCACATGAGCCTTCTCTCACCTTACTTCATCTCACCCTTTTGACATATCCTTCTATTGCTTTCTCCCTCATGTACTTATCTAGTTTCCCCTTAAATGCATCTATGCTATTTGCCTCGTGAGTCTACCCGTTTTAAAGCTATTCTATTTCTCTTGTACTTATATCGCACCTTACTTTGCCCAACATGCAACACTTTGCATTTGTCAGTATTTAATTTAATCTACCATCTGTCTGCCTATTTGCATAAGTCCTTCTGCAAATCCTTAGCTGCCCTCTCAGTTTCTACTGCTTTCCCTGCAAATACAACAGTCTTGCATTTTGCTTCAATATTCAGGGCATGCAGAAATGACAGAGGTCCAAGCACTGACCCCTGCCGAACTCCACTCAACACCTTCCCCCAGTCCTTCAATACACCTCAGTGGTACTCTTGTTTCCTGTCCTTTAGCCAACTTCATATTCAGTCCTGTATTCTAAGCTGGATTCCCATGGCTTTCAGCTTAATTAGAAGTCTTTCATGCAGAACCTTGTCAAAAGCCAGTAAGGTCTCCAGAGTTTCCCAGCTTTATATTTCAGAGGACTGTCAGTTGCAGGAATGACGCCCGTCTGCAGTCAGTGACACTCGCCTACTGTAAACTCTCCTCGACTTTGCTAAACATCACATCCGTAACAGGCCGCCAGTTTACAATTTCTTATTCTCCTCTTCAGCCTACTGCTTGAAGGTCTTTGTGCACAGAGATTTCCTGCTTGTAAGCCAAAAAAAAAATCCCGCTTGTGAATAAAATGGGCGTGAGTATAAGAGATTTGTGGTGGAATCACAAATCCTATCTTGATGTTTGCAATTGCAAAGTGTTTTGGCACAAAGATTATATTTCATAATCTCAATGAAAGTATTGAGATTGCCACGATCAGAGTGGGCTAAACACGAGTTGTCCTCGGGCACCTCACCAATCCCTAGAGTAACTGTTTGGCTGTTCTGCATTGTGACTGTACTAACAGTGGCATTTTATGTCCTGATAAGAAGGACCCCCGGCAGTGTGACACAACCACAACAAATTCTTACTGATGCAACAGAGCTCACCCAACCATGCTGGGTGCTGTCTGCCTGGTGTGAAAGTGAGCTTCCATTTAACTTTATTAGCATGAATTGAAAGAGAAACATTTAACAGGGTACAGGGGAATGGGATTAAGTGCATCGCTCTTTCAGAGAGCTGGCATAGGAGGATGGACCGAATGGTCTTCTTCCGTGCTTTAAAATTGTATGATGCTAAGATTATACTGACATTTAGTTGCACTTTTATGGTCTTCCTGCCCCTTAATTTTCTCCCCATCTCTCCTGAAGGTGCACCTTTGTGCTGGGGCACAAATCTATTGGTGCTGAAAGCCCGTTCACATCTCACGCAAGGAGTCGATTCTTCACGTGGGATCCTTGACAATGTCAACCAGCTATTTGACCACAGAGGGCATCATAGCTAAGTCCAATCCTGCCCCCCTCTCTCTCTCTCTCACACACACACACACACACTAACAGGACTCGGTTCATTACAATCAGAATGTGGAGCAAGCCACGTCTGAATTTTTCCCCTCCCCACACTAAGACCACTTGCAGGGTGTCACCACACCTGGCTGACATCAGCTAATCTGGTCGCAATCGTGAATCAAACCCGAGGCCTTCCTGATATGACAATTATGGATAATGAAGGCCATTCAGCTCATCTCAATTCATCCATCCAGAGAGAGCCTACAGTTATCCCATTGTAGCTTACAATTGTTTCTTAAATGATTCCAGGGTTTTTGCCTCCATTACTCTGTTTGGAAGTTTATTCCATGTTGATCACTTTTTGTATGAAGAAAAATTTCCTGATATCAGTCCTAAAAGTACCCTTCTCCAGTTTGAACCTGTGTCCCTTGTTCTACTCCCGCAGTTCCATCTAAAGTAATAGTCCATCTTAATTTTTTCTATGCCCTTCACTATCTCGATGGGCCGAATGGCCTGCTTCTGTGCCATAAATTTCTATGATTCTATCTCGCACCAAGTTCCGTTCACCCATCACACCTGTGCTCACTGACCTACATTGGCTCCCAGTCCGGCAACGCCTTGATTTTAAAATTGTCATCCTTGTTTTCAAATCTCTCCAGAACCTCGCCCCTCCCTATCTCTGTAACCTCCTCCAGCCCTACAACCCCCCGAGATCTCTATGCTCCTCCAATTCTGGCTTCTTGCGCATCCCCGATTTTAATCGCTCCACCATTGGCGGCCGTGCCTTCAGCTGCCTAGGCCCTAAGCTCTGGAATGACCTCCCTAAATCTCTCCGCCTCTCTATCTCTCTCTCCTCCTTTAAGACGCTACTTAAAACCTACCTCTTTGACCAAGCTTTCGGTCACCTGTCGTAATATCTCCCTATGTGGCTCAGTGTCAAACTTTGTTTGATAATCACTCCTGTGAAGCACCTTGGGACATTTTATGACATTAAAGGCGCTATATAAATACAAGTTGTTGTTGTTGTTATACACCTCTAGAAGATCACACCTCTAACATCTCCTTGTCAGGCCGAGAAGCCCAAGCCTCTCCTCATAACTCAGATCCCTGACACTGTGGGTCAGCCTCGTGGATCTTTTCTACACTGCCTCCAGCGCTGAAATGTCTCTCTTGTTTCTTGGTCGCCAGGACTGGATGCTGTATTCAAGGTGCAGTCTGAACAGTTTGAGTCCTGACTAGGTCAGATACACAGCAGGAAGTACCATCAGTTTTACAGCATTAACAGTGGGACTGTAGGATGGTAACCCGACTATTTCGGCCCACTTGTGATTTTGTCACCGTGTTATATATGGTGGGCTACTGATTATGAAGACACGCCAACTCCATGGGGGCAACTTTTGTGTCCCTACTTCCCGATTTGCGCTTAAAAATAGAACAGTGGTGGGATCAAAATTACGCGACAGATGGAAGTGTTGCTGTAATGCCGAGTTGCCATGAATCCCAATTTCCGGACCTCCATCCTTGAGGCAGAGCTCCCGCCTTGAAACGTCCATATAGGCAAATCGGGATCAGATGAGGCAATCAGAACCCCCCCGATGCCATTTTCGTCTCTGCCTGCCTAACCCCTGCCAGTCCCTGTGCCCGCCCACCAACCATGGACGGACAAGTCGGGAGGAGGACAATTCCAGCAACAATTAAAGGGATCCTTAGCTGCAGTTGGGGAAAAGGTGGACGAAGCGTTTGGAGACATTTTTATGGCAGTCGCTTGTGGGTCTTGCACCTGAAAGGCGTTCAAATTTAATGCAGTTACCGCTGTTAGATTCTGCCAGAACGTTGCTCGCTGCTCTAAAGTGCTGCTTCTTTTCATTCCTGATGCTAATACCCCTCCCCTTTAAGGTGCTGGTGCAGGCCTTTCACTATTAGCCACCATTTTGACTTCCTGCCTCTAGATTGGCTATTGGAGCATGTTTCCCCGTGGCAGCTTGCCGACCACATTATAATGAGGACCCAGGACTAAAATAAATTGGGTCCCACATTGACGCCATTGGGTGTCCACATCCAGCCCACCCGATTTACGTGCAACACGAAAATCACTCCCCCGCCCGCCCTGTACCCATGTACCCATGTGCAGCCTATCCAGCCTGTTGCTTGAAGTTTTAAGCAGGTTTTATATGCAACATGGACACTATACAAATGCCATCCCCCCCATGCCACAGCACCGAAACAGATACAGTGAGCATTCTCCCAGAAAGACACGGACAAGTGCTTAACACTGTATCAATCAGATGAGATGTTAAGGCATTTGCCCAGTTTGGGTGATATGAACGATCCCATGGCACTATTCAAAGGGCGTTCTCCCGGTGCCCTGGTCGGCTTTCCTCCTTAACCAAAACCGCCCAAGGCAGATTAACTGGGCATTCATCTCAATGCTGTTTGTAGAATCTTGCTGTGCATGAAATGGCCGCCATTCTTGCTTACATAACAGCAGTCATTGTGCTTCAAAGTAAGTCATTGTAGGTGAAGTGCTTTGCAGATGCATCGGTGGTATGTGGTAAATAAAAGTCTTTCAAGTCCGTTTTATCTAAAAGAAAAACTCCCTTGGCTTGGGTTTCTGTAACTTTTCCCTTCCCCCACATATTGCTTAATCAAAATGCAAAATTGCTGCCTTTAGGAGACAGCTGCTTTAAGGGGGAATTGATATCTGTCTATCTATATTATATATACATTTCCAGGTTATTCAGTAAAGTACAATGTCAGGAAACCTGTCTAGTATTGAGAGCACTGCAGCAGCCTAAATAGCCCCAGGGAGGGCAGCAGCAATCTCAGTTTTCCAACACCACACCTTCACCGTCCTGTGCACTGTGCCACTGTTTGGACACGTAACCAGGCAACAGCCTGAACAAACAGTGCACCTGGCAGTTACAAACAGGAAACTTCTGTACATTAAAAGTCAAAAGCTTTACTCATGCACACACACACACACACACACACAGTGGGCAAGCACACAACTGGTGTCAATCTACAGGCCAAAGCCTCTGACTGGGAACAAGTTGGTTTCCTAAGCCTGGCCCCGATTGAGAATCACCTGCGTCTTGACCAGAGATGAACCCGGCCACAGACTTATCATGAATTGGTGTCAGTGAGAGTGTGCTGACGCATGAGCAGTCTGAGCAAGCTTAGCAAAGTAAATGCTTCATAGTTAGCTCTGCATGTGTTTCCTCCCCCCTCCAACCCTGTGCTGTTGACAGTGGCAGGTGGTAAGACAACCAGCCACGTGCACTGTATGGAACTGGGAGCTGACGCACAAATAGCAGGTTCTTTCCCCTTCCCCCTGTCCCCATTCACCCCTACAAAATTGCTTGCAAAAAAAAAAGCTCTCAGTTGTCTCCCCCATGCTTGAACCCATTAAAATGGCCATCCTTAACTATCTGGTCCTTTGCTTCCATTATTCTCCTTAGCAGCCTTGTACTGAAGCATTTGCTCGCTAGTCCCGTGGGTGACATTTCTTATCAGCAGTGCTGGATGCAGCAGAGGCTCAATGCCTGGAGCAGAGGGCGGATATATATTTCAACCATGTTTATAAATAGCAATCCAAAGTATCAGCTCTTAAATGAGCCAGTCATCTCACAAAACCTCCTCTTCTGCGTTCGAAATGATTTTATATTGCGGCCGCCACCTTCTTTAAAGGGTCACTGGTTTAAGGCATTTCAGTCATGTATGGCAGCAAACCCCCGATGACGCGGCTTCCTTAAATGAGCTTCTGGCCACATTTGAGAAAAGGAATGGGGGACTGATGCAGGACATGTTCACATGGAGTGGGACTGCTTGTAACCTGAGTTGGCATTTATGTAACGCTATCAGCAGAGCGGCTCCCTGCTTATCTTGAACTGTGGATGTTGCTTAGGAGATGCCAGCTTGGCGGGGTGGGGGGGAGTTGGTATGTGCTAATGCCAAGCATTGTCCTCTCCAGCGGAGGCTGGCGGGATGCCAACACACGTCAACATTTATACCTTCGAAGCAGGGTGTTCAAAGTAAATGAAATGTAGAGAACAGGACCTGAGTCGCACGGGGGGCTGCGTATGGGCCTGGCAATGGCTCCTCCAATGGGTCGTGCCAGGTGCTGCCATGTTTCCACAGGAAAGAAAATAGTCCATCACTAATCAGTGGGTGGAGTCAGTGTGGAACTGAGCAATGATGTGCCCCAAGTTTAAATATTTTAGTAAAAAGGACATGAAAACAAATATGCAGTCCTTTTCCCATTGGCTGCATTCACCAATGTAAATGGCCCGGCCTCCGTCGTTCTGACAGCTGTTGATCTGGGGTCTTTTGATTTGCCAATTGATCTGGCACTTTCACTAAATACAAGGGGAGGGGGGTCATTTTGACTTTGGGTGATAGTGTAAAACGGGCCTTCTCGATTCAGCCGCCCGTCACACATCTCTTCTGAATCGATAGTGCCCGTTTAACCCTGTTACCCAAAGTCAAAATTACCCCCATTGAGCTGGTTTGGATGAGCAGCTCGGAAAACAACAGCAGCAAACTGCGTCCCAGAGATGGGCAACATTGGACGTTGCTCTCACAGGAAGGAAACAGCTTTCCTGCTCTTCTGGCAGCAGCTCTTCTGCTCGAGGGCAGCTAATGCTTTCGGCCTATAGTCACTTGGTCATCTCCCATAGCCCGGAGCGTCAGACTCACACAGTCAGCCCCCTCCCCTCACCTATGGAGAGCGACGGTAGTCTGTAAGTATAGGGGACTGAGACTAATTGTAGCCGAGGTCAGCTGACACAACACAGGCCGGGAATGGAACCTGGAGTGTTCTGTTTCTAAGTCGGCGTTTTTACAATAGGTGTTCACTTTTATCCGGCTTAAATGTAGGGGGCATGATTAAGAAGTTTGCAGATGATACAAAAATTGGCCGTGTGGTTGATAGTGAGGAAGAAAGATGTAGACTGCAGGAATGGATTGGACAGGTGGGCAGAAAAGTGGCAAATGGAATTCAATCCACAGAAGTGTGAGGTAATGCATTTGGGGAGGGCAAACAAGGCAAGGGAGTACACAATAAATGGGAGGATACTGAGAGGTGTAGAGGAACAGAGGGACCTTGGAGTGTATGTCCACAGATCCCTGAATGTAGCAGGACAGGTAGATAAGGTGGTTAAGAAGGCATATGGAATACTTTCCTTTATTAGCTGAGGCATAGACTATAAGAGCAGGGAGGTTATGCTAGAACTGTATAAAACACTAGTTAGGTCACAGCTAGAGTACTGCGTACAGTTCTGGTCACCACATTACAGGAAAGATGTGATTGCACTGGAGGATTCAGAGGAGATTTATGAGGATGTTGCTAAGACTGGAGAATCTTCGATGTGAGGAAAGATTGAATAGGCTGGGGTTGCTTTCTTTGGAGCAGAGGAGGCTGAGAGGTGTATAAAATTATGAGGGACTTAGATAGAGTTGATAGGAAGGACCTATAGCCCTTTGCAGAGAGGTCAATAACCAGAGGGCACAGATTTAAAGTAATTGGTAGAAGGATTAGAGGGGAGTTGAGGAGAAATTTTTTCACCCAGAGGGTAGTAGGGGTCTGGAACTCACTACCTGAAAGGGTGGTAGAGACAGAAACCCTCAAAGTAAGGGCAGAAACCCTTACTTTTTAAGTATTTAAAAAGTACTTGGATATGCACTTGAAGTGCTGTGACCTACAAGGCTACGGACCAAGAGCTGGAAAGTGGGATTTGGCTGGGTAGCTCTTTCTCAGTCGGCACAATGGGCTGAATGGCCTCCTTCTGTGCCGTAAATTTCTGATTCTGTGAGGGAGAGTGGATACGTGCAGTTCAATCTGCTCCACAAGCCTAGGGTTGCCAACTCTGGTTGGATGTATTCCTGGAGCTTCCATCACATGACCTCCCGTCTGGTTAAACAGCCTTCCCCCCCACCCCCCCCCAATAGTTTTATAACTAATCGCCAATAGTTTTACAACTAATAAACAAAAATGTTCAAAGAAAATGAAAAAAAACACACAACTTTTCTTAACGCCCTCATGATTTTTCTTCTGGTTTGCTCTCATCAGCGTCCAGCAGATTAATCTTTAATTCCTGGAGACTCCAGGACAATCCTGGAGGGTTGGCAGCCCAAGTTGGGAAAAAGTGAACACCTATTGTAAAAACGCCGACATAGAAACAGAACACTCCAGGTTCAGTTCCCGGCCTGTGTCATGTCAGCTGATCTCAGCTGCAATTAACCTCAGTCCCCTGTGTTTGGGAAGGGAAAAAAAAGCCCAGCTCGATTGCTGCTTTTAATGCTATTCAGTGACCCCTGCTACAAAGTGCATATGGGCGGACATCTGGTGAGGACCGGATTGGGCTCAGCTGCGGTGTATTGCATGGTTGAATAGTTTGCCAGCACTCACCGTCCAGGAGCACACATGAAGAATGGCCATTTCGGCAAGCTAGTGGTTCCCATCGAACAGCATTCCAGTAAGAATCAGGACCTTCGTAAAATAAGGGAAGAAAATCGGGGAAAAAAATACTAATAACTGTCTTAAAACGTGCCAGGTATTTATGAGAGCAGCAATGACCCTTAATTCATACCAGGTGCACTGGGGCAAAGCAAGCAGAGCCATGTTTTTTTTTAAAGCCTCAGCTACTAATTCCAGACTTGACTGAATGTCTTTCCTTTGTGATTAATTTCCTTTCCCTTGTTTCTCCCCAAGACCGAGATTTCCTAACCGTAAAAAAAAGTGCTCTTAATCAAAAGTGCTCTCAGGAGGACTTTGCTTTTCTACTGTTACTAACTGATCCAGAACTTGGTACACATTGGGAAATTGCTGGGAAGCAGCTTGTGTTTGAGTGGAATGACCTGTAATCGGCAGTGTCATAGATTGTGAAGGAATTTTATTTGACAGCTGCGTGTCAGACAACTCATTTGGAAAATTATTAATAATCTGTTCTATTGAAATAAAATCAGAGGCCATCTTACTCGCAATGTGTATGAATGGGCTATTGACGCATTGTCAGGCTTTTATTACAGGCGGCGAGCTGTTAATGGGTGATTCATGGTACAGGCCATACAACAAATGGGTGTGAGGTAACTTCAGGCCACAGAGGTGCACAGCTGTTGAAAGCTCCTTTGTAAAACCGATTTACAACTGCTTCCTCTTAATAAGAGCTCCCCTGATGATGAGAGGGTGAATGCACTGTCCAGTGTGAGTGTAAGCCATGCAGATCAGGAAGATCCCAAGTTTTTTTGATTCCTGTTTGGTGCTGAGTTAGCCAGGGGGGGTGGCAGTACTGCTACAATTGGGCTCGGTGCTCTCAGCAATGGAGTGCGGAGAGGGTTAAAAAAAAGAAGTGAAAGGATCAGGGGGTTTCCACTTGTGACGCCGACATATTCTGCTTATAAATGCACATGTGTGGACATCAGGTACAACAGGGGCTGTGCTTGGCCGTGACGCATCCTGTGGTGAAATAGCCGACCGACACTTTAGTCAGCTGGGTGCCTGACATATCTGGAAACCCACCAATGTGTTGAAGAACCTCTGAACCAAGCGACGGAGAAAGCTATGTCCTTATTTCTGTTTGCCCAATACTGAGTGCAGACTCTCTCCCCATAGAGACAGGGCCAGTTAACCCAAGACTAGAAAGGTGAGGCACAGGTTCACAAAGCCAAGTTTTAGGGACCCCTGCCCTCTCTGCGCGTGTTCAAGAGAATGGGTGGTGTTTAACCAGGTAAATATGTGCAGCCTATCAGTGAAAAGCTTCTCGTCCAACTAGGCCCAGACCAGCCCACGAGGAAATTGGTTTGCAGGGTTATCTGGAGCTGAGTGAATCCCAGCTCCCAGTCTCCGGGTTCCATCAGTGGGCCAGGCTGGCTGGTCAATCAACAGCAGTGTCCATGAGTACTGCTGACTGCCTTGTTCAGGTATTAACTATTTGGTCTCAGAAGGCTAACTTGCTTCCAAACTCCAATTTTTCAGGAGAAATTGAAGACCTTGAAGCCACCTCGACTCCAAACAGACCCCCACTTACCTCCTCATTTCTCCCAACTCCAAGGAGGATAGCCACCGATGGGTCATGCCAACAACACTCGAGGAGCAATTTTAACCCTGCTGGCCTGGTAGAAACTGTGCGAGCAGAAATCACATTCAGAACATGAATCCAGGAATCAAAATGACCCTCAAGTCAAACCAAATACTAGCAGGTATTAATTACTCATGATTGCTACGACGCAATCAGTTAGTCCCAACCCTCGTTATGAGCATAACAACAACTTGCGTTTATATATTGCCTTTAACGTAGCAAAATGTCCCAAGGTGCTTCACAGGAGCGTTTTCAAACAAAATTCGACACCAGGCCACATAAAGAGATATTACGACAGGTGACCGAAAGCTTGGTCAAAGAGGTAGGTTTTAAGGAGCGTCTTAAAGGAGGAGAGAGAGCGAGAGAGGCGGAGAGATTTAGGGAGGGAATTCCAGAGCTTAGGGCCTAGGCAGCTGATGGCACGGCTGCCAGCGGTGGAGCGATTAAAATCGGGGATGCGCATGAGGCAAGAATTGGAGGAGCGCAGAGATCTCGGAGTGTTGTAGGAGGTTACAGTGATAGGGAGAGGCGAGACCAATGGAGGGATTTGAAAACAAAGATGAGAATTTTAAAATCGAGGCAGTCCCGGACCAGGAGCCAATGTAGGTCAGCGAGCACAGGGGTGATGGGTGAACGGGACTTGGTGCGAGTTAGGATACGGGCTGCAGAGTTTTAGATGAGCTCAAGTTTATGAAGGGCGGAAGATGAGAGGCCGGCCAGGAGAGAATCGGAAGAGTCAAGTCTAGCGAGGGATAAATCTATAAAGGTGAAGGTTATATAGAGCCTGGAACCCAACTACGATAATTTTGCTCACAGCTGCAGCCAATTTCATCCGATGCACTCAGTGGACTTTTCTATACCTTCTCTGGCTCAGACCAGAATGGAGGAGGCGGGAATTTCAGGCAGCCCGAACCAACTTTCCAAACTCATTAGCGGTCGTCCTGTCCAGCTATTCAAAAATAACGGTTGAGCTCCCCACTAGTGCCCTCAGCTCAGCCCAGTAACTGGCATTGGGTTGCTCAGGCAAGCCTCACTCAGACAGCTGATCTGCAGCAGCAGGTTGAACCTCTCGTGGATTTATTTTGCTACTCCCCCTCTCACACACACACACACACACACACACTCCTTTCAGAGCGACACTACACGTTGTTCATGTGTGTATTTTCTTGTGACAATTTTAAATGAATTTCAGATGCTCCTTGTTTTAAATTACAAATGGCCACACACGTTTAAACAGCAGAGGGTTCCAGTATCCTGAATGAGTTAGTGTTCCATTGTGTTTGTCTGGTAACATGTAAACAGTGTGAAGCTATGCAGGCAAAAATGTATCTTAACTCCTGTAGGACATGGGTTTTGATTGATTGTTGGAAGAAGTGGTTCATATTTTTGAATTGTTACAGAGAAAAAAAATTCCATTCATACAGCACCTTTCATGACCTCAGGACATCCCAGAGTGCTTCACAGCCAATGAAGTACTTTTAAAGTGTAGTCACTGTTGTTACGTAGGCAAACATGGCAGCCAATTTGTGTATAGTAAAGTCCCAAAAACAGCATCGAGACAAATGAGCATATAATCTGTTTTAGTGATTTTGGTTGAATGATAATTGTTGCCCAGGACACAGAGAAAACTCCCCAGCTCTTCTTTGAATTGTGTCGTGGGATCTTTTACGTTCACCTGTGAGGGCAGACAGGGCCTCAGTTAAATGTCTCACCTGAAAGGCGGCACCTCTGACAGTGCTCGAGTCCACGATCTTCTGACTCAGAGGCGAGAGTGCTACCATTGAGTCAAGGCTGACACTTTGTTAAGCTCTGTTTGTTTGCCTGAGAACCCTGCCACAAGCTAAATCGTATGCTAATTATTTGGTGTGACAGGGAAGGATTTGGACGTTTCCCAAACGCTCCAACTAGTTTAAAAGCTGGACAGTTATTTGGTTTAGCAGTTCACTTTTGAGTTCTAAAATGTGGTCAGATGGACAGGAATCTTGTTTCTAGATTATTGGGAATTAAATATGGGAATATCCATCAGTGAACATGACTAACAGTCGTCATTTCATGTGCAAAAGTTTTGCATAAACAAAAGAAAAGGTGAAATCCACTTGTACCAGTGAGGCATTTGAGTGATTTTTCCAGCTGTACACTTGGATTTCACAGTAACAAGTAAACAGGCTCCTCTTCCATGTCACTTCTGCCTTTAAGGGCATGAAAATCACCTGTGAATGAACAAAGGGATCATCAGTCAGGCTCCATTCTCTCGCTGAGCTGCATTCTGAACAAGGACAAGAGATCAAAGCCAGGTTTTACCATCAGTTTGATTCTGAAATCTGACTGCGCAGAACCAAGACCCAGTTCCACCTAGATGGGCATAGCTTTTGCCCACCACGGAATCGGAAATGGGTTCTGGGTAAACAAAGAGGTCATGTAGGCCTCTTTTGCATAAAACTAACTGCACTGTCTGCATTGCCAACTCCCATTGGTAATGGAAAGCTGGGTTCAGTGTGGTCACATGTGCTTGTGAATGGGGTAAAAATGGAAGTCCAATTCATAGCAAAAAAACAACTCACCAATTCTGTTTATTGTCAGGTCATGAGTTGCGTGATCTTAAATCAAATCACAAAATATAGTTTCTTAATCTCTATATAGAGTTGGTTACCTTTAAGTGACATTCTTTACACTTGATTGTTTTTGCTTGTAAAATCTAGAAAGGTAGGGTTACCACCCATCAGATTTTAGATCAATTTTGACGAGGCTCTCTGGAAATTTATAAAACTTAGTAAACAGGACATCAAATGTTTAATGTTTAAAAGGTAAGCAGTGCAGCAAGTCTTAGAATCCAAACCACCATCCCACACCCCTATCCCGCCCTTTAGCAAAAGCAAAATACTGCGGATGCTGGAAATCTGAAATAAAAACAGTTTGAACATAGGAAAAAGTGATAACTGTGAAAAACAGCCATCAGAGATAACCACAGATTAAGAAATGCTCCACTTCGCATGCTTCTCGCAATCCATTTTCAAGTC
Source organism: Heptranchias perlo (assembly GCF_035084215.1). NCBI lineage: Eukaryota > Metazoa > Chordata > Chondrichthyes > Hexanchiformes > Hexanchidae > Heptranchias > Heptranchias perlo. Next base: position 9,223,373 of record NC_090360.1, read on the forward strand.
ATCCTGACACAAGGTGATCGGGGTCGGACATTTAGGACTGAGATGAGGAGAAATTTCTTCACTCAGAGGGTGGGAAACCTGTGGAATTCTCTGTGGAGGTCAAGTCACTGAATATATTTAAGAAGGCATCAAGGGGTATGGGGAGAGAGCAGGAATATGGGATTGAGATAGAAGATCAGCCATGATCATATTGAATGGTGGAGCAGGCTCGAAGGGCCGAATGACCTCCTCCTGCTCCTATTTTCTATGTTTCTATGTTTACATTTGTGCAGTTTCTATTGGCCTTTGCTGAGTGCAACGACAGTGGGTCTCCCATTATACACTTTCCAATAAGCTCATACTGGGAAACATTTGTAACACCCTCTTATTGTTCAGGATTTGAACTGTGAAACAGATTTTTCTCTTTGACGACAGACATACCTTGACTAAAATCATGTCTGTCCTTCTCATTGGAATTTGTTAAGAAGGAACACTCACTCGTAACCGGCTTCTGTACCTTTAGCCTCACCCCTGCAAATTTGGCTCTGCTCGCAACCTTTGAACTTGCTCCTCCAACTCTTGGGGTTCGGTCACACTCACACAATAAGGTCAAAGATCAACTGATTAATTTTTCTGAAAATATCAAGCTTGTGGGGTGATGTTGTAATGCAACTTTTCCAAAAATATATATACACTCCCCTAACCAAGAATTCTTCCTCGCCTCAGCTTCACTCCTTCTCCCCCTCACCTGGGCCTCAAACGGTGTTCCATCCCTTCATCAAACTGCCATTCTGGGCCCCAACCTCCCTACTCGCACCAGGTGCTGACTCTTCGCTTCGCCCTCCCCCTCCCCCCCGGCTGCAACATGCCCTCCTATCAAGGCTCTCTCTCGCATGGGTGTGTTCCACATAGCCCGAAAACTCAGTGAGGAACATTTTAACTTTCGGCGATGGCATAAATTGGGAGATATTGGATTGGCTGACCTTCACGCACCCCGCCCGATTTTCCTTTCCAACGATTTTGAATGGGCGGGGTGCGTAAACGGTGGCCTATCCGATACAGCCCGTTATCTCCGCACTCCCCCAATTCTGGCCTCTCGCGCATCCCTGATTTCCTTCGCTCCACCATTGGCGGCCGAGCCTTCAGCTGCCTAGGCCCTAAGCTCTGGAATTCCCTCCCTAAACCTCTCCGCCTCTCTCTCCTCCTTTAAATCGCTCCTTAAAACCTACCTCTTTAACTAAGCTTTTGGTCACCTGTCCTAATATCTCTTGATGTGGCTTGGTGTCAAATTTTGTCAGTTTACATTCCTTTGAAGCGCCTTGGGACGATTTAACAACGTTAAAGGCGCTACATAAATGCAAGTTGTTGTTATATACCATTGCCGAAAGTTAAAATTACCTCCAGTGTCTTTTCTGATGCAACCTACAAATTATTCAGGAATCCTTCAGTGCAGCGGGAAAAAATAAGATGCAAAATTCACTGTATATAAATGGACTGCATACAAATTACATAAAATAAATCCTGCTCCTAACAGTTTATTTCCTTGCAGTTGTTTATCAGAATTAAAAAATACCAAACTGTTTGCCATTATAATGTCTTTATAATTCCATGTGGGTTGCCTACTGTATCATAAGATTGGAATAAAGGTAAGACACAGTTGTTACATTGACTCTTCAGTGTAGTCCAGAGTATGGAGTGCTGCAGTGTTTGAGGTGCTGTCCTTCAGAGATTTTAATTGGAGGTCATGCCTGCATGTTCTGCTTGTTCTAGGATATCGAAGAACAGCGTGTTCTATGAGTGTCCTGGCCAACATTCAACCAATTGCACCAAAAATAGATTAACTGATCATCCATCTCATTGCTGCTTATGGGATACTCCTGTGCACAAAATTGCAGTTACATTTGCCTACATAAGTCTCTCCACAGCAAAATAAATCATGGCAATGGAGTGCTCTGTGAACACAAGTCTTGCTTTCTATGCAATTCTGTCTCGGGTTTTATATTATCAGTGGGAGAGAAACACTTTGGCACACTGCAGGGTAGAAAACATTGCCTGTGTTGAGAAGGCTGGAAAGGACACTGAAAGGGTGAAAGCTTTTGTTCTCACCTCGGAGAAGACTGATGTTTGAAGCAGTAATTAGGATGGTGAGGGCCATGGGTTAACACATGTAAATGCCTGCAGAACGGTTTGAAATGCAACAGAGACAAGCAAATCACAGGAGGGGAAAAGCTGGCTAGAAATGACTCACAGCCAAGTTCAAACTCACCCAATTAAAGCTGCAATACTATACAATTTAAAATTGGAATTCTGATGCAAAATTCCGCCCCCTTCTCCCAATATGTTTGCCCACCTGTCATTTTGGGTGGGGACACAGCATTTTCTGTTGTGATTCCATTGAATGTCTCACCAGCAGGACATGCATGGATGGTAGGAGCAGCAGGCAGTAAGCCCTCCAGCAATGTACATTGCTTATTTTCCAACTTGCAAGCAATAAAACTGATGCAAAGACGGCAGTGTACAATGTTTACAGATCAATAAAGGTACAGTGCAAAAATAGTGCTCGATTCTGACCCTGATCCAGAATTCTGAAGGAGCAAACCACACACTCCCAATTTGTGTCAGGATTCAAGCACAATATTTGCATTGTACTTATCCTGCTAGGAAAAGGCGATTTTCTTGCTTCTGATTTTCAAAATATTGCGAGAGAAAAATGTCAGCTGTGGGTCATCGAAGCTGTTTGCAACACAGACACACGGTCAAGGACATGATTGGAAGATAACGATTGGGACAGTCACTGAGGAGCTGTAAGATGTCACTGTGGCAAAAAGCAGTCCTATATCTGTAAACACTTAAATCACGTCTAAAAATATCGGAAAATGAGAAGAAATATTGAGGATTTATTTTCGGATGAATAGACCATAAATAGAGGAGACCCTCCAATACATGCTGCCTGTTGCAGCCATATCACCAAAATTGATCATAAGGAAGTGTATACTGAAGATAGTAAATCTCATTGATCAAAGGTTAAACGGACATTGGTAATAATGCAGTGCTGATACATTTACAGTTTGCCTTTGATACCTTTCTCCTGCAGTTCATGGTATCATGGTATGGTACAGAAGGAGGCCATTCGGTCCATCGTTTGAAAGAGCTATCCAATTAGTCCCACTCCCCTGCTCTTTCCCCATAGCCCTGCAAATTGTTTCCCTTCAAATATTTACCCATTTCCCTTTTGAAAGTTACTATTGAATCTGCTTCCACCACCCTTTCAGGCCGTGCATTCCAAATCGTAACAACTGGCTGCGTAAAAAAATGTTTCCTCATGTCACCTCTGGTTATTTTGCCAATCACCTTAAATCTGTGTCCTCTGGTTACCGACCCTTCTGCCACTGGAAACAGTTTCTCCTTATTTACTCTATCAAAACTGTTCATGATTTTGAATACCTCTATCAAATCTCCTTTTAACCTTCTAGTAAATCTCTTCTGCACCTCTCTAAGGCCTAGACATCCTTCCTAAAGTGTGGTGCCCAGAATACAATACTCCAGCTGAAGCCTAACCAGTGTTTTATAAAGGTATAGCATAACTTCCTTGCTTTTGTACTCTATGCCTCTATTAATGGCTTCTAAAGCCAAAAATCCCATATGCTTTTTTAACGGCCTTCTCAACTTATCCTGCCACCATCAAAGATTTGTGTACATCCACCCCCAGGTCTCTCTGTTCCAGCACTCCCTTTAAAATTGTACCATTTAGTTTATATTGCCTCTCCTCATTCTTCCTGACAAAATGTATCACTTCACACTTCTCTGCGTTAAATTTCGTCTGCCATGTCTCTGCCTATTTCACCAGTCTGTCTATGCCCTCCTAAATTCTGTTACTATCCTCCACATTGTTTACATTATCAATAGTCTTATGCGCTGAGACTTGCATCTTAATTCACTGCTGTGTATGGGCTAACGTAGCCCAGGTCTATCCAAGTGACCCTGAATTTCAATAAATCAGAATTGATAGGGTGCAACTCAAAAGGTCGTAACCTGCCTTTTCTTTTTACAGATGCTGGACTGGCCCGTGTGTGTTTTACCAGCATTTTCTGTTTTTATTTTGATTTCTAACATCTGCAATTTTCATTTTTATTTTATTGCATTCATGCAAGTTTGAGTTTTGTGCTGGGCTGTCTCCTGCTGCCCTTCCTGATTTGTATATAATTTTACCTGCAAATAAATCTGGAGAAATTGTCTTAGCCTGCACACCGTGGTTTAGCAGTGTGTTTTTTCTTGAACCTCTGATAACATGGTGGGCGTCCCATGTATTCTTCCAGTTAGATAACAATGGAAAAGGTTATTTTAAGAGACAGTTATCACCCTGATGGAACCATATAAAGTGGTCCAGTGCGAAACCCACATGAACTCAAACGATGGACTGTATTTTGGATAGCCCAGCTGTTTGGGAATGGATGTTATTCCACAAGATAATAGGGTTCAAAGGCATTTATTGGCTTTCGTAGGAATTAAGCATGCAATGATAACTTTTATCACACATATACTTAGGGTCACACTCACGATACATGACCGGAGAATTCACTGCGTCACAGGTTTCGAGCTCGAAGGTTTAATCGGCCTTGTCAAATTCTAAAGAATCTGTTCTAACATGGACTGAAACAACAAAGAAAAGCCATCTGAGACAGAGGTACCACTGAGTAAGTTGACGAGCGTATTTGCAATGTGGCCATCTACCTACCAATTTTGCAACAGGGCAAAGAGAACCTGGCACAAACCTCACATAGACACAGCTGGCTGGAACCATGCTGGGGGTGGGCGGGTGGGGGGGGCGGGATTTTAACTGGGAATGGGGTTCGGGTGGGGCGAGTGCCAAACTGGCCTGACGTCATCAGTTTGCGCCACGGGCTATTTTAACTCTCGGGCCTCATTTGCATCCCGCCGGCCAGCTGCTCGCCCGTAAAGGGCAGAAAAAGGCAGCTGGCCAGCATCAGGCAGGTTAAAATCATGGGGAGCAGAGGTTGCAGTGAGGTGACTAAACTAAGGAAAAAAGACTTGAATTTATATAGTGCTTCACAGCCAATGAATTACTTTTGAAGTGTAGTCACTGTTGTAATGTAGGAAACACAGCAGCCAATTTAAGCACAGCAAAGTCCCACAAACAGTATGTGATAGTGACCAGATAATCTGTTTTTAGGTGTTGGTTGAGGGATAAATAGGCCAGGACACTGGGGAGAACTCTGCTGCTCTACTTCGAATAGTGCCATGGGATCTTGTATGTCCACCTGAGAAGGCAGACGGGGGAAAATTGGCGCCGTTTCACAGATGGATGGGACAGGGTGGGGGGGGACCCGGGCATCAGAGGCCCAGATTTTGTTATGGGTCCCAGAAGAGCACTCCCACTCCTCCTGGCCCCAATAAAGAAAGTTCTTGACTTACCTTAAGAGGGCCTCCTCTTCTTCCATGCCAGGTCGTACTGAGAGGGGCGTCTGCTGAGGACCCCTCTCAGGAGGCTGTAAAAATCGGGGTCCTATTATGTCATCATTAATGAGGCCGCTGCCTGAGTCAGGCTGGTGCCTTGGCCACCTAACAACGATAGCGGCACATGGGAATTGAGCATGAACAGGGCAGTAAGTCTTAGCACAGCTATTTTAACTTCATGTCTGCCCGTTCCCGCTGGGCAAGGTGGATTAAAATCCACCCCCCACACATTTTTTTGATTTATCTTAATTAAAACTTGCTCCCTTTTCCTCCTCGTGGTTCCATGGGCTTTTGGCACCTTGATAACGGCTCAAGTGGCCATTCTTCCCATGTCAGCAAAGATGGTGAGTGTTGGCCGCCAAATTCAATTGCAGAGAGCACCGCTGCTGTGCCCAAAACTGTCCGAATCCAGTGTTCAAATGCATGGACCTTGAGCGGAGGGTGCTAGATCACGATCAGGAAAGGGAACTCTAAGCAATTTTTCCCCTTCCTAACCAATTGGAGTGCTTTTACTCACACAGCACAGAGTGCGGATTGCCCTTTGGACCCTCCTAGTGGCCTGCTTCCAGACTAATGCTATTTTTGGCTGTCTTCCTGAACGCACACAAGGGTGGAGGCTTCCCATCAGATATTCACTTCCGCTTGCAAGAGGTGCCTGGCCTCCACTCTGTGATTCTTTAGAGCAGCGCGGCTAAGCTTGGGACCACTGGACAGTGAAGCATTAACCCTGCATCCTATCACTGGACAGTGGAGCATTAACCCTGCATCCTATCACTGGACAGTGGAGCATTAACCCTGCATCCTATCACTGGACAGTGGAGCATTAACCCTGCATCCTATCACTGGACAGTGGAGCATTAACCCTGCATCCTATCACTGGACAGTGAAGCATTAACCCTGCATCCTATCACTGGACAGTGGAGCATTAACCCTGCATCCTATCACTGGACAGTGGAGCATTAACCCTGCATCCTATCACTGGACAGTGGAGTAACAACCTTGTGGCCCACCACTGTAAGATGCTGCAACACACACAATATCAGTGTGCCATTTTCAGGATGTATTTTTGAAAAGTGTACTTTGTGATTTTATGTGAACTACTTAATTAATTTAGCGCATTGTAACTCACTCTCAGATGTCTGCTATTCTTTCGACAGCAAAAACTTGAATTAACAGAGAAATGTTTCACTTGTATGTTTTCTCGCCTCCTCCTGAACTCTCCTGAAGGCAGTGACTTTTGCTGGGCTCTGCTTCCATGCGTGTCCTTGCGCAAGTGACCATCCTTCATGCGTGAACCTCGACGGTGAGCATCCTTGAACTATCCTGCTGATCCTGTCTAGCAGGTCACCGGATAGCTGTCAGTAGTGGCTGAAACCTGGCTGAATTTTCCTCTTTGTAGTCTAATGGCACTTTGCCCAATCTTAGCTCCACTGGCTGAAATCAGTTAATTGAGCTGGTCGGTACAAGTCAGAAGCGCACTGGGTTCTGCACTTATGATTTCATTTACAACATCACAACATGACCATGGACAAATAAATAAAGATGGCGGTTTAACATTGGAGACTGATTTGAAGTTGACCACAGAGATCATTTCTGGAGCATGGTTTTGAAGCTACGCACACACACACCAGAAATGGTTGACCACACATCCTCCTTAAGTAACATTAACTGTTGGGCTTGTTTCTGCCATTTCCTGTTGATTCCTACACTCATAAAAGTGCTCTGTGGTATTTTATCAAGACTTCTCATTTGTTCCCTCGTGGCTTCCACCCCCATCCTCAGTATGAATTGGAAGACTCATTAAAACATCATGAAATGGAGTCAATTTAGTAATCACGTACAGCTGTGTCTAACCCCAAATGTTTGATCATCTCCATTAATGAAAGAGCTTTACCAAAAATATCCCCTTTAAAGAGTAAACAGTTAAAAAGAAATTTAGATTAGCTGAATTTCCTTTATTTATGCCAATTTCTGGAGTTCTAAATATCTACGTATACTAAACATCCAGCTATCATTTATCCATCAACCAATACCTAAAATAGATTCTCTGGTTATTATCACATTGCTGTTTGCTGTGCGCAAATTGGCTGCCACGTTTCCTACATTACAACAGTGACTACACTTCAAAAGTCCTTCATTGGCTGTGAAGCGATTTGGGACGTCCTGCGGTCGTGAAAGGCGCTATAGGAATGCAAGTCTCTCGTTCTTCTCTCCATGAATGCTGTGCATTGGTCACACTTCCTTCTGATTTGTTCGAATTCATTAAAAAAAAAATCCCTGTTAACTGAGTGATGCTGATTACCTGAAATATTACCGAACAGGTAGAGAATCGACCAAAGAGAAAGGAGGAAGCAGGTACGAAACCGACCAATCAGCAACCAATAAAACAAATGGAAGGAGGAGAAGGAGAACCAATTAAAATCAAATTTTTTTAATAATATTTTGAGACAGAGAGAGAAAAAAAAAATCAGTCCAATGACTTGGCAAAAGTCTCAAACTCCAATTTAGAATTATTGCCAATTAAATCCTGTCACAATGGTTCCCCCGAAAGTAACTTTCTTCTCCCATGCTACTTCTACCTAAGTCCATCCCCATGTCAATGGAGGATGACGGGTGGCAGATTCAAAAGTAAAAGAGCCCACAGTTTTCAGGCCACTCAGGCCCAGGAATGGCTCCCATCATGGGTTGGTCAGGCAATTTCAGATCCACACAAATCAGATTTAACTAGCCCCCATGGATCACAGGGCCTGGGGAATCTCCTGTACATGCAGTCCATGTTTTTTTAATTCATCCTCGGGATGTGGGTGTCGCTGGCAACGCCGGCATTTATTGCCCATCCCTAGTTGCCCTGATGTTGAATATAACTGAGTGGTTTGCTGGGCCGCTTCAGAGGGCAGTTAAGAGTCAACCACGATGATATGAGACTAGAGTCACATAGAGGTTTCCTTCCCTAAATGACATTAGTGAACCAGTTCAGTTTTTATGACAGTGTGATGGTTTAGGAACATAGGAACATAGGAACAGGAGTAGGCCATTCAGCCCCTCGTGCCTGCTCCGCCATTTGATAAGATCATGGCTGATCTGTGATCTAACTCCATATACCTGCCTTTGGCCCATATCCCTTAATACCTTTGGTTGCCAAAAAGCTATCTATCTCAGATTTAAATTTAGCAATTGAGCTAGTATCAATTGCCGTTTGCGGAAGAGAGTTCCAAACTTCTACAACCCTTTGTGTGTAGAAATGTTTTCTAATCTCGCTCCTGAAAGGTCTGGCTCTAATTTTTAGACTGTGCCCCCTACTCCTAAAATCCCCAACCAGCGGAAATAGTTTCTCTCTATCCACCCTATCTGTTCCCCTTAATATCTTATAAACTTCGATCAGATCACCACTTAACCTTCGAAACTCCAGAGAATACAACCCCAATTTGTGTAATCTCTCCTCGTAACTTAACCCTTGAAGTCCGAGTATCATTCTAGTAAACCTACGCTGCACTCCCTCCAAGGTCAATATGTCCTTCCGAAGGTGCGGTGCCCAGAACTGCTCACAGTACTCCAGGTGCGGTTTAACCAGGGTTTTGTATAGCTGCAGCATAACTTCTGCCCCCTTGTACTCTAGTCCTCTAGATATAAAGGCCAACATTCCATTTGCCTTCTTGATTATTTTCTGCACCTGTTCATGACATTTCAATGATCTATGTACCTGAACCCCTAGGTCCCTTTGGACATCCACAGTTTTTAACTTTTTACCATTTAGAAAGTACCCTGTTCTATCCTTTTTTGATCCAAAGTGGATGACCTCACATTTGTCCACATTGAATTCCATTTGCCACAGTTTTGCCCATTCACCTAATCTATCAATATCCCTTTGTAATTTTATGTTTTCATCTACACTGCTTACAATGCCACCAATCTTTGTGTCATTGGCAAACTTAGATATGAGACTTTCAATGCCTTCATCCAAGTCGTTAATAAATATTGTGAATAATTGAGGCCCCAAGCCCCTGCGGGACTCCACTAGTCACATCCTGCCAATGTGAGTACTTACCCATTATCCCTACTCTCTGTCGCCTTTCGCTCAGCCAACTTCCTAACCAAGTCCGTACTTTTCCCTCGATTCCATGGGCTTCTATCTTAGCTAACAGTCTCTTATGTGGGACCTTATCAAATGCCTTCTGGAAGTCCATATAAATAACATCCATTGACATTCCCCTGTCCACTACTTTAGTCACCTCATGGTCACTTTTTTACTAATACCAGCATTTTATTTCAAAAAACCATTTCAAATTATCAAACTGCCGTGGTAGGAGTTGAACTCGCGTTCTCTGCATTATTAGTCCAGGCTTTTGGATTAGTAGTCCAGTAACATAACTACTACACTACCCTGTTTTGCTGTTTATGGTGTTTAAGTGATCAATTATTAAGTACAGCATGCAAGGAAAGGGACACCCTCTAGTTTACAACTGATACTATAAACCAAATAGAATACAGGGGTAATTTTAGGAATTGGTGCTCCCAGTGTGGAGCTTCTTCCATCAGACGTATATATTGGGACTTGAGGCACATGCATATTTCTGTCTATTCATTTTAACGGCTGGAAAAATGGTGGTGGGGTGCACTCAAATTCCCAATTGGTGCTTCCCCTGGACAAAACTCGATGTTGGAAGGGGGAATGCGCAAAATTATCCCGATTTTTCTTTTCTTTCTCCTCATCACACATATTTGTTTCTTCTTCTTTCTCTCTCTCACCTCGTTCTTCCATTGCCCCAAGAAAGATATTATTGAATCAGGGCTTAGACCCAAAAGCACTCACGGTCAGATGTCAGAGTGGGAAATGGCGAGGGGGGACGATTAAGTTGATAGAGAGCATGAGCATGGTTAGAGCACAATTGGGATTTGGAAAACACAGTGGTCACGGAGACTCAGAAGAGAGTATTGGTATGAGTTTGACTCGGTTAAGAATGCTCTCATAAGGTTCAGTGTGTAAATGTACTATAAAGCATGGTATTGTCTCTTACAAACTAGGAAAGTTCAAGGTTAAATCCCTGGTCTCTGCTGAGAACTCAAAGCTCAAAACTTTTCCTGTACAAAGACCCACACACCCATCAGTCCCATTACGCCCAACTTGATTGGCACGCTGTCACCCAGTGAAATTGATTTCAAGATCATGGTCTTCATTCCCAAATCCCTCCACAGCCTTCCCCAACTTGCATGGCAATCCTCTCCAACCATACGTTCCAGCCCCACTCTACTCCACTCCTGGGGGGTGATTTTAAACCCCAAGAACGGGTGGGTTGGGAGCGGGTGGGAGTTGAAAACAATTGTTTCTTCGGGTCGCAACCGCAAAACTTATGGACTGGGCATTCCCAGTGGGAAGCCTGGACTTTTCTGCTCCGACGTTAAACCCAGAAATAAAGCCGGGTTGCGGTCGCGACCCAAAAAAACAACTGTTTTCAACTCCCACCCGCCCCCAACCCACCCGTTCTTGGGGTTTAAAATCACTCCTCCTGTGTCTGGTCTTTCAGCCATTGTGCATTGGTCTGTGGAATTCACATTCCAAACCACTTCACCTTGCCACCTCTCTCGCTGCCTTCAAAAGCTCCTAAAAAAAACCATCTCTTTCAACGTGACTTTGATCTCCATCCCCTAAAGTCTTTTACCTCTTCATGTACAGCTTTCTGAGATGTCCTTTTATGTTGGGAGCACTGTATAAATGTAAGTTGTTGTTGACTTCGACCAGCTCAGCTGGGGTAGCACTTAAGGGATTACAAATGGGGCATTGCAGCGTTCTCAGGCTAGAAATAGAGGGTGGGGGAAACCAGCTGGTGTATCTGCTCCTGAGTGCTAGCCAATACCCGCTGCTGGTAGGTATGTTGGGCACCATTGTGATGCCCATCATGGTTGAATAGCCTGCTGGCACTCAACAGTTCCAGACTTACACATAAAGATGCATTTATATTGCACCTTTCATGACATCCCAAAGCACTTCACAGTACTTTTGAAGGGTAGTCACTGTTATAATGTAGGAAACGTGGCAGCCAATTTGCACATAACAAGGTCCCACAAATAGCAATGTGATAAGCGACCACATAACCTGTACTAACGTTGCTTGAGGGATAAATACTGGCTCAGGACACCAGGGACAAGTCCCATGCTCTTCTTCAGATAGTGCCATGGGATCTTTTACGTTCACCTGAGAGAGCAGACGGGGCATCAGTTTAACGTTTCTTTTGAAAGGCGGCACCTCCGACAGTGCAGCGCTCCCTCAGTACTGCACTGGCGTCAGCCTAGATTTTGTGCTCACGTCTCTGGAGTGGGACTTGAACCCACCACCTTCTGACTCCAAGTTGAGCGTTCTACCCACTGAGCCGCAGGTGACACCCAAAACATGAAGAAAATGGAAACAAGTGAACTTTACCAGCCTGCGGCCGGCCTGGATTTATACCCCAGCCCAAGTCAGTATCTTTGGGAGAGGAGGGAAGAAAAAGACCCTTTCAAATGCACCAAAATGTACTCAAATCATATGTGCGATAATTCCTACCTGTCACACTTGTTCACAAAGCTCGAACATGCCAACAAAAATGGGCCTACTTCCCTACACACTATGACACACAGACAACGATCATTTTAATGAAGTTTTTTCAAGGACAACCTGCCAAACAGATTCAGAAACAGAAGTGTCAACAAAAACAGTCCAAAATAAAAGAGTGGAAACTGGTCCTTTCCCTCTCCATCTCCTTTCTTCCTCCACAAAGGTCAAACGGTTGGATCACTGACAGCTCACGTGGATTAAAACTGAATGAACCTCATTCCTGTAAACAGGTCTAGCAACGGAATTTTCTAAATTCCTGTTTCTAATTTCTATCCATTTTTGTACTGTCGGCTGGTATGCACTGGGGAATTGCCCAAGACCACTAGAATTCTTGTGCAAAGTGTGACTGAAAGTGCACCATTGCGATCAATCTGACAGAAATACTAAGATAACCAGGCTATTCCATTCTACGTTTTCAATGGCCAGACACAAAGAAGAGGACCTCGAGCAATATTGATATTTTTTCACACACTGACATCTTCGATGCTTGACACATATTTAACATCAGCAACCATATCAATAATGACACAAAGTGTCGGTACTGTCACATTATCCATCAACGGTCCTTCAATCTGCCACCTATCTTAGTATTATTTGTGAGATGTACAGAAAAAGCTTCTTAATTGATTTTTAAAAAAAAAATTCTTCAAACCAAAAAGAACACAACAGAGTTTCAAATCAAAATGGATTTCAAATTTATTACATAATGGAATTCCTACTCTTGGAAACGATATGGATTTTCTGTCATTCCTGCAATGGGGAGGCGGAACCAAATACCTTATACAGACTGGAATAGCAAGTAACAGTTTAGAATTAATGCACTGGGGATTTCAAAAGCAAAAGATATCAAAGGCAGTCGACTCTGGCTGCAAAAGGAGTGGGAAAAAAAATCAGATATTTGTGGCAGAATCTAATTGAAAGGTAGAAACAGAGAGCCATGCCTTCCTCATTTATTTCCTACCAGATATCTTAAACATGGTAATAATCTCTTTAACAAATCGCTTTTAATGAGCTTAGGTCACTCTCCACTAATGAGCAACCAATTTTAGCTTCCATATTACATCCTCAACAGCCTGCAGATTGCTAAATATTTCATTAGGAGCCAAGTCCGTAGAGACGTTTAACCCTTCCCTCACCAGGAAAACATTAACTGTCGGCACCACAGATCATGGGACTGGACCTTTAAGGGTAAAAGGAGAACTCACCCTTTCCTCTCTGCAGAATAAATTTGTTTGTGGAGTTGAAAGGATGTTTAGTTTTGATGAATGCAAGTTTCTTCAGTGACGCTGAAAGTTTAAACCAAAGAAAATTTTTTCCTTTCAAACACATACAGGAATGGATGATTGCAGCGTGAATTGTAAAAGTGGTTCCAAGTTAGTCTTAACACAATGCTGATATTCATTTACATAATTAGCCAACATACTAGTTTCACTAGGGTTTATATATGCCTCATCATGTCATCCCCTTCACAATCCGTATTAAAATAAACATAGAGTGCTTTCTGCACACCAGGATAAGTTGACTGCATCACTGAACAGATAGTTCATAATAAATAATAATAGACAAACGATGTCAGTGGAGTGAATTCATTGCACCATATGATATCTTATTGGATAAATGTACCTTGTAATGTGCTACCGAGTCACATGGACCAGGAGGACCCTAGGTTTGATCCCTAATCTCTGCAGAGTTAAGTAATCTCAGCCAGAATGGCAGTGGTGGTGCTATAATCATCTTCAAACAATGCAGCTGGAGTTTGTGTCTCGAAAAGTACAGAGACTATGAGCGCTCTGTGTTGTTGAGTGTAGTGCCTTTGCTCCATGACAATTTGTACATGCAAATCACGAACCATATAACCTTTAGTACAGTTCGACACCAGGCTGATAATTTTCAGCTGTCACACTGGGGAAAACTGGCTGTCCAAACACAGGTAAAGCTGTGTGGGGTGTGAGGGGCGTGGGGAGGAGGCAAGCATTACTATTTGGCAGCGCACTTATTGGTGTTGGTGCAAATTGTTTGGGTAAATCAGTAGAAGTTTGATTTTTGGACTTTTTTCCAACAGAGAATAAGAGTTGATTTTAGGTGATATTTCAAGACACTATTTGGAGACGGAGCCTGGTAGCATTTGATGGCTCACATTTACTATTCTGGTTATGCTCTGTGAAGCTGACAGTCCCACTTTAATGGTCAAACCTTTCCTTCCTGTGTTAGTACCACATTCTGCATTGATGAACACCTTGAACTATCGAGAAACCTTTTGTTGGTTTCATTTTCTGCAATACTTCTAAAATGGTCCATCTTTTATCAAAATTCCTGAGTGTTAATGTCATGGTGTGCGGTAAACTCTGAACAAAACGACTTAAAAAAAATCTTGAAGTTGCACAGGAAGTCAACTTGATCTTATTGTATTTAGTTCTTCCTAAGCTACCCGAACGTATGCTATAAACCAAGTTAGTTTCTTGCAAGCAGGAGTCTGTCAGGGTGGCCCAGATGTTTTGGAGTGTGACGAAAGATTCTACTTCCTCATTGCAGACTTAAGAGGATACACACAAGAATAGGGTTTTACTAAAAGAAACAAGGCAACTCACAATGCCAGGAGACAAGTCACCAACTCATCCTTTGATCTGATGGGTTATATACTTCCCAATGTCACGATGTGGTTCTTTTTTTGGGTAACCACAACCCTGTTTTTTTATCTATGCTGTTTACAGTGAGGCCATCTCAGATATAGACTGAAACAGTTTAACTGTCCAACAGCAAGAGACATAATGGTGATACACAAAAACCTTTCTAAAGGGAAGTAAAATGGAAACTAATATTAATGGCTTGGAGCAGGTAAAATGCCCAGTTGGTTGCCAATAGAATCAATGCAATTGGTTTTCAGACCCATCAAAAATAGACATCACACACTCAACTTCTACTTCCTACATGTTTATTTCCCAAGTTGTAGAAGACAAAACAATCATTTGTCTCCCAAGAATAAAACTGGATGGACCACCAGGCATCGGACCACTAGGCACCGGACACGACAACGGCAAACCAAGCCCAGTCGACCCTGCAAAGTCCTCCTCACTAATATCTGGGGACTTGTGCCAAAATTGGGAGAGCTGTCCCACAGACTAGTCAAGCAACAGCCTGACATAGCCATACTCACAGAATCATACCTTTCAGCCAATGTCCCAGACTCTTCCATCACCATCCCTGGGTATGTCCTGTCCCACCGGCAGGACAGACCCACCAGAGGTGGCGGTACAGTGATATACAGTCAGGAGGGAGTGGTCCTGGGAGTCCTCAACATTGACTCTGGACCCCATGAAATCTCATGGCATCAGGTCAAACATGGACAAGGAAACCTCCTGCTGATTACCACCTACCGTCCTCCCTCAGCTGATGTATCAGTCCTCCTCCATGTTGAGCACCACTTGGAGGAGGACTGATACAAGGGCACAAAATGTACTCTGGGTGGGGGACTTCAATGTCCATCACCAAGAGTGGCTCGGTAGCACCACCACTGACCGAGCTGGCCAAGTCCTGAAGGACATAGCTGCCAGACTGGGCCTGCGGCAGGTGATGAGCGAACCAACATGAGGGAAAAACTTACTTGACCTCGTCCTCACCAATCTACCTGTCGCAAATGCATCTGTCCATGACAGTATTGGTAGGAGTGACCACCGCACAGTCCTCGTGGAGATGAAGACCCATCTTCGCACTGAGGACACCATCCAACGTGTTGTGTGGCACTACCACCGTGCTAAATGGGATAGATTCAGAACAGATCTAGCAGCACAAAACTGGGCACCCATGAGGCACTGTGGGCCATCAGCAGCAGCAGAATTGTATTCCAGCACAATCTGTAACCTCATGGCCCGGCATATTCCTCACTCTACCATTACCAACAAGCCAGGGGATCAACCGTGGTTCAATGAGGAGTGTAGAAGAGCATGCCAGGAGCAGCACCAGGCATACCTAAAAATGAGGTGCCAACCTGGTGAAGCTACAACTCAGAACTACATGCATGCTAAACAGCGGAAGCAACATGCTATAGACAGAGCTAAGCGATTCCACAACCAACGGATCAGATCAAAGCTCTGCAGTCCTGCCACATCCAGTCGTGAATGGTGGTGGACAATTAAACAACTAACGGGAGGAGGAGGCTCTGCAAACATCCCCATCCTCAATGATGGCGGAGTCCAGCACGTGAGTGCTAAAGACAAGGCTGAAGCGTTTGCAACCGTCTTTAGCCAGAAGTGCTGAATGGATGATCCATCTTGGCCTCCTCCCAATATCCCCACCATCACAGAAGCCAGTCTTCAGCCAATTCGATTCACTCCACGTGATATCAAGAAACGGCTGAGTGCACTGGATACAGCAAAGGCTATGGGCCCCGACAACATCCCAGCTGTAGTGCTGAAGACTTGTGCTCCAGAACTAGCTGTGCCTCCAGCCAAGCTGTTCCAGTACAGCTACAACACTGGCATCTACCCGACAATGTGGAAAATTGCCCAGGTATGTCCTGTCCACAAAAAGTAGGACAAATCCAATCCGGCCAATTACTGCCCCATCAGTCTACTCTCAATCATCAGCAAAGTGATGGAAGGTGTCGTCGACAGTGCTATCAAGCGGCACTTACTCACCAATAACCTGCTCACCGATGCTCAGTTTGGGTTCCGCCAGGACCACTCGGCTCCAGACCTCATTACAGCCTTGGTCCAAACATGGACAAAAGAGCTGAATTCCAGAGGTGAGGTGAGAGTGACTGCCCTTGACATCAAGGCAGCATTTGACCAAGTGTGGCACCAAGGAGCCCGAGTAAAATTGAAGTCAATGGGAATCAGGGGGAAAACTCTCTCGTGGCTGGATTCATACCTAGCACAAAGAAAGATGGTAGTGGTTGTTGGAGGCCAATCATCTCAGCCCCAGGGCATTACTGAGGGAGTTCCTCAGGGCAGTGTCCTAGGCCCAACCATCTTCAGCTGCTTCATCAATGACCTTCCCTTCATCATAAGGTCAGAAATGGGGATGTTCGCTGATGATTGCACAGTGTTCAGTTCCATTCGCAAACCCTCAAATAATGAAGCAGTCTGAGCCCGCATGCAGCAAGACCTGGACAACATCCAGGCTTGGGCTCATAAGTGGCAAGTAACATTCGCGCCAGATAAGTGCCAGGCAATGATCATCTCCAAGACAGAGTCTAACCACCTCCCCTTGACATTCAACGGCATTACCATCGCCGAATTGCCCATCATCAAAATCTTGGGGGTCACCATTGACCAGAAACCTAACTGGACCAGCCGTATAAATACTGTGGCTACGAGAGCAGGTCAGAGGTTGGGTATTCTGTGCGAGTGACTCACCTCCTGACTCCCCAAAGCCTTTCCACCATCTACAAGGCACAAGTCAGGAGTGTGATGGAATACTCTCCACTTGCTTGGATGAGTGCAGCTCCAACAACACTCAAGAAGCTCCAACAACACTCAAGAAGCTCGACACCATCCAGGACAAAGCAGCCCGCTTGATTGGCACCCCATCCACCACCCTAAACATTCACTCCCTTCACCACCGGCGCACAGTGGCTGCAGTGTGTACCATCCACAGGATGCACTGCAGCAACTCGCCAAGACTTCTTCGACAGCTCCTCCTAAACCCGCGACCTCTACCACCTAGAAGGACAAGAGGAGCAGGCACATGGGAACAACACCACCTGCACATTCCCCTCCAAGTCACACACCATCCCGACTTGGAAATATATCGCTGTTCCTTCATCGTCGCTGGGTCAAAATCCTGGAACTCCCTTCCTAACAGCACTGTGGGAGAACCTTCACCACAGGGACTGCAGCGGTTCAAGAAGGCGGCTCACCACCACCTTCTCAAGGGCAATTAGGGATGGGCAATAAATGCCGGCCTTGCCAGCGACGTCCACATCCCATGAATGAATAAAAAAAAAATCAAGATTGTACATCTTCATTTGTAAATGGTAGCACTCTCACCTCTGAGTCAGAAGGTTGTGGGTTCAAGTCCCACTCCAGAGACCTGAGCACAAAATCTAGGCTGACACTTCAGTGCAATAGTGAGGGAGTGCTGCACAGTCGGAGGTGCCGTCTTTCGGATGAGACGTCCAACTGAGGCCCTGTCTACCCTCTCAGGTGGATGTAAAAGATCCCATGATACTATTTCGAAGAAGAGCAGTGGAGTTCTCTCCGGTCAAACCAAAAGCAAAATACTGCGGATGCTGGAAATCTGAAATAAAAACAGAAAACGTTGGAAATACTCAGCACGACAGGCAGCATCTGTGGAAAGAAAAAAGGTCATCGACCTGAAAGGTTAACTTTGTTTCTTTCTCCACAGATGCTGACTTGCTGAGTATTTCCAGCATTTTCTGTTTTTATTTGAGTTCTCCCTGGTGTCCTGACCAATATTTATCCCTTGACTAACATCACTAAAAACAGATTATCTGGTTATTATCTCATTGCTGTTTGTGGGACCTTGCTGTGTGCAATTTGGCTGCTGCGTTTCCTACATTACAACAGTGACTACACTTCAAAAGTACTTCATTAGCTATAAAGCATTTGGGATGTCCTATGGTCATGAAAGGTGCTGTATAAACACAAGTCTTTCTTTTTTTATGTGTCTGTTATCAGCACTGAATATATAGGTCTATCCACCTCAGATTGCCCCAGGGACATTATGGCATTGGGCAGGAGACCTGCCTCTCAAAAGCAATGTCTGGGTTTTGTAATTGCTGTGCTCACTGGGAGAAACCAGGCATCAGGACCTGGCCAGTTCAAAATGGATTGGTTACCTGTAACTGGTCATCTCATTCAGCAAAGCCAGAAGGAAATGGAATTCTCATCCCACTGCAGTTGGGGGTACTTTTCAGGAATTGTGGCAAAAGCACATTGCTGGGATTCTGTAGTTGGATTAATATCTTGCATCTAACCCTGGAGTGTTTGAAGTTGACCCTCGGTACAAAAAGGCAAAAACTGATCCACTCCAGACCATTGGTATTCCTCAAAATGAGTCCAAAAAAATTAGAAGCTGAATATAGTTTTATAACTCTTACCCCTTTGGCAAACCTGGAATCAAAATTGCCTTGATCTCACAGTGGCTTTGCACTGGGACTTTTTCCATTGGAGAGGCATTGACTTTAAGGTGACATGACTGAGGTTTTTAAAATGATAAATGGAATAGATTCTGTTTGAGTGGATAGGTTACTTGAGATGGATAGGGTTGGGTGAGCTAGGGGCCATCAGTATAAGTTATGAAAACATAGAGATAGGTTGGATATCAGGAAGTATTTCTTTTCAAGCAGAGTCACTGACCTCTGGAGTCATTTACCAAAATGAGTGGTCAGTATGGATTCACTGCAGACTTTGAGAAGGTAGCTGGGTGAGGTCCTGAGAGTCAAGGACATCTCAAGTTATGAAAGGCAGGTGCCGGGTAGCTGTAATTATTCATATGAGTTACTGCAGTGTCCTGGAGATTGCTTGGGGTGGGGGACGGGGTCAAAGGGAAATTTCCTGGAGTTTTTTAATAAATTGGTCCAAGGATTTTTTGGTCTCTCATTGGAGATTGTGTCATGGGGGCGGGGGGTTAATGGTGCATGTAGACTGCACCCTGTCTGGATGGGATAAGCTTGATGGACCAGTAAGTCTTTTTCCATTCTTCTTCATCTGTCCGTATTTGTAGAACCAGTACCTCTTTATGATGACTTGGTATCCATTTGGTTTAGAACACCATCTTGGAGGGAAAGTCGGTTGTTGGGGGGGTGTAGAGGAATAGATGATAACCCCCTGACTGTACCATTGCATGGTCACTAAAGAAAGAGTTGTTCTGTTGCAAAAACATAGTTTTGTTTGGAGCTCCCCTCCGTCCCATTTTTCTGCCCAACTCTCCTGAAGGCCTCTGTCGCCACCTGGGGCAGAGCTCCAATGGGCAATTTTTAATGCTCGAGTCCAGACAGAGTGTGTTGATCAGGTATTCATATTTTCCCCCGTGTTTGCCTAATGCACACACAGGAGGGCTCCCTTGACAGTGATTAGGATTCAGTTGTTTATTCCCCTCACTATCTTAGCAACGTTGAGGCTAATTCCTGCTACCATAGCTGTGATCAGCACAGACCTTGGATCATCTCCTATTTAAGTGTGAGCCTTGGCTCAGTTGGTAGCACTCTCGCCTCTGAGTCAGAAAGTCCAGACCGGAGACTTGAGCACACAATCCAGGCGGACACTTCAGTGCAGTACTGAGGGAGTGCCGCACTGTCGGAGGTGGCGTCTTTCGAATGAGACATTAAACCGAGACCCTGTCTGCCCTCTCAGGTGGACGTAAAAGATTCTATGGAATTGTTTTTGATGAAGAGCAGGGGAGTTCTCCCTGGAGTCCTGGTCAATATTTATCCCTCAACCAACATCACTAAAAACAGGTTATCTGGTCATTATCACATTGCTGATTGTGGGACCTTGCAGTGCACAAATTGGCTGACCACATTACAGAATACTAAACGTAACAAACTCAGCTGCCGGGAATGATTTCTGTAATCTATTGAAAAAAAAAGTCAATAAATCTACAAATACTAAGTGCAAAAAAAAAACAGGATGAAAATTTTGCAGGAAAACCGTTTCGTTTCCTATGTTACAACAGTGACTACACGTCAAAAGTACTTCATTGGCTGTAAAGCGCTTTGGGACGTCCTGAGGTCGTGAAAGGTACTGTTTAAATGCAAGTTATTTCTTTCTTTCACACGGTTCATCGGCTATTGGGAGAGCTACATTTCTAGAAAGTAAATCAACAGCAGTGCATCGTGGCACTTCTCCCGCTCATGAGTAACGACATCTCCTTCAGCCCTCTTCAAAGAGGCAATTTGCTGATCAGCAAAGTTTAGTGAACAGCACAGGAATACTAAACGTAACAAACTCAGCTGCCGGGGATGATTTCTGTAATCTATTCAAAAAAAAATCTACAAGTATTAAGTGCAAACAAAAAACGGGATGAAAATTTTGCAGGAAAACCGTTCTCTGGATGTAGCAAAGCTCTGAGATTGGAATGCGAAAGTAATGGAATGAGCGGCATTCTTCATATTATCAATTGAAATCATGAATTGACAATCAGACACTTTTGCTGCAGAATGCTGTGGCATTCCTCAGGAAAAGAAATGAACCATTTTTCAATAAAAATGAAATAATGAGAGTTCCAGCTGGCAGTGAGTGCGCTGCCTGCAATTTTTTGTGGAAATCTCGATGCTGACACTGGTGTGTGAAGCAAATGATAGCGAGGTGTATCTTTGCCTGAATGTATTGTGCAATAAAGTGACAACAGACGGAAAGGAACAAGGAAACACCGACAACATTAGAAAAGGCAAGTGGCCTAGGTATACATCATCAGCGTCCAGGGCACAAGAGCTTCATCCACAGGAAGGAGGAGGGAAAAAAGTCAGGCACTGACTGCTCACGATTTTCCATTTAAACTAGCTCCCCAAAGGTGAAACCTGTATGCCTTGAGGCTGAAGATGAAAATCTAGACCCTGGGAGTTGATTAGCGGCAACTGGAAGCTGCCTCTGTAAATGGAAATTGAGCTTTTGTCTGGTTGTGGTGTGTGTGAGTGAAGCTGGCATTGAAATCCCAGTGGTATTGTTGCTTGGCTGACGACTCCTGTCTGTAATATCAGCAATCCTACATTGCTGTACAAGATACGTATTATCGAGTGAATCCCCTAAAGTGAGAAGTGCTGTCAACCCATACCTCCATGGCGTGTGGCTGTCTGCAAGGAGCATTCGTAAAACACAGGCATCACTTTTGGAAATGAACGGTACAGCTCGAGTGAAAGGATACATTTGCAATGACTGTGTTATTACTGTGAGGTTTGAAGAATTCATGGAGGCTTCGATGTGGTTCAGCGACAGCATGTCACTAGATGTAAAGGAAGAAAGAACTTGCATTTATATAGTGCCTTTCACAACCTCAGGATGTCCTAAAGCTCTTTTCAGCCAATGAAGTCCTTTTGAAGCCTTGACCCTCTGACTCAGGGGTGAAGAGTGCTGTGAAAACACAGAGATAGATCAGACTTGGCTTTCTCCAGCTGTCTTTATCTCCTTCATCACAGCCAATGAAATAATGCTTCTGATTCAAGTGCATGTAAATTGCATTATTGTTTTTCCAAATCAGGGCTTTTTATGACAATCAATCATATTGGAGTACGGTTCATTAAAGAAAGTAATTGCCTTATCATGTCTCTTGGAAGTTGCAAAGTGCTACACATTCACCGAATTGCTTTTGAAGTACGGTCACTGTTGTTATGCAGGTAAGCGCGGCAGCCATTTTGTGCACAACGACTCTGCCAGGCATTCTAGCCCACAGAAATAAGTGAGATTTTTCCCCCCTCACCCCCAGTGGCTTATCGGGGAACACAACCTGACAACGTATTGAGTCCCAGAGACCAGAAACGACCCAACTTACAACCCTGCTCTGCGTTGAGTTAGCTGATGTCAGCTGAGGACAGAATTAAGCCTGTCTGTGATGCTTCACACAGTTGAACAGCATGTTTCTGGCCACGATTGAAGTTTGCGCATAAAGAAATGGCCACTCGTGTAATGCACAGCCCCTATAATACCCTATCCACAGCGTCAATATCTGCAGGACATTACAGATAAAAGCTGAAGGAAATTAAACACATAGAAGGAAATCCCATTCAACAGGTATACACTTAAGTTGAATTGACTGCACATATTAATTACCTATCAGAAGGCTCTGAGTGTCTGCCAGACTTCAGACATGACACTTCAAAATGTTAATAGTATTAAAAGATGGAAAGTCAGTCATTTCATGCTCTTTTTAGATTCTGGAAATTTACAAGCAGCTTCCAAGTTGCAAACCCCACTAACCAAACAGCAATTAAACTCTGATTGACCACAAGCCGAGTTTACTCACAAGTCCCCTTGCGGCCATAAAGGGACAAGTCTGTCTCTTTAAGGCCACACCATACCAGCAGAACAATCCATCGTAATAACATTCCTTCCGTTATAAAACAGGGTGTTATCCGCCTTTCAGTGAGCAGCGCCAAAGGAGATCCAGCGATATGCTTCAAGTAGCCCCTGCCAGCTCGGGCAACACTTGTTGAACACGGAAGGTGTGCTTAGTGAGAACTGCTGCTCTTGGCAGCTCATTAATGAACGCAGTGGGGAAACTGTTGCATTTTAAAGCACACCTGCTCAAGCCACTTACTCAATACAGGAATGCAGCTCAAGCTTCTGAAACACTCTTGATTGCGTAATTATATTTGGCAAATTACAGGTTGGCAATCAGCAGGTTTCACCCGAGTAATTTTTAGACAATTGTCCTCACTGGGAGATTTATTTCCACCAAAATGCCATTCACTTCAACTCTGTCATTTGCTTTTGCCAAGAGCCGCAGATTAAATCTACCTTAACAATATCGTTATTAAGTTGGCAATTACACCCAAATTTGACGAACAGAAGGACAAACGGAACAGGTGCTGTTAAAAAAATATATAATTCTATATACATTAGTGCTCCGGATCACAGGCCCCACATGAAGCTTCAAATAAGAGGCAGTCATAAATCTGGAACCCCATCAGTCATTAAATTCCAACAGATAGAATATGGTGCAGCAATTGAGGCTGATAGTCAGTGCTCCCTGCCTCTGTGAGAATGCTCCTCCTCCAACACCGAATGCCAAATGTTTCCTGAGTTTTAATTAAATCTTGCTGTTGACATTTTGTTATCTGCTGTTTGTGGTTGCTTTGTATTTAGCCTGTGGTGATTGTGTAAACCCAGCCCCACTGACATGGCTCTGAATGTAATCTGCAAGCACGTAATTAAAAATACAAGGGGATAATGAAAAATCTATATAAACAGGCTATTTATTACATTGTTCGCAAAGAATAGAGTTATGGGCTGTGAGATGTCGTAAATGACCACACTATTCTTTTTCATAAGATGATATTACAATTTGAATAATGAAGCCCACTCCTATTGCTTCCAGTAATTATTGTAGCTTTGAAGGGTTATAATTATATAAAACAGAAACCAAATCTTCATTCGATGAAAATAAAAATTAAACAGCTACATTGGCATGTTTGGGAGGGGGTGGGGGAGATTCTCTTTCAGTTCCTGGCACAGTCTTTGACAAAACCCCACCTTGATGTTTCCTGGAGAATTGTAAACAATTTTACAACACCAAGTTATAGTCCAGCAATTTTATTTTAAATTCACAAGCTTTCGGAGGCTTCCCCCTTCGTCAGGTGACGAAGGGGGAAGCCTCCGAAAGCTTGTGAATTTAAAATAAAATTGCTGGACTATAACTTGGTGTTGTAAAATTGTTTACAATTGTCAACCCCAGTCCATCACCGGCATCTCCACATCCTGGAGAATTGTTTGGGCTGCATTCGGTGCTATAGAGTTGATTCATTTGCTTGGTCTTCCCCTCCTTGGTCTGAATTCTCCTGGCCGGTTGAACACAGCGATTCAGCTGCATCATTGCACCGACTGCACCACTGCAAACACATACGTGTGGACAGCACACTTTTCCCAATGATCCCACTTTAGACCTTCATGTGTGGCATTCCCTGAT
Organism: Heptranchias perlo; assembly: GCF_035084215.1. Lineage (NCBI taxonomy): Eukaryota > Metazoa > Chordata > Chondrichthyes > Hexanchiformes > Hexanchidae > Heptranchias > Heptranchias perlo. The sequence continues at coordinate 9,247,998 of NC_090360.1, forward strand.
CGCTGGAGCAGGCTGGGTGGCCTATTCCCCGGCTGCTCTGCAACTTCCCATGAGAAGCAGATAACCTCTGCTCGTGCCCCTTCCCTCCAGTGGCCCAGGATTAATGTTTCCTCGAACTGTTTCCTTAGAAACTGTTCAAGAATCTACACCATAAAACAAACATCATAACAGTGGAACTCCTAAAGCTAAGATATTGTAAACATGAAAGAAAGTGGACAAATGCAACAAAATATCACGAGCAGGATTGCAAACCAGCCTTGTGGATACAATGGCCGAGAAATTTGGACGCACAGTGCCCGATTTTTGGGGGATAAACGGCCTCCTAACCGTCCAATATGGCAGGCTGCAGGTCGTCACTCACTACGAGCTGGAAGTGCGCCGCCCGCCATATTGGTGTGTGTAGATGTGTTGGCGTCAGGAGCGTGTGTCCGGACTACGTGTAGCGGATGTGCGGAAATTGGCAGAGATACTTAACGAGCACTTCACTTCAGAGTTTACAAAAGAGAAGGATGTTGAAGAGGAGATAAAATTCTGAATTGGTGAAAGTGAGATATTATAATCAATAAAAGGAAAGTATTGGGGAAATGTGTGAAGCTGAAGGAGGACAAGGTGCCGGGTCCTGACGGGATACATCGGTGGATCTGTGAGTGAAGTGAGAATTTCGCTGGTTAACCCGCTCTCTTTCTTTCTCTTTTTCTTTCTCTGATTCCTTAGAACGGGTTTTACTTACTCCAGGGGTACAGTCATGTTCAAATCAATGGTGTGGGATTTAATTTCTGAAACAGGACATCCCAAAGGCTTGTTAATTTGTTTAACAGGTGGGATCCAGTATCCAAAGTCCAAAGATTCTCCCTCACACCCACAACACACGTCTTCCCATCTTGTTGAAATCTCTGCAATTTTCATTTGAGATCAACAAGGAGTCTGCATCGTCAAAAAAATGAATTTTTGAAGAATCAATTGGGGAGAGAGATAAGTCACTAAATGTAAGTGAGCTGTCATCTTATTATCTAACTTTATAATCAATCACACAACACTGGTAACCAACAATCTGTTGGACACATTACATGCATCACACAACTCAACTGATATACTCACCAGCGTTACACTCACTAATGTTACACTCACTACAGTGTTAGATTCATCATAGTGTTATAGTCACCATAATGTTATATTCACCATACTATTATATTCACTACAATATGATACTCACTACAGTGTAATGGTCACCGTAGTATTGTATTCACTATAATGTTATATTCACTATAGTAGCATACTCACTATAGTAGTGCACTCGCTATAATGTTGTAATCACTGTGGTGCTCTTGAATATATTACACATCAGGATAAATTCACCGATTTCTTTATCCTCGCGGAGAGCTGCTCTCGAAGGGAGTGCGTGTCGGAGAATCAATGTTACATTGTTGCGGCTCTGTCTCTGGCCTGCATTCACTTTGCCAAGGCTCCCTGCTGGGAGTGTGAGATTGATGAATTTACCCAATTGTTTATAGCTAACAGAGCATCTCCAATGCTGGCTGCTGGTGCAGTGCTGTAGAAACCGCCTTGTTTATATTGCAGGGTGGCTTCTACAGTAGCAGGCTCCACGTTATGGCCAAGTTTTCAGACACACATTTATTTTAAAGTTGTAACTATTTTGGCCAGCTTCAAAACCAAGTGTACGCATTACCTGATATCCACACACCGGCACTTTCCAGCAGGGGTCACTGGACAGCAATGAGGAACAAGAATCCTGGCTGGTTGTTCTCCTCCATGGCCCAGGGGCACATAGTCTAATTGTAGCAATCCTAGCTGAGATCAGCTAACTCAGTGCAGTCTAGAAGATAAACCTAGACCTTCTGATCTGTATGGGATGGAACCAACAGCATGTGGAGTATTTATCTGGTTAGGCATCAGGAGAACTCTCTCCCATTGTTTTAAGTGCAAACTCTACGCATCCTTATCACTGATATCAGAGACCGAACTATTAACAACCCGATTATTAAAAATACAAAAAACCTTTTACATTGATTTCAAGCAGATCCTATTGGCACACCAAGGCTATCAATAAAAGTTTCTGTGGGTGGAGGGGACTGCAGGTATCCACCTCTTTGCATCTTATTTCACAGGCAGTCCATGGGTGAATGATAGATGTGATGAGGTCACGGTTCTAAATTCTAATCACTGGAACATCTGGATGAGGTCAGGCTCAGCTTGGTTAAAGCCATGCAAAGAAACCTGGATTTGGGAACGTACTCCTCCCATAAACATCGAGCAATCAAAATGTACAGTGGGTTTTAGAAAATATTTTTGTAAAGAATAATGGAGCAATTCTTACCATCCAAAAGGTTGAGGGAATATTACCCCCGATTTAAAACTAAATGAATAGCGGACATCCTCTGTCAGCTTAGTTGTTAAACCATAGGATTGAGCCATACAATGCAGGAAGATCTCAGGTTCGATGTCTGGTCTGTTCTTAGTGAGCTGATTTCACCCAGGATGGAGGGAGGAAAGTAATACTATTAGCCTCAATATTCCAGGCTAGTGAAGGGTAAAGGAAATCGCCAGTGTTCCCGATTATTATCCAGTAGCTTCTGATGCAAGACTAGAATGAGTGAAAGTTGGCTAAGGGCAGGATCAAGCTTGGCTGTGATGCTCCTCATACCACTGCATAATCTATTATTACATACTGTCAAAGCTTAGATACAAAGAATGCCTAAATCAGGTGAGATATTGGAGAGCTGCTGGGAAGCTGTAGATGTGTGCACCAGCACTATCCTCAGAATAGGAAGAGGTAAAATTTAAAAACGTAATTAATGCCGTACTTCAAGAAAATAAGCAACCATTTCTATTTTATCATCCCTCTATTTTCTTCTTATTGATCCTGGGCAACAGCCCACTTCCAGCAAATTGTTTCCGGGCCTCCTCCAAAGCCCCTTTGAACTGGCCAGTAGGAAATAAGTGACAAGAGGCCTAAAATTGATGTGCTTCCAGCTGTGCAGAAACATCTGGCCTCTGCTCAGCCTCTCCCCAAAGTAGTATGCCAGAGATTCCAGAATTTAGCAGCGAGGGGCAATCAAATCTCTGTTCTAACTACTGTGGCTCAGTACATTGGAGCCCATATGAACAATAAGTCACAATTAATTCTGCATTGCAGGATGCACTATAAGCATTACAATCACAACCACAGCATCGACTTTCATATATCAGTATTCATATTATACGTTCATATGTCAGTATTTAGAAAGTGAAAAATTCTGGGAACTTAAAATCTATAAGTTGCCCTCTTAAATGCTATGTTGCAGTAGCAATTGTGATAATGTCCCTGCTTAGAGAGTGTACACACTCCACTGCCGTAGCATTTATTCAGTATGCAAGTCTTTCATCACATTTTTATATCTAATAGTTATTGAAATGAAAGGAATATGCAGTATTCATTGGTCCTGTGTGCAGATGTGCATGATTTTACAAATTGCAAAACCCTGAGAGTGGTTTCTAAGTAATGCATCTTCCTTTAATTCCCAACAGTTTTGTTCTTAGAATAGATTTTTTTTATTGCAGAGGTGGCCTATGGAAAGTTCAAAAGGAACACACTCTTACCTTACAAGGCAATTTGTAAAAAAAAAATCAAGGGAACAGCAAAAGCATATCTCATATCCCACAGTCCTGTAACAAACATGTGTATTATAAGAAATAAAAACAAAAACTGCTGGAAACACTCTGTGAAATAGCGACATAATTAAATCTTAACGCATGTAATAATTACAACCAAACATTTTCGATACCATCAGTTCTGATGAAAGATCATTGACCTGAAACATTAACTCGGTTTTTCTCTCCACAGATGCTGCTGGACCTGCTGAGTGTTGCCAGCATTTTCCGTTATTAGTTCAGATTTCCAATATCTGCGGTATTTTGTTTTTGTTTTAGTGTGTGCTATAGGGTGCTGTTTCCTATAGTTGGGAGTAACAGAATGCTCCAGTGATTTATTTCTGAGTTCTGTTAGGCCAGGTGAACAATAAAGGATTCCCAGAATGCAGCTGTTCATGTGGTAGTCATATGTTTTGAACATGTGAGTGATTACTAGAATGTCCCAAATAACCCGGAAAAGTGCGATTAACCCGGAAAAGTGCGAGGTGATGCACTTTGGAGGGACTAACAAGGCAAGGGAATACACAATGAATGGGAGGACCCTAGGCAAGACAGAGGGTCAGAGGGATCTTGGTGTGCAAGTTCACAGATCCCTGAAGGCGGCGGAACAGGTAGATAAGGTGGTAAAGAAGGCATATGGGATACTTGCCTTTATTAGCCGAGGCATAGAATATAAGAGCAAGGAGGTTATGATGGAGCTGTATAAAACACTGGTTAGGCCACAGCTGGAGTACTGTGTGCAGTTCTGGTCGCCACACTACAGGAAGGATGTGATCGCTTTGGAGAGGGTGCAGAGGAGATTCACCAGGATGTTACCAGGGCTGGAGCGCTTCAGCTATGAAGAGAGACTGGGAAGATTGGGTTTGTTTTCCTTGGAGCAGAGGAGGCTGAGGGGGGACATGATTGAGGTGTACAAAATTATGAGGGGCACAGATAGGATGGATACTAAGGAGCTTTTTCCCTTCGTTGAGGGTTCTATAACAAGGGGACATAGATTCAAGGTAAAAGGCGGGAGGTTTAGAGGGGATTTGAGAAAGAACTTTTTCACCCAGAGGGTGGTTGGAGTCTGGAACTCACTGCCTGAAAGGGTTGTGGAGGCAGGAACCCTCACAACATTCAAGAAGCATTTGGATGAGCACTTGAAATGCCATAGCATACAAGGCTACGGACCAAATGCTGGAATATGGGATTAGAGTAGACAGGGCTGATGGCCGGCGCGGACACGATGGGCCGAAGGGCCTCTATCCGTGCTGTATAACTCTATGACTCTATGACTCTATGAAACAGTATGAAGCCTTCCCTTTCCCCCTCCTCTCCTGAAGATGCTGACTCCTGTTGGGATATGGTTTTGTGGCACCATCCACCCAAGGTTCAGATGTGAACCCAGAGAATGAGTAATCAATCTATTTGTCTATGGAGCAACATTACAATCAAGCCCAATCCTGTTCTCACTCAACGTCCATACATGCATGCTTGAGAGCTGGAGTCATTGGAAAACAATCAGGGGTGGAAGCTTGGCTTATTTACCCCCTCTCTACCACAAGGGTGCTGAGACTAACTTACCAAAAGTAAACGTGGGTCCCTTAGAGGCAGAGACAGGAGAAATTATAATGGAGAATAAGGAAATGGCAGAGACGTTAAAGAAAATTTTTTGTATCTGTCTTCACAGTAAAAGACACAAAAAACACACCTGAAATAGTGGGGAACCAAGAGTCTAATGAGAGTGAGGAACTTAAAGTAATTAAGATTAGTAAAGAAAAAGTACTGGAGAAATTAATGGGACTAAAAGCTGACAAATCCCCTGGACCTGATGGCCAACATCCTAGGGTTTTAAAAGAGGTGGCTGCAGAGATAGTGGATGCATTGGTTTTGATCTTCCCGAATTCTCTAGATTCCAGAACGGTCTCCATGGATTGGAAGGTAGCAAATGTAACCCCATTATTCAAGAAAGGAGAGAGAGAGAAAACAGGGAACTATAGGCCAGTTAGCCTGACATCAGTAGTAGGGAAAATGCTGGAATCTATTATTGAGGACGTGGTAATAGGGCACTTAGAAAATCATAATATGATTAGGCAGAGTCAACACGGTTTTAAGAATGGGAAATCGTGTTTGACAAATCTGTCATACTTTTTTGCGGGGTAGATAAGGGGGAACCAGTGGATGTCGTATATTTGGATTTTTAAAAGGCACACAAGAGGTTGTTACACAAGAGTAGGGCTCATGGGATTGGGGGTAATATATTAGCATGGATCGAAAAGAGAGAGTAGGAATAAAAGGGTCATTTTCGGGTTGGCAGGTTGTAACCAGTGAGGTGCCGCAAGGATCAGTGCTGGGGCCTCAGCTGTTTACAATATATATCAATGACTGAGATGAGGGGACCGAGTGTAATGTATCCAAGTTTGCTGATGATACAAAACTAGGCGGGAAACTAAGCTGTGAGGAGGATGCAAAGTGTCTGCAAAGGGATAAAGACAGGTTAATAATGGCAGATGGAGTATAATGTGGGGAAATGTGAAATTATCCACTTTGATAGGAACAATAGAAAAGCAGAATATTTTTTAAAAGGTGAGAAACGAAGAAATGTGGTTATTCAGAGGGATTTGGGTGTCCTTGTACATGAATCACAGAAAGTTAACATGCAGGTACAGCAAGCAATTAGGAAGGCAAATGGTATGTTAGCCTTTATTGCAAGGGGGTTAGAGTATAAGAGTGAGGAGGTCTTGCTGCAATTATACAGGCTCTGGTGAGACCTCACCTGGAGTACTGTGTACAGTTTTGGTCTCCTTACCCAAGGAAGGATATACTTGCCTTAGAGGGGGTGCAGTGAAGGTTCACTAGATTGATTCCTGGGATGAGAGGGTTGTCCTATGTGGAGAGATTGAGTAGAATGAGCCTATATTCTCTGGACTTTAGAAGAATGAGAGGTGATATCATTGAAACATATAAAATTCATTGAGGGCTTCACAGGATAGAGGCTGAGAGGCTGTTCCCCTGGCTGGAGAGTCTAGAACTAGGGGTCATAGTCTCAAGATATGGGGTCGGCCATTTAGGACTGAGATGAGGAAAAATTTCTTCACTCAGAGGGTTGTGAATCTTTGAAATTCTCTACCCCAGAGGGCTGTGGATGCTCAGTTGTTTAGTATATTCAAAACAGGGATCGATAGATTTTTGGACACTAAGGGAATCAAAGGATATGGGGATAGGGCAGGAAAGTGCAGTTGAGGTAGAAGATCAGTCATGATCTTATTGAATGGCGGAGCAGGCTCGAGGGACCGTATGGACTACTCCTGCTCCTATTTCTTATGGTTCTTTTGAGCCCCTATTGACGTCTCTGCTCTGATCAGCTAATTTAGCACAGACCTGAGATCAAATTGGTGCTATTGCTCAGTTCCACACTGCACAGTGTACTTACCAACTGACCGATTGGGGAGCTATCACTTGTTCAGCAGTGGGGATGTAGGTAACGGCTGGGCAGAATGTGAAAGAAATGGTTCTGAATTTAGCACTAAAACAATAAAAATCACTCTTTAAGCTCTACAAGTGTAGATCTGAACCTTCTTTTGTCGAATCTCAAATGAAATTTGCAATACTACAATACATTGCAACAAATGAAATCTTGGATATTCCAGTGAACTCAGCCTCCAGTAACCTCCTTTGGGACGAACAAAACTTTGTAGATTTGTGCTTGTGTAATACTTCTTTATTCCAGTCTTAGAAACCTATCTCAGCCACCTGTCTATAATGAGATTACCCCACACTAGTTGCAAGAATTTAAGCAATAATGTTCAAGTACATGTTTTATTTCAGTGGACACAGACAAGCTATGTTACATGACACCCGCAAAAACATTATTACTTCTATATTTATACTTTTCTACCTGATGAAATCAGTATGTCTGTGGGCATTTCCTGCCTGTCACATGTCAGATGTCACACTTCCTGTGCTATGCTCTGGCATCACATTTTGTTGATTGGCTCAAAGTATCAAATCAGAACTGAGGAGGTAGGGAATGGACAAATCAAACACAAGGAACGTGGGTGAAAAACTACCAGCGAGAAACTACTAAGGACTTATGAAGAACAACCAATTAAGAGTGGCTAATCAGGAAACTTATCAATGAAGGAAAGGAGAAAGCAAACTAAATAAATTGCTCAAAATTCTTTTTGAAAATGGTTTTGTCTGCTATTCTACCCCCGCAGCAGCAAAAAATTTACCCAAAAATGCAGAAAAAATTTAAACTTGTAGTTTGTTAAGATGCCATGCTGAATTCAAACTGCGGTTCCCATGAGATAGCAGTCATTTTGAATGCAATTATGCAAAATGCAACATAAGGAATCAAGGTCCAATCCGAGCTTCAGAGCTGCAAAGTTCTGAGTGCATGTGAAAGGAAAGGAACAGCACTGAGGTTTGTCCTTACCCATCTTATAGTTCGGAAGGAGCCACTTGGGAGGTCCTCTAGGCCTGGCCACTCTTGGTGGTATCTGTGGTTACCAATACACCTAGTCCTTTCTCACTGTTGAGATCTGCTAAAGGGTGTCACGTTAAAACTGTATTGTGTTCTGGTCAGCCACACCTTGTACACTATGGCCAGTTTGATCACTGCAACCTAAGAGAGACATCCAAAAATAAAGAAAGACTTGCATTTATATAGCACCTTTCACGATCTCAGGACATCCCAAATGAAGTACTTTTAAAGTATCATCACTGTTATTATGTAGGAAACACAGCAGCCAATTTGAGCACAGTAAGGTCCCACAAACAGCAATGAACTAATTAACCAGATCATCTCTTTTAGTAGTGTTGGTCCAAACCTTAAAGGTGATGCAGAGAAAAGCCATGAGGATGATTTCTAGCATTAAAAAGCCGAGTTATGAAGAAAGTCTGGAAAAGCTTGGGCTTGTTGGCTTTGAAAGGACATGACTAAGAGGGGACCTCATAGAGGCAGTCAGAGATATTTAGGTTTTCCTGGTGTCAGAGAGCATAGATTTGAGGAATGGCTTGATAAGCTGGAACTCCTCAGCTTTGAAAAGAGACCTGTCAGAGCATACTTATAAAGGATACTTAATGGGTTAGAGAAAGTAACTCTGGAACAATACTTCAAGATGTGATGGGGCAACAGGACATGAGGGCACAGGTTCAGGGTTGTGAAGGGCAAATTTAGAAAGACATCAAGAAGTATTTCTTCACACATGGGTGATTAGCATTGGGAACGGTTTGCCAGGAAGAATGATGAGATGCTGTAATGGGAAGACAGTGAGGCTGGTCGTTTAAAGGTATAAGAGCTAATGAGTTGAAAGGCCTTATTCATCACCAACTTGATCTTGTGATCTTGAGGTGTAGGAGACAGTAAACAGTATTGAAGAGGTAAATCCAGAACACTGCTTCAAGTGACAGTAGGACAGTGGAACACAGGTTCAAAATGACAAAAGGCCAAATTTAGGATGACCTTCTTCATGAAAGAGTTATCAACACACAGAAAGAACTTCTAGGTAGGTTAATGGAGGCAAAAACCCATAACCATTTAAGAAACAGCTGGTTGTTGTGATGGAGAAGCAGAGCTTCTTTCTGGATGGATGAGCTGCGATGAGCTGAACATCCTTCCTCATCTGTATCTTTCATGAACGTGATTTGACAGATGGAATCCTTGAATCTACAAATCACTCTGCAATTTCCTCCCCAATGCCCTTTGTCTCTACACTTCCCTCTACTCCTTTAAGACCCTCCTTAAAACCCATCTCTCCTAATTTCACCGTCTTTGGCTCAGCATTTGTTCTTGCATTATTTCAGGACGTATATTGGGGCATTTTTCTATGTTAAAGGTGCTGTGTAAATGCAAGCATTGAGAACGATACCAATGTCTATCGAAACCTTTGAGTTTGGGTTTTGTAGAAAACGTGCTGCGTCATCTCGGTTTTTATGTGCTTTAAAAAAAAAACGATTTCAGAGTCCAAAAATATTATTATGTCATTTTAAAAATAAGATTTTGGGTGAAAAAAAACACTGAAACCCATGAATTTGTGGCGGGGGAATTGTTCCGATGGACCAAACCACCAACAAGCAACCATTCCATCCCAGTATAAGAGCCAATATGGCAGCTTTGGGTGACGTTTAGCATTGCAAGCATCACCATCATATAATTTGGAAGTATTGTGCACTTAGCCTCAAATGAGAATGCATTTCAAATCTTGCATCTTTTGGGGAGGGGGAGGCCTTGTTACATTGTCCCTTACTGCCACCATATTGATTATGTTGCTGCAGTGATTATAACACAAGAGCCATTGTTCCCTTTTTGAACTGCGCATTTGGCTCATTCTGATGCGTTTCCTTTCTTTTCCAAAAGATTATGAACGTTTCATTGCACTAATCAATCAAGTTAGTGTTTGCCTCACTTCTAAATCAGCCCAAGTACACTGAGATTGATGGTTGACAGACTGTATATTTACAAAACTGATTTACAATATCAGCAGGCCATTGCAAAACAAATGTTACAGCAGTTTAAAAAATGCTAACCCATTATTGCACACAACACCAGATTTATGTTCCTAATATTGCAAAATTATAGCTTTCCTTTGATAATAGCTGTGTTAACAACAAAGAAATATAAAGAAGATGACAATAAATATATTTCCTCTTTTGTCTGGACTGTAGTCATTAAAATTAGATTAGCAGGATAAAGACAGGAACAATCCTTAAACTGTTTGCAAACCTAATGTGAAATGCCCAGCCTTGCAAATTATCACGTCTAATCACAAATGCACGCTTCGCTGCTCGAGTAATTGTGGTTTTATTAGTCACATTCTTGTTGTGTCCTCATTAGCAGCTAAAGCAATGGAAACGTAAGGATCACTGCAGTGATGGAGAGTGAGCAGCCAGCATTGTTGTGATGTGACTGAACTGTCTCAATTCCTCTCTGCTCAGTGCTACATATCACAGAAGGAGAAATAAAACACACACACTGTACCCGGTAGTGCCACGTGCTCTGCAACTTAAAACACGCACTCTCGGACAGAAAACCCACTTGGAACAAAATCCCCTATTCATCTCGGCCGTCTTGAGCTGCTCTCCGTCCTTTTCTTGCCAGGAAATCCAGTAGCTCGGTGTATCAGTTCCCTTTGCAAGCTGTCAGACATCTGGGATTAAACATTGAAGATGGCAGCTTTGTTTTGGGTGCCTTTGAAATGCTGCAGTCAACCAAATGTCAGCAATATAGACTTATATTTGGCACCTCTTTCCAAGTTCTCAGTTGCCAGCTTGCCAGACATTGGGCATTTATTTTTTAATTAGTGTCGAAAGAATTGCAGTTGGAGAGGGGGAGAAATTTGCATTGATTTTGATTCAATAAAGCAAATGCATTGTAGAATATAGTAGACACACTCTGTTATGCTGCCTTTGATAGCCGAACAAGGAGTGTATTATAGAGTCAGCCATGTTTTTGAAATAGTGTTTTTCATGTAGTTTCTCTATTAGTGAGGTAACCGTAGATAGTGCATTATATTAGAGGCTGTACAATACAATGGTGTTTAGTTAATAGAAATGTTTATAAGATCACATCACCCTTATTAAAAACCTATCCACAGAGGAACCTTTTCCACACTGTAATGTAAAGTATCATGGCTAAGATGAACTCTATCAGATAAAAACTGCACTTAATAGTACTACACCATAATATTGATCTGAAGGCATTTAGAGGGGATATATGTCTTAATCGACACCGATAAGATGAATATTCCTATTATCAACCATCACTTGTTTAGAAATAATTAAAACTTTTGAAATAACTAAATTAAAACAAGCTTCCTCAGCAGGGTCAACATTTCAAATGTGAGTTTGACCGCAGGCTCCATGTCACTTCTGTCAATCCAGCTCTCCTGGAGGGAAATAGGACAGACTGGGTTAGGGAATGATTTCAAAGTAAAATAATCATTAAAATATTTGGAAAATAGTACTCCCCGTGAGGAATTCGGGTAGATTCAAGAGGATAATTCAATTTCCATTTGTAGTTATGTTTTAACAGCTTTTTATAACGAAAGCTTCAGGGAGAACATCATTAAGTTTCATGAGGAATTGTTCATTCAGAACTTCTTAAAACCGAAGTGTTGGGAGTGTCTACAACATTCACCCCCCCCCACAACCCACTCCAGGGGCTCATCTGGCTCAGGCAGTGAGTTGCTGAGACATAAAGGACAATGTAGCGCCATTAATGTCGAAAAACACTTCCCAAGGCACTTCACAGGGAGACTGGATCGTGAGCCTTTGTGAGGAGGTTAAGAAAGATAAATGATGAGAAGTAAATCTGGTTGAATTTTTTTGAGGAGTTCACTAACAGGGAGTGTACACTGTAAGGTGGTTACAATTGCAGTTGGTATCTCTCCCAAAGTCCTTTTCAATGCTTCACCTCCCTTTTGTTCTTAAGATCAGTTTCTTCACTTTGATCTCAGTGGGTCGAGCACTGGATTCGAGGGCTTGACAGAAAACAACATTTGATGGTGCCATTGGGTCAGTTGGTAAACATGCTGCCCACTGTCGAACTGAACCGCCTTGATCAAGAACGTCAAGAATTTAAATTGCGGAAATGTTTTTATTTCTCTTCGTTCCTGATAGTTTTTCCTCTTGCCTCATCTTCCCCTGAAGACTCTTTGTTACTCCTTGCATTGTTACAGTCCACAGTTGCTGTAGCCCTTTGGTACCTTAACTAAATGACTATTCTTCATATATGAGACTAAGTAATAAATGTCAGAAGGCTATTTGACTACCCAAGGGAACACCACTTGTCATTTCCTGCCAATCAGAGTACGTTCCCTTTATCCCTACTCACTGTCTCCTGTCTCCTAGCCACTTCCCAACACATATCACAAGGTTGCCTCCTTCTCCATGCTCTTTCATTTTTGTTAATAATCAGAACCTTATCAAATGTCTTCTAGAAGTCCATATTTTCACAGCACTTTCGGTAAAATTCTGAGGTAAGTAACTGCACATTATACCTGACTATGGCTACAGGATAGTAATCTCTCCAAGACTGGAGAGAAAAGATCTGTATGGAGAAAATGGAAACCTGGTTGAGAGGGAAAAGTTTTAATGAAATTGCAGATCTGTATCTCAGTCTCCAGTTTCTGCCTTCTGTTCTCTTTTCAAAGTACACATGAGGCTGAAAAAAACCAAATTCCTTCCATTCAGATTAGAGGTTTGCAACAATAAGAGAGGAAAACTGTACAAAACAACCTTTGTAACCGCTCATTGAGACATTACTTTAATAAAAAGGGCAATATTTTGGATCAAAGTGCCAGAAAAACTTGAAAAACCAGGCACAGGGAATTTCAGAAGTGGTATGGGAGTGAGAGAAGGAACTGAGAGTGGAGATAGGTGCATAAAGAAAGGAAAGAAGGAAAGAAAAGAACTTCCATTTATATAAGTGCCTTTCACGGCTTCAGGACGTCTCAAAGCGTTTTATAACCAATGAAGTACTTTTGAAGTGTGGTCGCTGTTGTACTGTAGAAAAGGTGGCAACACATTTGCTGAAGGATGTGAAAGACCACCTCTAATACCTGTCTCCAGTTTAAAATTATGAAGCAGCTCTGTTTCACACCAAGACAAGTGAGAAGGTTAGAGGTATAGACCAGCATGGGAAGTTTGGTTTGCAGGAGAATGGATACTTATGTATTGTTTTAGGAGCATTTGTCAGATCACTCTTTTTAGTGAGACCTACAGACTTTGTGTAAACCCCAACAGCTGATTCTCTGTATTAGGAGATCCAGTTCTGACAGCACACAGGTAAATGTTGAGACCCCAGGAGGATACAGCGGCCATTTTACTGAACAGCTGGCTACTAGAAGTGCTGCAGATTTCAGACTTCAAGAGATTAAAAGTAGAAAGGAGAAAGGCTGGCATTTTATTGGAAAGGCTCTCAAACAGGAGATTCTGCTGAGATGTCTGAGCTTCGGAATATTAAACTAGCATGGATGTTATTGGCTACAGATCGAATAATGGACGGATGTCTTTTGGTGCCAGGAGGGTGAAAGGAGGCTACATGAGAATTGAGGGAACAGTTGAGTGTAATTTGATATGTATAAATAATTTAATTCGTATCAGCTTATAAAGATAGATAGGCATTGTGACAATATATCTAACATGTCCAGTGCTTTGATTTTATCCAGTAAATTTTATTCAAAACAAATGGACTACCCTACGTCAGGGAATGTGACATGTGATAAGCATGAAGGAAATGTACAATTGCAGTATCGTTTGTGGAAGTGTCCCGGATAAACAATGTAACACAAGTCCCCATTTACTTCAGGCAGTTGGAGTATGCTTCCATCAATTAGTTCCAAATTAACTTTCTTCGCTTTGATTTGTCACCCACTTGCACAAACAAAGATTGATTCCAACCAGGATACGCTGCATTTGCATGACAAACACTGGCATGTTGTCACTTTGCAGGATACATTGCGGAGAACTCCTGAATGAATCTTGATGTCATCTCCTAACCGTCTCTTTGACCCCAACATTACTTAAAAAAAATACAAACATGATATTGTAATAATACAGTAAATACTGTTCCAAAAATATACAAAAAGCAATGGAAAGTTTTAGCCAGCTCTGATATAACCCCCCTTTTTCAAAGCTGCTATAAGACTCTCCATGCTGCAAAACAATGTTCAGAGAACGGCCTGGAAGTTTCAAAACACAAGAGTAAAAAATCTTTATTGAGACATTTGCAACCCGCCAATGCAGAAGGTGCTTATGAAATATAAAGGTCAACCATTAGCACATTTTAAGAATTGGAACATTTCAAAACGGTGAAGTTCTTTCGTTTTTATTGATTCTCAGGATATGGGTGGTGGTAGGCAAGGCTGGCATCTATTACCCATCCCTAGTTGTCCTGAGAAGGTTTTCCTTGGTTCTTCTTGAACTGCTGATAGAGGTTCGATACAATTGAGTGGCTTGCTAGGCCACTTCAGAAGGACAGTTAAGAGTCAACCACGTTGGTGTGGAACTGGAGTCACATTTATTCAAACCGGGTAAGGACGGCAGGTTTCCTTCCCTGAAGGATATTTGTGAACCAGTTGGGTTTTTACACCAATTCCCCAGTCTAGTGTTGGGATTTAATCTGTGGCTGGCCCAAAGGGACTGCATAATTCATCTAAAGCTGCATTTAATATTCCACAAGGGTATTGCATTTACATAATAATTACTCTGTCAGTGGTATTTTTTTGGAAACCTGAATGACCTGATCAACCATGGCCTCAACCCACCTTAGACATTGTTCTTTCTTACAAAAATTAATTGTAGTTCACTGGCTGTGAAACAGATCCATGAGATTTACTCCTGTATCCCATACCAAAAGACATGGCCACTGTCTCCTCCATCCATTCTCTCTCTCGTATGGCTGCCTGACATCCCTGAGCTACAATTTTACCTCAAATGACTTTGGTTTCTGTGAGACTAACTCAATGCACGAAAAGCTTAAAAAATGGAAATGTTGGGGATTAATTTCTCCTAATTTCCGCTGTTCTAGTTGGATCTGACCTCCAACTGTGAAGTGCCTTGGGACATCTTGTCACATAAAGGCACTATATAAACCCAAGACTTTTTTCTACCCGTGCCCTTGGTTCAATATCTACTTAGTGTTCTATCAAAACTGGAATTTGGCACGGATGTATTCTACAGCGAACTCTTCACAATGCCTCCATTGATTTTGTAATAAGGGAGCCAAACTCAATGCCAATGCAGATGGTTTCAAAATCTCGTACTGAACCTGATAGCTGAGAGACATCTACCGCTTGCTTCAGATGAAAAACTCCAGCAAATACTCCTTTGTACATCAATGGTGCAGTAAATATCTTCAACTGTCAATAAAGCCTGCCCACCACAGAGTAATCATCAAAAGTTGTTGGGCTCAGAGATGCCTTTTTTGTCAGTTACATCTCTGTCTGTCAAGCTCCAACCGACAGTTAATCTGTGGTGTAAGAGATCTATTTATAATTAGTAGGTACGAGCATGACCACCATCTTAAAGATAAATCATTTGTTTGCCCCAATGTGCTGCCTAAATTCTACGTCGGGATGACACAGGTGAGGGAAGGAGGGAGAGTGCACCTGAGACTTAGTCTAATATGATATGTCCAAGTTTCCCTCTCGTCAAGTTTTGTGGGAGGGGCGGAGGGGGGGTGGGAGGGCGATGGTGGTGGTGTGTGGAGGGACCATCGGTAAGAGAAATGGATCAGTGCTTCCCAAGTGGTCTAAAGAGGCAATCTCAGTACATCATTTTCCGGGCTTTGGAATTAGACTGTGGGATCCCCTCATGTGTCGGTTGGTAAATTTATTGCACTGCCCAGTGTGGAACTAATCATATGGACCATGAAGATCCCTGATCTGTGCTGAGATAGCTGATCTCAAACTTGGCAGCAGTAGGAGCACTGAGTTTGGTCTCAGTACCCCAGGGCTCAGGAGGAGACAGGTTCCTGTTCCTAATCACTATCGAATGTATCCCTGCTCTCTGTGGACATCAGGTTGGGGCAGGACTGAGCTTGGCTGTGATTCTTCCTCACTGCCTGAAGTCACACCTGAAGAATGTCCGGTTTGGGTAAGGTACTGGAGAGTGGCCAACACTCGTGGAACAGTTCCTCACAGCACGAGTCTGCACTCTCGGGAGAGGAGGGGGGAAATCTGGGAGGGAAACCAAACAATAAAGGCGGAAGAGACTGTCACATCAGTTAGGAAACAAAACCTGGATTTACTTTAAATTAAATGGGTTACTGCTGGCATTAACATAACGCCAATTGACAAATCTAAGTTTAACAATCTGTGACTCAATGATGTAATCTTTCAGTGTTTGCCACAATGGGCGGTCACACTATCCAATCTGGGACATGGTTCAGTAACCACACCAGCAGCATGTGAACACAGTGAACTAGCACCAGCACAATCTGTTTTAATAATTCTCCTTTGCTAATCATCACACACAGTGCACATTAGAAGCAAACAGATTCCCGTAAGGAAGTTCAAGGCTGAATCCTCAGCTCCGAGTTCACAGAGCATTTACAAAGTGAACCTCTCTGATTAGCCTTGGGCCAGTTGGTAGCACTCTCGTCTCTAAGTCATATGATCGTGGGTTCAAGCCCCACTCCTGAAATTTGAGCACATAATCCAGGCTGACACTCCCAGTGCAGTACTGAGGGATTGTTGCACTGTTGCAGGTGTCGTCTTTCAGATGAGACGTTAAACTGAGGCCCTGTCTGCCCTGTCAGGTGGACATAAATCATCCAACGGTGCTATTTGAAGAGTAGGGGAGTTCTCCTGGTGTCCTGGCCAATATTTAACCCCTAATCAACATCACTAAAAACAGATTATCCAGATATTTATCTTTTTGTGGGATCTTGCAATGCACAAATTGGCTGTCGCGTTTCCCTCCGTTACAACAGTCACTACAATTCAAACATACTTAATCGTCTGTAAAGCACCTTGGGGCATCTGGAAGTCGCAAAAGGTGCTATATAAAGGCAAGTTCTTTCATTCTTAGGATAGAGCCTTGTGATTCCCTCCCAGGTATCTATTTGTCTATTTATATAGCATGGCAGGAGGCATTACATCAGCAGTAGAATCACAGCTCTCACCCTGCAGTGACTAATTAGGCCGCACAGCATGCCGAGGAACTGAAATTCTCTGAGAAAGTTCTGCTGGTTAAAATCTTGGAAATTAAACTCTGCAAATGAAATATGGACGTCCCCAAATGCTGGTTGAAAGGATTTGGTCCCTTCCACCGATGCTGGTCCTGTTTATGCTGAGGATGTGTTGATACCCAGCAGACTTTGCAGGCGTATTCCCGAGCAAGAAGAGCATCCATTTTCCAGGAGAGCCCCTGGGTATTGCACAATCCATCTCACGCTCGCTGGAGGAGAAAGTCCGAAGTGTGGGGGTTTCTGACCCATTCAAATCATTTTCACATCAAGCCTCTGGTGCATTTTGACTGTCAGCCTCTCCATCTGTGAGAAATGCATTGTTTGTTTTAAAACCCACTTCCTGCTTTGGCAATAACATTGGTTTCGACAACACACTGGCAGATTTGCAGCCGACATCTCCACATTACTGAGTCGAGAAAATCCAGTTGTGTTACAGGTATCAAGGAGCAGATCTACAAGCTATTAGCTTCCTCTCCTCCACCAATTTTGTTTAACATTTGTACCCAGGGTGCAGGATGACCATACAGAAAATGACAGCTTCATGTATTCCCACGTTTGGCAGGGTGGAGGTAGATATTAGTTACAGCTCTGTTCCTTGTTCTCGACAATTCCAACTTCAGAACAACACTCTCTACTCAACAATGGCACTTCTATTTCCCATATTTTAAATATCGTGTGAGTGAAGATGTTTATGAGAAAAATAATTTATATCATAACTTCTCTTAAAGGGACAATGCTTACTTCCTTGTGTATGAGAACATGTATGTGTGCGCGTGTGCTTGTGTGTGTGTGTGAGTGAGAGTGGGTGCATGTGTATATGCATGAGCGTGTCCATGTGTGAGTGTGTGTGCATGCATGTATCATTACGTGTATGTGTGAGCGTGTGTGTGTATGTGTGAGCTTGTGTGTGTATGTGTGAGCACGTGTGTATGTGTGAGCGTGTGTGTGTATGTGGGCGTGTGTGTGTACGTGTGAGCGTGTGTGTGTGAGCATGTGTGTATGTGTGGGCACATGTGAGTAATCATGTATGTGACCATGTGTTTGAGATTGTGTATATGTGATCATGTGAGATCATGTGTTATTGTGTGTGTGTGTGAGAGATTGTGTGTGTGTATGAGATTGTGTGTGTGTGTGAGATTGTGTGTGAGATTGTGTGTGTGTGTGAGATTGTGTGTGTGTGTGTGCGTGTGAGAGATCGGGTGTGTGTGTGTGAGATTGTGTGTGTGTGTGAGATTGTGTGTGAGATTGTGTGTGTGTGTGTGAGATTGTGTGTGTGTGTGTGTGTGTGTGTGCGTGTGAGAGATCGGGTGTGTGTGTGTGAGATTGTGTGTGTGTGTGTGTGCGTGTGAGAGATCGTGTGTGTGTGTGAGATTGTGTGTGTGTGTGAGATTGTGTGTGAGATTGTGTGTGTGTGTGCATGTGAGAGATCGGGTGTGTGTGTGTGAGATTGTGTGTGTGTGTGAGATTGTGTGTGAGATTGTGTGTGTGTGTGTGAGATTGTGTGTGTGTGTGTGCGTGTGAGAGATCGGGTGTGTGTGTGAGATTGTGTGTGAGATTGTGTGTGTGTGTGTGAGATTGTGTGTGTGTGTGTGTGTGTGAGATTGTGTGTGTGTATGTGTGAGATCATGTGTGTGTGTGTGAGATTGTGTGTGTGAGATCATGTGTGTGTGTGTGAGAGAGAGATTGTGTGTGTATGAGATTGTGTGTGTGTGAGATTGTGTGTGTGTGTGTGTGTGAGAGATTGTGTGTGTGTGTGTGAGAGATTGTGTGATCGTGTGTGTGTGTGTGTGTGTGTGTGTGAGAGATTGTGTGATCGTGTGTGTGTGTGAGAGATTGTGTGATCGTGTGTGTGAGAGATTGTGTGATCGTGTGTGTGCGATCGTGTGTGTGTGTGAGAGATTGTGTGATCGTGTGTGTGAGAGATTGTGTGATCGTGTGTGTGAGAGATTGTGTGATCGTGTGTGTGCGATCGTGTGTGTGTGTGTGTGAGAGATTGTGTGATCGTGTGTGTGAGAGATTGTGTGATCGTGTGTGTGTGTGTGTGAGAGATTGTGTGATCGTGTGTGTGAGAGATTGTGTGATCGTGTGTGTGTGTGAGAGATTGTGCGATCGTGTGTGTGTGTGAGAGATTGTGTGATCGTGTGTGTGAGAGATTGTGTGATCGTGTGTGTGCGATCGTGTGTGTGTGTGTGTGAGAGATTGTGTGATCGTGTGTGTGAGAGATTGTGTGATCGTGTGTGTGTGTGTGTGAGAGATTGTGTGATCGTGTGTGTGAGAGATTGTGTGATCGTGTGTGTGTGTGAGAGATTGTGCGATCGTGTGTGTGTGTGAGAGATTGTGTGATCGTGTGTGTGAGAGATTGTGTGATCGTGTGTGTGCGATCGTGTGTGTGTGTGTGTGTGTGTGTGAGAGATTGTGTGATCGTGTGTGTGTGTGTGTGAGATTGTGTGATCGTGTGTGTGAGAGATTGTGTGATCGTGTGTGTGCGATCGTGTGTGTGTGTGTGTGTGTGAGAGATTGTGTGATCGTGTGTGTGTGTGTGTGTGTGTGTGAGAGATTGTGTGATCGTGTGTGTGTGTGTGAGAGATTGTGTGATCGTGTGTGTGATCGTGTGTGCGATCGTGTGTGTGTGTGTGTGTGGGCTTGGTTAATATGCTCCTGGTGGTTGAAAAGCTGCCACACTCAACACTCAGTGTCTCAGCTCACACACGAAGCAGGATTAGTTGGAGGAGGGGCCATGTTGGTGTCAGTGCCCCTGGAACCATACCCCAGCACAAGTCGGCATCAGGAGAGGGTGGGAGAAGCAGCAATAAAACTAAAACAAAAATGCGGTTTGGTATCAGTTTAGAGCATGAACACATTCATGAAGGTAAGCTGCTGTCTTCAGAAAGACAAAACTCTTGAAGACTTTTCAAAGTTTGACCTTCTAACAGCCTTTAAATTAAGATTGCATCTTGAAGCACTTCAAAGGCATAAATATTGCAAAGGTCCAGTTTTGCCTTCACCTTTGGTTGCACAGGGATAGACGCCAGAACAGTGATCAACTGTCCCAAGGCTGAGCGTTACTGTAAGTAAGTGTGTGACCTTCTTCCTTCCCACTCCCCACCCTCTCCCTATGATGAAGACTGAAGGCTGACAGTTGTTGAAACAAGAGAAGCAGAAGGCCTCTCAAGGTGAGATGTGAACCGCTACAAAGGCAGCATCAATGGTGTTTGTAGCTGCTGCTGTCCAGCTTCTAAACCAGACAGATCTCCAAAAAGAAGCAGTGAATCCAGGTACGACATTAAGTATCTCAGCCCTCCTATCAGGCATTAAAAGAAACCATTGTAACTGACCTCCAGCAGAATGTAACACCAGCCCTGAGTTCTTCAGGCATTGTTGGCAGAGTCTGAATACAGACACAATACAAAAATAATGTTAAAAGAAAATTCTTTCCACAGACAACTTGAGCTATGTTGATCATACGTGCTAACATAGTTCACATTTTTCAACCCTGCCAGTCACGCAGTGAGAAAATAAGTCGGAGGGCAGATTGGTGGTGGAATATATTGGTGTACCAACTCATTGGTTCATGGAGCTAATGGATGTAGGCTTCAGGTCTGCTGTTTTCCATGTAGCGATTCCCTGGTCATGGCTGGGCATAAGGAGGAGGTAAAGTCAGGGAGTCAGTCTGCTGCTGTACACCTCCAAGAGGGAGAATAAAGAGCACACAAGCAATGGCTTGTCAACCCAGTGAGGAGGAGAAAAGAACATACTGAACGCCATTTCCTGCAAATAGGGGTCGATTATAAAACGTGATGACCAGTCATGAGGCATCATTTCTCCTTCTTAATCAGTACCGTGTAGCACTTTAATTGATGTTGTCGATCCATCATAGAACCATAAACCATAAGAATTTACCATACAGGAGGAGGTCATTCTGCTCATTGTGTCTGTGGCAGCTCTTTGTTAAGGCGAATCAAAAATTAATCTCACTGGCCTACTCCATCCCCATAATCCTGTATCTTCCTCTGCTTCAAATATTTATTAATAAAAGATGACTCAACTGCTCCCTGTAGAAAAGCATTCCAACAATTCTCTGCCGAGAGGAGATTCTCTGACCTTTCTCCTCACTCTATGTAGAGAGTTGTTAGGACATTTAACACCCTTTTGGAAACAGTGGTCAAAGCAAAATCCATAATAGATTTTAAAGCGGACGTGGATAAATATTTGAAAGCAGAAACATTTTAAAGGTTATGGGGAAAGGGCAAGGGGAATGGGACTAAGAGGATAGCTCGTTCAGAGAGCCAGCACAGATGTGATGGGCTGAATGTCCTCCTTCCACGCTAGTACAATGCCATGCTTCTCTGGTCGGTGAATTCATAATAAGAAGGCAAAACTCAGGACTGGTACTAGAGCCATAAATAGGGACATAAAGAGATTTTTCTCTCTTATTAGGATAGGGAATGCTCTACTACAAGTAAATATTGAAACTGAGGCAATTTTAACATTTAAGAAGGAATCAATACTTGAAGAAGAAAAATATTAAAGGGCACGAGGAAAGAAAAGGGAAATGGAATTAGAATAGGCTGTTCCAGCCTGGGGGGGTTGGGGGTGGGGATGGGAGATGGTGAGGAGCCCATCAGAGACACATTGCAGAGATTTGGGTGCACGATTTTCCAGGAAGTGGTGCTGGTGGTGAGACTCCTCCCTGGCAGCGTGAAGTTAGAAAATGATTCCTTATAAGTCAGTGGTCGTTTGAAAGCTGACTGCTCCTGGTTACCATTAGCCATCACACCAGCGTGAACCTTGTGGACATGGTCACTATCGCACCAGAGTGAGAATAAAAATGATTGTACAGATGTGTGAAAATGAACAGCCCCTGTCCCTGGCATGTGCTGTACTAGCCCAGCACTCCAACTAATGAGTACAGGCAAATTACCTCAGATGAACAAAGAGGCAGCACCAACAGGAGAGGTCCAGTTCCCTCATTGACATTGGAACCATGAACTTTAGGTGCACAAATACAATCAAATTTTAGAGGACAGTCGAGTGTCTAACAGACAGTAAACAATAAACAGAAGAGTGATCAGTCTGTCACTGGGTTTGTTCCACTCCCGAGAAAGTCCTCAGAATTCAGTCTTGCCTGCAGACCTCATAAATTATGAATCTTTCACACGAGCACAGTTTCAGTGTCTTTTTTACAGTTATATCTAACGTTGGAATACTATACCGTGAGCTAGTTTCTGCTCTTTTCTGAGTTCATGGAACTGTTCCCTCAGGATAGCTCCTCCATATATTGATTCTGTTCTCCTCAATCAGTTCATGAACAAAGTGATCAATATTACTGCACGAGCCACTCCTAAGTGACCCACCAGAGCACATTCTTGAATGATACAGGGAGGGATCTTCACACACGCTGGCTTTTTGGTTGCGACCGGCTAACTTTTGCTCCTCTTGGTGACGTTCAAGCAGAAAAATCAGTTCAGACCAAGATTCAAAATAATTTCGCCTAGTTTGGAGTGCCAGTTATTGGTAGCTATCAATCTATCCAATAGTGTTTATGCTGTCTCCTCTTCAAGGTGTTGACTCATTGCTAGGATAAAATTCTATAGATATTGCTCTCCCTCCAGTATCTCACCAACTGGCCATATTCACGTGTGGGCATTGACAGTGATTGTCAATTTCTCATCGACATGCTCTCTATCACCAAGACTGCCAACTTCCACCTCCATAACATCGCCCGTCTCCACCCCTGCCTCAGTCCATCTGCTGCTGAAACCCTCATCCGTGCATTTGTTACCTTTAGACTCGACTATTCCAATGCTCTCCTGGCCGGCCTTCCATCTTCCACCCTCCATAAACTTGAGCTCATCCAAAACTCTGCTGCCCGTATCCTAACTCGCACCAAGTCCTGTTCACCCATCACCCCCTTGGCTCGCTGACCTACATTGGCTCCTGGTTCGGCAATGCCTCGATTTTAAAATTCTCATCCTTGTTTTCAAATTCTTCCATGGCCTCGTCCCTCCCTATCTCTGTGACCTCCTCCAGTATTACAACCCCGTGATCTCTGCCCTCCTCTAATTCTGATCTCTTGCGTATACCCAATTGTCTTTGCTCCACCATTGGTGGCTGTGCCTTCAACTGCCTAGGCTGCAAGTTCTGGAGTTCCCTCCCTAAGCCTTTCTGCCTCTCTAGCTCTTTCTCCTCCTTGAAGACACTCCTTAAAACCTACCTCTTTGACCAAGCTTTTGGTCACCTGTCCTAATATCTCCTTATGTGGCTTGGAGTCAAATTCTGTTTGCTAACGCTCCTGAGAAGCGCCTTGGGATGTTTCACTACGTTAAAGACACTATGTAATTCAAGTTGTGTTTGTCAGGGCTGTTGAACTACAGGGGGAATCACAGTTGAGCCTTATCCAAAAGGGTACGCATGAGCACTTCCAGCAGAGGTTGTGGGATAAGAAGTGGCCTCCCTAACTCAAAGGCACTGAGTCCAACTACTATAACTCAACACTAACCGGGATGGAATGTGGGACCCTCCCATTCTCTACAGTTTGAGTACTCACTGGATAAACTCGCTGAGACACTGGAGGAACTCCTGTCTTGATACTTTATCTGATTTTACATCATCCAAATGCAAATATCCCCACTGGTGCGATGCTTAAGTCTCTGTTAATTCAGTTTGCAAATTGCAAACCCAAACAGGACAAAACTCCAACATATAACTCGATGCAGGAACTGGTCCTCTCCCAAAGCACCAAGTCAATCAATTGATTCTTTTTAATGAAAAGATTAACTCCAAGAACACTGAGAGATTTCTGGGTGTTACTGTGTCATGTTTAATTATGTTTTCTAATCAGTGCAGAGCAGTTCCATTGCAATGTACCTATGAACCATTGGCTGGAAATTGCTGCATTGTATAAAGTATTGTTTAGATTAGTTTTGGCAAGAATCCCACCATACCAGCTTTGCACAAAAACTATGTGCAGGTAGACTGTATCCGTTCTCAATTTCACACTTAAACACGTCCACATAGGCTTGAGTAGAAAATCTAGGCTGATGCACCAGTTGCAGTACTGAGGGAGTGCTGCACTGTTGGAGGCGTCATCTTTCAGATGAAGTGTTAAACTGAGGCCCTGTATTCCCCCTCAGGTGGACGTAAAAGATCCTATGGAACTCTTTCGAAGAGGAGCAGGGGAGTTCTCCCCGGTGTCCTGGCCAATATTTATCCCTCAGCCATCATCGCTAAAACAGACTATCTGTTTGTGGGATCTTGCTGTGTGCAAATTGTCTGCAGAGTTTCCTACATTACGGCAGTGACTACACTTCAAAAGTACTTTATTGGCTGTCGAGTGCTATGGGACATCCTGAGGTCATGAAAGGTGCTCTATAAATGTACATCTTTCTTTCTTTCTGTTCTGCTGCACTCATAAACCTCTCCCATGTTAGCTTGGTTCCAGCTCACTGACTGTCACTGGATCCAACACAGCCTGATGGGCACCTGGGTGTGATTGCAAAGCAGTGATCTGGCGGTCAGGTTCAGATGACATCTTAAACCACAAGAGCAGATTTCAAACAGTTTGTAAGAGTCATCTGAAGCTTGGGTTGAGATTACAGGCTACAACTTACTCCAGGATACCTATGACTTTATTTTATTGTATAGTCCCCACTACTTCAAACCTCCATGTTTAAAACGGGCAGTTGCTTACATCGGCCAAAAAGCGATAACCATTATCCATTTGCATTAACGTCAATTTCAAAGTTCTAGGTTATTGCATCTTTAAATGCTCCATTTATTTCGGGCGGACTGACCAAAGCAAAGAGAGAACTCTTTAACGTTCCAGTGAATTTGTGCCTGCAGTCCACCAGCTTAAATGAAACAGATTAAATCTCTTGTTTGTAATAAAGTTGGTAAAGTCTCGATGTATAGCCATCCGAAACATAGAATCGAGCAGCACAGAAGGAGGACATTCGGCCTATTGTGCCTGCTCTGTGAAAGAGCTACCAATTGGTCCCACTCCCCTGCTCCTTCCTCATAGTCCTGCAAATTTTTCCTTTTTAAGTATATATCTCATTCCCATGAGCCCACCTGTTCTGGTTTAGGTACTGACAGTCCTGCTGTGTATTTTCAACATTTTTGTTTTTATTGATAATTCAGCTATCTTTATCACATGCTGCAGCGTGAATTTTAACTGTCCTCTCTCTGGAAACTATAATTGAAATGATCTGTAATTTTTAACGCTATCCGTTATACCGTGTTACATCAGCCCCCACGTATAATGCATGATCATGCCTGTTATAAATTGTAATCAATTTTACAACACCAAGTTATAGTCCAGCAATTTTATTTTAAATTCACAAGCTTTCGGAGGCTTCCTCCTTCGTCAGGTAAATGTTCAGGAGGCTCCTGAACATTTACCTGACGAAGGAGGAAGCCTCCGAAAGCTTGTGAATTTAAAATAAAATTGCTGGACTATAACTTGGTGTTGTAAAATTGATTACAATTGTCAACCCCAGTCCATCACCGGCATCTCCACATCATGCCTGTTATAAGCAGTGGGGACTGTACTAAGAATATCATGGGATGATAGTCAATTCTTTTGGGTCTGTTCTTTTCACTGACACAGGGTGCTGATTGACAGTACTCTCCATGTGGTTAATATGTGTTGATGTCCACAATATAATCACCACAGAGTTTAGTCCCTCAGTCCTGCACTGGAGCATCGGCCGAGATTGTGTGCTCAAGTCTCTGGAGTGGGGTTTGAACCCTGAACCTTCTGACTCAGAGGTGAGAGCACGAACACTGAGCCAAGCTGACATTAATCGTTGATTACTGAAACATAACATGTCCAAGGTAAGTTATTAGCCTATTGTTTAACAGAATAAAAAATAAATGCCAACTGGTAGATTACTGATTCAGAAATCACAGCAGTAGCAGCTCTTTAAGTTCTCTTTGGTTATTACTGACCTTTGACACTTCATGGTTGACTCATAGGAACAGGAGTAGGTCATTTAGCCTGTTCTGCCATTCAATTAGATCATGGCTAAAATGTATCTTAACTCTGTTTACCCGTCTTGGTTCCGTAACCCTTAAAAGCTTTACCTAGCAAAAATCTATCAATCTTAGTCTTGAAATTTTCAATTGACCCCAGCCTCGGCAGCTTTTGGACTCTATGCTTCAACAAACAAACATTAGTAAGGGGTTGAGGATCATATTGTGTAGCTACTTATACATGTTATATAAAATAATACTTAGCCTGGAGTGAATTATGCACTGAAACAAAATCTTGCAGCTCTGACAACTTACATAAATCTCCTCAGCATGCTCCTTCAGTTTATACTGCATTTGGATTGTTATTTTCTCTGTAATGTGATACTGAGACTCTGTTCAGTCTGTTTAAATTCTTGAAGAATGGCCCGGTACACACTGTAACTCCCAACCAGCCTCTTGTAACACTGAGAGCACTGCCAAGACAACCAGTGAAACACACAGTGTCTTGATGTGTACTTACTTATTATTCCAATTTTCTTGCGAGTGAATTTTCATGCTCTTTAAAGTGAGGAATGGGACATTAATCCACTTCTGCACATCCAGTGACAGCATCAAAAACTCATACGTCAATTATATCATAGGTCAGAGACAGACTAAAGCTCCTGCTGAAAGATCATCGACCTGAAACGTTAACTCTGTTTCTCTCTCCACAGAGGCTGCCTGACCTGCTGAGTGTTTTCCAGCATTTTCTGTTTTTCCACAGTATTTAACTTTTGCTGAAGCTCCTTTTGCAGTGTCTCAAATAATGTACATTAACCCCTCAGCCTAGGAGAAGCACCTCCTACTGAACTGTTCTACTACAGCCATTCGTGTGACCTGAAGGAGACTGACACCAAATTATGGGCAGTTTTGTGCTATGGTCGTGGGATCACAAGGAACTGGGGTAATTCTGCTTCAAATTCATTTCACTTACAAAAAGAATCCCAGTAATCTGGGTTGGATTCAAAGTCAGGTCCCAGAGGAGGAAAAATAAGACGCTAACCTACTGTACCTCCAAATCTCCCAGACGCATATTGGAAAAAGTGAGTTAATTTAATTCCTGCAAAAAGATAATGGTAACACAGCCAGACAATTCAAGAAACAAGTCTTCAGCGCAGCATTCAACCACAGATGCAAAACTGTCCCATTTAGACCCAGCTTTGTTATATAATTTACAACGCAGATTTTAACCTGCAAGAATCAGCAGTTGCCTGCCAGTCAAGGGATGTGCTGAGATCAAGCAATCCTTTGGCTTTCTCCAGTGTTCACACTGTGCTGCCGTTAAGCTCATGTCAGCTGGAAGCCTTCTGTGGGAGGGGTGAATTCACACTGCCAAGCTCATGCTGGTAAAGACGGAAAGAACTTGCATTTATATAGCACCTTTCATGACCTCAGGATGTCCCAAAGGGTTTTACAACAACAACTTGTATTTATATAGCACCTTTAACGGAGTAAAACGTCCCAAGGTTCTTCACAGGAGCGATTATCAAACAAAATTTGACACCGAGTCATGTAAGGAGATATCAGGACAGGTGATCAAAAGCTTGGTCAAAGAGGTAGTGTTTAAGGAGCGTGTTAAAAGAGGAGACAGAGGTAGAGAAGTGGAGGGAATTCCAGAGCTTAGGGCCGAGGCAGCTGAAGGCACGGCAGCCAATGGTGGAGCGAAGAAAATCGGGGATGCACAAGAGGCCAGAATTGGAGAAGCGCATTGATCTCGGAGGGGTTGTCGGGCTGGAGGAGGTTACAGAGATAGGGAGGGGACGAGGCCATGGAGAGAATTTGAAAACAAGGAAGAGAGTTTCTAAATCGAGGCGTTGCCAGATTGGGAGCCAATATAGATCAGCGAGCACAGAGGTGATGGGTGAATGGGGCATGGTGGGAGTTAGGATATGGGCAGCAGAGTTTTGGATGAGCTCAAGTTTATGGAGGGTGCAAGGTTGGAGGCCAGCCAGGAAAGCAATGGAATAGTCGAGTCTAGAGGCAACAAAAGTATAGATGAAAGTTTCAGCAGCAGTTGAAATACTTTTCAAGTATAGTCACTATTGTAAACAAGGAAGCACGGCAGCCTATTTGCGCACAGCAAGGTCCCACAAACGTCCAATGTGATGATGATCAGATAATCTGCTTTTAGTGAGGTTTGTTGAGGGATAAATATTGGTCAGGACACCGGGAAGAACTCTTCTGCTTTACAGACAGGGCCTCAGTTTAACGTCTCAACCAAAAGCACCTCCGACAGTGCAGCACTCCCTCACTACTCCACTGAGGTGTCAGTCTAGATTATGTGCTCAATTCTCCGGAGTGGGACTTGAACCCACGACCTTGTGACTCAGAGGCGAGAGTGATGCCCACTGAGTCAAGGCCGACACCTGGTAGGTACTGCGTGTGGATTCTGCCCAGTACCGATTTGGATAATGGGTGCATTTCTTTGGAATCTGCAACGCAGGACTGCTTGATATAATGAAATTCTGGAGAGCTACCTACAACCTGGTTCTAATATGGAAATGTCCCCTTACAGTCATCAAAATAATTGCATGTTTGCTGCGTGTGACAGCTCTGAAAATTACGGTCGAGTTTAGAAAGCTGATAATGTAGAATCATGGACACGCAGAGCACCCCGAGGACACTTCTTCAGAAACAGTGGGGCAGATTTTCAACTTGCCGTCCTGGTGTAAAACTGGTGTTTTGTATTGGCCGCCCGTTATAGGAATCGTTCAAATTTAATTTCCATCGATTTCAATGGAACAAAATAATCAGGGGAGGGGGGATTTCTATCACGCGGTCTGATTGGCAACGCCAATTTCACACCCCGGTGGCAAGTTGAAAATACTACCCCCATTTTCTCATTATCATGAGCGTTCAGCACTCAAAGGGTTAACTCCGAGTCCTGTATTTTCAATGTTGCTTTATTTTGTTTTGTTCCATTTTGAATTCTTGGCTTGTGGTCCTTGTTTTTGTTCTGTTTTCAGAGCAAGGCTGGTAGAGCCAGATATCCAAATGAGTACAACAGAATCTAGCGAAGACAGCCACAGGAACTCAGTGACTGTCAGGCGAGGGAAAGTTCGGTCACAGCCACCAATCAGTGCACTCGCAGTTTCATGGAAAACTCTCCAGATCGTTGAAAAGATCAATTGTATTAAAGTTGCGGAAGGGAGTGCTCTATTTTGGACCTTTATTCAGGTTTAAAATCAGTCCTCATCACTGAAAAGCACTTAATTACAGAAATGCAACAGTCTTTTATCCACTAAGTACTGATCTGTGATGTTTGACTCCCTGCCCAGAATGGCACAGGGCATGACCCTGGTTATTTGCCAGTCCTCATCGGTCTATCCCCAATAAATTGTGACAGACTACAACAACCTGCATTTATATAGCGCCTTTAACGTAGTAAAAGTCCCAAGGAGCTTCACAGGAGCGATTATCAAACAAAATTTGACACCGAGCCACGTAAGGAGATATTAGGACAGGTGAAGAGGTAGGTTTTAAGGAGCGTCTTAAAGGAGGAGAGAAAGGTAGAGAGGCAGAGAGGTTTAGGGAGGGAATTCCAGAGCTTAAGGCCGAGGCAGCTGAAGGCATGGTCGCTAATGGTGGAGCGATTAAAATCGAGGATGTGCAAGAGGCCAGACGTGGAGGAGCGCAGAGATCTCGGAGAGTTGTAGGGCTGGAGGAGGTTACAGAGATAGGGAGGGGCGAGGCCATGGAGAGATTTGAAAACAAGGATGAGAATTTTTAAAATCGAGGCGTTGCTGGACTGGAAGCCAGGGTTTTTTAAATTGCAGAGTGCAAATTCAGAGCAAACAAAGGCCATGTTAATGCCTGCACTGATGGGACGTACTGCACTGTGTTGGAAGAGAACGTCAATGCTCTGATATATTTATGTTGCATGATTTGGAATGAACCTTATCCTGCTGCAGAAAACAGGAACACAGAGTGACTAATGCAGCAGTACTAAAAAAGTTGACACTAGACTGCTAAACCCTGACCAACGTATCTACAATATATTAAATTGCTATGTACGACTCACATTTCTTATCACCATTCCATCATGTCCCTAAGTCTTGCCAGGGTTTTTCTATTAGTGCGACGAGTAGCTTCACGTCACGCCTGCAGCTGCACACTTCCACCACTAGATGGAGCATGTTACAGACCAGAAGCTGCAGGTTCCCATAGCTATTCCTACAGCATTATAAATACACTCTGAGGGAAGCTTCCTTTGCCCTGACTTTGCATGGGCAACACCATGGGGAGTTCACTAGTATTTAATAGACCAGTGTCAGTGAGACTGCGGAGGGTTAAATGAATCAGAAAAATGTGAAATCCGTGCATGCTCATTGCTACAGGCGCAGCAAGCTGCTTGT
Organism: Heptranchias perlo; assembly: GCF_035084215.1. Taxonomy (NCBI): domain Eukaryota; kingdom Metazoa; phylum Chordata; class Chondrichthyes; order Hexanchiformes; family Hexanchidae; genus Heptranchias; species Heptranchias perlo. Next base: position 9,278,688 of record NC_090360.1, read on the forward strand.
ATAAGCTTTTTACAAACTCCCTCAAGCTACCTGTTATTATGTGCTGTGCTGCAAACCAGAGCCTTTTATCAGCTGAAATTCCTGCTGCTATAATATTGCATAATGCCTTGCAACATGCTTAAAATCAAGAATGCTTTATGTAAAGGGAGTCGAGTGGCACAACACATAAAGAAAGAAAGAACTTGCATTTATACCCTCGCTGAGGACACTCATCTTAGAGCAATATTGGAAGATTTCATCACCTTTAGTCCATCCAATGCAAAACGAGCCTCTCTGTGGTGATCCATCCCGAGGAGAAGGACCTTGCCTTTATGTCGGGCATTTCAATCACTCAGGACATCCCAAGCACTTCACAGCCAATGAGTTACTTGTTAAAGTGTAAGCAGTGTTGTTAGGTGAGCAAACATGTCAGCCAATTTGTGCACAGCAAGGCCTGACAAACAGCGATGAGACGAATGACCTGTTTTGGTGGTGTTAGTTTAACAATGAATATTGGCCAGAACACCAGAAGAACTCTCTAATCTCCAATGAAAATATGAAATAGAATTACATTTGGCCCATCTGGTCTATGCCGGTGTTTATGCTCCACACGAGCCTCCTCTCACCTTACTTCATCTAACCCTATCAGCATTTCCTCCTATTCCTTTCTCTCTTGTGTACTGACTTAGCTTCCCCTTAAATGCATCAATGAAGTACCACAGGATCTTTCATATCCACCTGAACAGGCAGAAAGGACCTCAGTTTAACTTCTCATCGGAAAGATGGCACCTCTGACAATGTAGCACTCCCCGAGTACTGTCATTAAAGCCCCGATTTTAACCGGGGGCAGGAATTGGGCAGGGAGGGTGGGACGAGGAGTGCGCCAAAATCCCCTGACCTTGGCAGCATTGGGCCTGGGTGATTTTAACTCGCGAGCCTCAGTCACATGACGCCTGTCAGCTGCCCGCCCGAGATGGAAGTGGAAGCTGCCAGGTGGGCAAGAGGCCGTCGGTCGGCGCCAAAGAAATGGTCCAAGAAACATGATAAGTCGCGGGAGGAGGGGGGCAAGGAGGGGGGAAGTCCAGGTTACGGAAGGCCTAAACTTGGAGCCTGGAAGACCTCACCGCCTCCTCCTGGCCCCAGAAGGAAAGTAAAAGAAAAGTTAAAAAGTATCTCTTTTGGCCTCTGGACACTCTTCCGTTGTCTTCATCTGGAAGGAAAGTCACAATGGTTTTCCCACGTAGACCACAGTTAAAATTGCAGTCTTTAAAAAGGACCCATCTTCAGGTGGCCCTCTTTGCTGCCTGCTCAGATGAGCAGGTTAAACTAGAAGACAGTGGACTGGTGCGGGACGTCAGCGGGTAGGTCACCCGACTGATCTTAACTGCCCATCTGGTGCCCAGGGTTAAAATCGCCCTTTAAGTGTCAGCCTAGATTATGAGCTCAAGTCTCCGGAGCGGGGCTTGAACCCGTGATCTTCTAATTGAAGATGAGATTTCAACCGCTGAGCCGAGCTCTACTTCCATGAGCTCATCACTTCTCTGAAAACAGGAATGCCCTGATTACATCAGGAAGGCTTAGGGGAAAAAAGCGGGGAAGAACTTCACGGACAACGGAAGGAAAACATCGGTTCCATTCCCTTTGCGCCAGATGTGAGCAATTTGCCTGTTTGTGGGCCAAATTAAAGTAATACATTCACTATACCCCAGCCTGCCTACACAGATGGAATCCCGAGGCTCTGCAATGTACTGCAGAGGTTGTAAGGGTATTAATGACCTCTTGCATATCTTCTGGTGCTGTCTCCAAAACTCAGCCATATTGGACATCTTTGAGTAAATGGGTTAAAATACTACCAAGACTGAGTTTACCCTTGATCCATTCCATCCTCACCCATTGGGAAAACTCTTCAGATCCTGCTATTGCAAGAAGAAGATAAGCTCCAACTGTGCCCCAGTCATATGTCGTCCCTCCCCTACGCTTGGCTGATAACAAAGCCACTATGACAGAGCCTGGGTTATAAAGCCAGCCTGCTATAATGCTTTCACTTATCTTACTCCTCATATCACTAGATCTGCTGCTCACAACCTCCCACTCAATAAGGCAGATTATGTACATTATTCTGAAAATCCATTAAAAATACATTGGCTACAGTCCTTGTGGCATATGTTATGTAGAATTTCCCCTGCACTGTTATCACAAAGTTTCACTCGCTAATGCTGATGGACTATGAAAATAGTATGTACAATCTACAGAAGCACTCCAGCATCGCATTACTTTAACAGCCCTGCGGCCCTCACCACCAAGAACAAGATCAGCAGTGTCATAACAACATATCATAACAACACCACCATCTTCAACGCCCCCTCCAAGACGCACAGCACCTTGCCTTCCATCATCCTCACTGGGTCAAGATACTACTTAAGACCAACTTGGGAGCATCATCGGCACAAAGGCTGCAGTGGTTCAAGAAGTCTCGGGAAGGCAGGGGAAGCCCAGGGCAATGGAGGCCCAAGTGCGACCTGGAGGACTTCTGCTCCTCCTGGTCCCACAAGGAAACAGCAAAGAAAATAAAAACTTACCATTCTGGGCCAATTCTCCCCTGCTCAACCTCAGCTTAAAATTGCAGATTGGGTCCAAATGATGGTACTGGAACCCGATCTGCATATTTAAAGTCGGCTTGGGGCACGTGTCCTTGCCGCCTTCAAAATTGGTCAAATCGGGGCAAGAAAGGAGTGAGTAGGGTCCCCAGCTCCATTTTAACTGGATCCCGTCTGGCTTCCACCAGGCGGAGGGAGTTAAAATAGTCACCTTCGTGTTGTATTTTGCAGTGCATTTATCCACTAAACCTACCAGAATAGCTGACCAGGAGTTCGAAAGCATAAAAAATTAAAATGAGGAATAACTGTTGCATTATCAAGTGTGCAGCTATCTTCCTGTACAAGGTTTTGGACAGTGTGTAATTCATATGAATGTGATTCCCCTTGACAGGAATAGATTGTACAGTTAAACGCTGTTTGGACATAGGATGAAGTTACTCATGGGAATGAGGGTGATCTGATATTCTGAAAATGCCTAGACTAAGGTTAACTGCAGATTGTTGAAACCTGTTAAAAAATCCAAGGTGTTCCTTCGTGATGTGCAGATCACTGTTGTAAAGCCGGGGAGATGGGAACAAGAGACAACCTTGAAGAATGCACAAAAAACATGTGGGCAAACGGTTTTTAAATTGAGCGCAAGGCAGGAAGCTCTCACGTTCTCCAACACACACACATATCATGTACATTGTTTCACTTACGTTCAGGTTAGAAAAAATGAGCCGCATCTCCTGTCACTGAATTATTCTGGGAAAAAAAATAAACAGAATGATGAAAACACTATGACGGCCGTTCAGGGGTGATGTCAGGAAGCACTTCTTCACACAAAGGGTAGTGGAAATCTGGAACTCTCTTCCTCAAAATCTGTTGAGGCTGGGGGTCAATTGAAAATGACAGAACTGTGATTGATAGATTTTTGTTAGGCAAAGCCATTAAGGGTTACGGAACCAAGGCAGGTAAATGGAGTTAAGGTACAGATCAGCCATGATCTAATTGAATGGCGGAACAGGCTCGAGGGGCTGAATGGCCTACTCCTGTATCTATGTTCCACTGAATCCTTTCTATTATATTATATCAGGCTTCATGGGCCACATAGGTGTGTAACATGGAGCCTTGGGGGTGTTACATATAATTCAGTCCATATTCCTGTTAATTTGCTTATATCTCAAGTAGCTGCTACTGTCAGATCTTGGTGTTCTGATTTAGAATTTATCCACTGAAGGAAAGGGTTAACTCTTTCCCTTTGAACATTACATTTGGACATTATAAATTTAAAACTGTAAAGGCAGCAATGTGCAGAAACTTCGGTTTTCAGCAAACAACTGATAAGAAGAAAAGCAACAATGTGCAGAAGCTTGGGTTCTCAAAACAACTTCGGTTCTCAAAACAACTGACTTGGAAGAACAGTGCTGGGATAGTTCAAAATCCTTGGGAAAGACAATTAAAACAATTGCACCTGGGTTCACACAGACAAGAAGCTGCAGCAGGTTTCACACAGTGGAAAGGCTGCACCGCGGCACACATGGTTTTGAGTGTTCCAGCCAAACATCCATCATTAATGCAACAGGGGGTAGGCGGCCAAACAGACTTTTGCTCACACCCCAACTGCCAAAAAATCATGTAAAGGTGGGAGCTTTTTTACTGCAGTCGGAGGAGGTGGAAAAAGCTTCGCCTACAGGATGGACGTCCAAGAAGAAGAAGAAGAACCTCAAGAGCTACGAGAGAGCTGATCACTCCAACTGCCTTGATGCTGAAACCTTGGTTTTAAGGTTGCTTGATGCTTGTGTGAATTGTTTAAATCATTAAATAATCACTTTGGTTTACAAAACTACGGTGTACATGTGACTTTCTTTGACCGACTATGGTCCAGATTCATGAATCACTACACCACCATAGAGGCAACAGTGCTAAGAATAGCCCTTTCCAAATCTCTAGGTCCATAAAATTCAAACAGGACAGACCAGTGGATAAGAAATACAAGCACAAACAGGATCTGGCTTCAAGGTCTGGGTCCCCAGGGCCTGGGACTGGGCTGCATGTGATAATGGACTGAAGTTTGGACATCCCTGTATGTCATTACCGACTGCTCAAATTTTGCTTCGACCTCAAAGAGGGTATGAGAGGACACATTCCAGCCAGTTCGATTTAGGAACCAGGCTGTGGTCACTCTGAGACCTTACAAATGGTCATAAAGAGAAGTTTGTATTGAACCCTTGCAAAATCACTTTCCCTCCAGGTTATGGGCCTCGGCATCCACAATCCAGGAGTTTGGGTTAACTTTGGTACTCAGTACCAAAGCTCTAGCTCATTCCCTATTGTGTTAAGAGCGGCCCTGCAGCCTCCTTCACCTGGATTAGTAATATTTGTCAGCCGTGGCTCAGTGATAGCACTCTCGCCTCTGCGTCAGAAGGTTGTGGGTTCAAGTCCCAGTCCAGGGACTTGAGTACATAATCGAGACTGGCACTCCAGTGCAGTACTGAGGGAATGTTGCACTGTTGGAGGTGCCGTCTTTCGGATGATACGTTAAAACAAGGCCCCGTCTGCCCTCTTGGGTGGATGTAAAAGATCCCATGGCACTGTTCCGAAGAAGAGCAGGGGAATTCTCCCCGGCATCCTGGCCAATATATATCCCTCAGCCAACATCATAAAAAAGAGTATTGGTCATTATTACATTGATGTTTGTGAGATGTTGCTGTGGGCAAATTGGCTGCTGCATTGCCTACATTACAACAGTGACTACACTTCAAAGTATTTCATTGGCTGTAAAGCACTTTGGGATGTTCTGAGGTCATGAAAGGCGCTGTATAAATGCAAGTTCTTTCTTTAATATTCATGCCATTGGTTGCTCTGTAAGATCCATTAAAGGTACTCTGTGATTATCTGGTGAGAGGAGAATGCACCAAGGAGCAAACTGACCTCATCAATTGAAACCAAACTCTTGTCATGATTGACTGGTGGATTTAAGTACCAGGCATTGCTGGGACTGAAACCTATGGTCACAATACAGAGAGGTGTGGATTTTAACACAAACCAACCCAATCTGAGTTTTACGTCAAATGCAAACACTTTAGCTGAACCTCACTTATCAAAATGGGACCAAATGATAGAAATTACCCTGGATGAATGCTTAATGCACTTGTGTGATATTCTCTGCTATTTTAGTGAAGCAGTTAACCCATTGAATTTAAATTGATTAACTCCTTTGGTCAAATGGGGCAAAGAAATGTCATCAGGTTATGTTAAGCATTTGTTTGCTAGTATCAACTACAGCAATTTTTAGGTTAAAATCTTTTACAATGGGTGGTTCACAAGCTGAATTCTTTGCTGATGTGTGTAAACCCATCACCATGTTTAAGTGCCTCTAAAACAAGTTACTGACACATCCACATCCACCCTTCGTGTTTCTGTTTGCTCAAATACTCTCTCCCCTGAGGGACACATCCCATTTCCTTGAATCTAGAAATTTAGGTGCAGATTGGCAGAAACTATTTTTAGGGATGCCTCAGTGTTTGTAGGGTTACTGCTGGAGTTTAACTACCTTTAGTGTCAGTTTGGCCCAGTTGGTCAGAAGGTCCCACTCCATGACGTCAGTGAATATTCTAGGCTGACAATTCAGTGCAGTACTGAGGGAGTGCGTTATTGGAGATGCCGTCTTTTGTATGGGACATTAAACCGAGGCCTAGTCAGGTGGATATAAAAAATCCTATGGCACTATTTGAAGCAGAGCAAGGGGTTCTCGTGGTTTCTTGGCCAATATTCCTCCCTCAATCATCACCAGCAAAAACAGATTAATGAGTCACTCATCTGAATTGCTATTTGTGGGATCTTGCTGCCTGCCCTCTGCATTGTACCCATTTTTCAGGTGCTGTTTGGGAGCAGAGCAGAGGAAAATCAGGCTTGGAATGTCAGTCAGAGTTTCCACTGTCCAGTGACCCCTGCAGGAAAACGTGCATGCAGCCAATGGGATGGGATGGGAGAGGAGGGGTAACAGGATCAAATTTGGCTGACATGTCGCTCCCCATCATAGCAGAATTGACAGCTGAGACTCTCATGTGATGAATGGGATACAGGAGGGCGACCAATATCTGTGGAACGGTACCCCAACAAGATCAGTGCCTTCAGGTACAGCCTTGGTCCAAACATGGACAAAAGAGCTGAATTCCAGAGGTGAGGTGAGAGTGACTGCCCTTGACATCAAGGCAGCATTTGACCGAGTGTGGCACCAAGGAGCCCGAGTAAAATTGAAGTCAATGGGAATCAGGGGGAAAACTCTCCAGTGGCTGGAGTCATACCTAGCACAAAGGAAGATGGTAGTGGTTGTTGGAGGCCAATCATCTCAGCCCCAGGGCATTGCTGCAGGAGTTCCTCAGGGCAGTGTCCTAGGCCCAACCATCTTCAGCTGCTTCATTAATGACCTTCCCTCCATCATAAGGTCAGAAATGGGGATGTTCGCTGATGACTGCACAGTGTTCAGTTCCATTCGCAACCCCTCAAATAATGAAGCAGTCCGAGCCCACATGCAGCAAGACCTGGACAACATCCAGGCTTAGGCTCATAAGTGCCAAGTAACATTCGCGCCAGACAAGTGCCAGGCAATGACCATCTCCAACAAGAGAGAGTCTAACCACCTCCCCTTGACATTCAACGGCATTACCATCGCTGAATCCCCCACCAACAACATCCTGGGGGTCACCATTGACCAGAAACTTAACTGGACCAGCCATATAAATACTGTGGCTACGAGAGCAGGTCAGAGGCTGGGTATTCTGCGGCAAGTGACTCACCTCCTGACTCCCCAAAGCCTTTCCACCATCTACAAGGCACAAGTCAGGAGTGTGATGGAATACTCTCCACTTGCTTGGATGAGTGCAGCTCCAACAACACTCAAGAAGCTCGACACCATCCAAGATAAAGCAGCCCGCTTGATTGGCACCCCATCCACCACCCTAAACATTCACTCCCTTCACCACCGGCGCACTGTGGCTGCAGTGTGTACCATCCACAGGATGCACTGCAGCAACTCACCAAGGCTTCTTCGACAGCACCTCCCAAACCCGCGACCTCTACCACCTAGAAGGACAAGAGCAGCAGGCACATGGGAACACCACCACCTGCACGTTCCCCTCCAAGTCACACACCATCCTGACTTGGAAATATATCACCGTTCCTTCATCGTCGCTGGGTCAAAATCCTGGAACTCCCTTCCTAACAGCACTGTGGGAGAACCGTCACCACACGGACTGCAGCGGTTCAAGAAGGCGGCTCACCACCACCTTCTCAAGGGCAATTAGGGATGGGCAATAAATGCTGGCCTCGCCAGCGACACCCACATCCCATGAACGAATAAAAAAAAGGTGAGAAAAGGACGGAAAGCATTGTTAGAAAAATGATCATAAACTCCATGATTTCCATCATGTTTGATGCCACCGATTTGGCCGTCCAATTAAGCTGTTGGTTATTAGCATTTTCAGTCACAAAACTGGCCCTTTAATTTTCAAGGCGGGGAAGAGGTACCCGATGGATTGACACAGCTTTCTGTGTGTGCCTCTGCCCTCAAACTAAAGGGAATTTGGGCTACAGGGATTATGGTTTACCGATTTGGGAGCCATTCATCAATCCTTCGTTTGGCCCCAGACCCAGTGGGTGTCATTTGGAGCCGACAGTTGGTTTCACAGCTCTGGTTTGTGGAACGAACGCAGTCGAAAATTATTGGCTCTTTGTATATTTAGACCCATCACATTAATTAAACTGCACCCATTCATTTTAGCAGACAATACTGTGCATTGTCCTCCTGCGGATTCCTGGGTGACGTGCCATGGAGGGGGTCGGGGGGGGGGGTGCGGAGGAATATTTTAATTGCTTACTCTAAAGTGTCAGCCTTTTTACTGCACTCCTGTTTTTCTGCCTATTGGTTGTGGACCTACCCGATGGTATTTGGGTTTTGTACATAAGCGATGATTTCCCAGATGACAAAAAGCTTGAGGGACATCCTCTGAAGTAAAAGCTCCTCAATGTTAGCATAATGCAAATTGCAACATGCAGACCTCCATTAGAGCTGGTGGTTAGAGTAGGAACTGTAATTCCTCAGAGAAAACTTGAACTAAATTTAATGTTTTGTGCAATTGTATAAAATAACACAGGGACTCAATATTTGTCGACATTAATCAATATTTTACTGCAACCACCTACAGTTCAGGCAAATCTACTAAACTGGGAATAGAATAACATATGATGAATTTATAATTATGAAAGTTAAGTAGGCTATTTATAAATGAGAATTTTAATTGTTTGGGCTTTTTTTCCACTGCTTGGACAGGAAGAGAAGGAACTTGCATTTCTATAGCTCTTTTCACAACCTCAGGATGTCCCAAAGTGCTTTACAACCAATGAAGTACTTTTGAAGTGTAGTCACTGTTGTAATGTAGGAAATGCAGCAGCCAATTTTCACACAGCAAGATCCCACAAACAGCAATGAGATAATGACCAGCTGATCTGTTTTAGTGATGTTGGTTGAGGGATGAATATTGACCAGGACACTGGGGAGAACCCCCCCAGCTCTTCTTTGCATAGTACCGTGGGATCTTTTACATCCACCTGAGAGGGCAAATGGGGCCCCGGTTTAACGTTTCATCCAAAAGACGGCACCTCTGACAGTGTAGCACTTCCTCAGTGCAGCACTGAAGTGTCAGCCTAGATTATGTGCTCGAGTATCCGGAGTGGGACTTGAACCCACAACCTTCTGACTCAGAAGCGAGGGAGCGCTACCGACTGAGCCACGACTGACACTTGAAAATAGCAAAGCCCCCTTGAGCTCCGAGGAGCAACTCTTGCTGCAGAAGGCACATTACCAGTAACCATACCAGCCACCTTTGTGGCATCTCTCGAGAGCCTTTTTAATTGGTCTTCTTTTCATTTTGAATTCGAGGAGCCTGATGTCCGAGAGCTGGCTCCTGGTGTCTCTGCCGTGAAATCTGTTTTCCGCAGACTGATGACGGACTTGTAGACCCACTTTTGGATTTAAAGGTCTGCTGCTGGTCTACAGAAACTGGAACTGATAACATTAACGCCGAGATTCTGGCTCCCGGAATCCAAATCTAACCCAATATAAAAGCAGCTTGAATTTAGTGAGAATTGCAGGTGGTTTTGTGGTGTGCACTTACACACATGAGGGCTTATGGTTAAATTGATTCGGACTCCTCAACTATCAAAGGGAGGTGATGTTAATCCCATGATGAGCTGGCTTCAACCCAAGTCACAGAGCTCACTGCACCGCCCAGTTTAGTTCTCTCTTTGACTGTTTTTAATGTGACTTCAGGTGCGTCCTGAACCCTTCCCCAGTCACCTGGGGGTTATTCAAACTCTGAAGCACGTCAATCTCAGCAATATGAGCATTTTGGAATGTCTAACTTGATCTTCTCCAAACCATTGTTAACATTGGACTCCCCCCAGCTTCTGACTTGCGAGAAAGTACAATTCTCTCAATTTACAGTTATCAAACGGGGCAGCAGATATACAAGTCTATTACATTTTTACAACAACACTGTTGCTAATTGCATCTTTGAAATTGTTCAAAAGTATGATTACTTTTCAATTCTGAACTCTGGTCACTCTCCAGATGTTATCAGTTCACCTCCCTCCACTTTGTGCAACCTTTATACTGTGGGGTGCCTCTGATGGTTGTAAAGAACCCTCGAGTGCAAGACACCCACCTGCAGGAAGCATTTTACCCTCTAACTCTGAATCAAAATGCTGCTGATGACAAAGCTAAACAGCTCCCATCAGTGCCATTCGGTGCCATTTTGGGTCAGGCTGTAGGCAGGGTTGCCAACTCTCCAGGATCGTCCTGGACTCTCCAGGAATTAAAGATGAATCTCCAGGACACTGCCGCGAGTAACACCCGGGAGAAAAATCACAGGGCCATTAAAAAAATTGTGTCGCTTTTCATTTTCTTCTGAATGTTTTCGTTTATTAATTATAAAAATATTGGAGATGGAGAAAAAGGGATGTTTGACTGGGCGGGTAGTTGGAGGTCATCTGATAAAACCTCCAGGAATACGTTCAACCAGAGTTGGCAACCCTAGCTGTGGGTGACCTGACTATCGGCAGACGGGACAAATCAGCCATGTAGTTTACCATCCATGACCTGTATTGACCTTCCACACACATCAGGAAAGGTCTGTTATTCAACTGTGCACTACCTGTCCATGAAGAGAACTGCACATGTGCAATAGGCTTTAACGTCATGTCCAGAGTACCCTTTGGTTGCTGAATCTGGCCTACAGCATAAATGGGTTGATTTGGAAGTTGTTCAGTAATATGAGGGACAATGGACCTCATTTCTCACAGTAGGACAATTCTATTTCCCATCCTGTTGGGGGGTGAGTTGCTGTATTTGTACCAATTATTGGCAGATGCCTATTAAGTGTTATGTGGTGAACTCACAGTGGTTTGGAACTGGATCTGAGGCTATTTGAGCTTATTGAATTTAGAAACCTTAAAAAGACATCAGAGAGACAACCTTCACTCCATCCATCATGTCTACATTTGACCTGAAGTGAAAGGAGAATAGCTCTTGTTCATCATGTCAGACTGTTCCCAGTCATGAGAAAAAGAGAATAAATGACGGTAGGTTTTCTTTATCTGCACCTCAAAAAACATTCCATATCTATTTTATGCCATAACGAGTGCTTCTTGCATTGCAAGAACTAGGTGGGCCACAACAGCGAGTTAGATAAACACTTGAAGAGGAAAAACATTGATGGATACGGGGAAAGAGTAGGGAAATAAGATCAGAGTTCATCTCTCTGAGGTGGAGTTAGCACCGGCAATCAGGATAGGCTGAATGGCCTCCTTCTGTGCTGAAATGTGTACGATTCGATGAATGGACTCAATCTATGTGGATCCTGCCTTCAGTGTTCAGATAAATATTGATGGAGAAGAATGAATGTCATTGTCATCTGATAAGTTGCAATAATAATGGCCAATTTTGGATTCACAGGCTATTTACTTTCTAATACTAATTACAATTAAAAAGTAAAGTACTCCAAATGCTGGAAATTTGAAACAAAAACAGTAAAACAGCGGGTCAGTCAGCACCTGTGGAGAGAACAGGCAGTTGATATTTTGGGTACACATGCTTTATCAAAACTGAAAAACAGACAGACGGGCACATAAATAGAATCAGAAAAAGGGGAGGGGGAAATCTATTTTTCATTTCTGATGAAGGGTACAAACCCACCAAACATCAATTACAGTTTATTGTTTATCCAGTTTATCCCATTCGAGTGATTTGGTACAAAGGCAGCAATGATCAATGCAATTAAAATGGTGTTGGTATTGGTGACCTTGGGTCAAGCGCAGTACCACAGAATTCCTCCATTCCCAATTTTTTCACCTAAGTATCCTTCACAGCTGCCTGTGACTCCTTCACTTGGGAAGGGGGATGGTTCAGGCACAGGCTTCTCCATGGTCAAGTCAATACAGCAGTATGATCAGCTGCTGAAAGATACAAATCTGTGCAGCCAAACTGGTTTTACCAGTTTCTGTTTCCCCGCCTCTTCAGATCGGGCAATGCACTTCAGTGGAGGGCTTCAACTCACAGCCCCACTGAGAACTGGTAACATTGACCCAACCAGCACAGGTGAGCTCACCTGTTGATTGAGAGTCGACAACATAGTTCTCTGATTGGAAATCTACACTAGAGTTGTCAGATGTGAATGCAGTGCTAGGCAGTACACAAAATGTTATATGTAGACAATGGTCCACAGATCTAAGGCGGGGTATGGTTATTTTGTTGTCAAATTTAAGATGTTTCTAAAGAAAGGTGGACCAGATTACTCATGTACCTCACCTAAATAACCTGTGAGATAAATAAGGTGACTGGAGCTGTAACATAGTGATTGCAATTTGACAGGCTCCAGTTTGGGTTGTGTAAATGGCAGGGACTTTTTCTAATTGAATTCGATGGGAGATTGGGCCTTTTTACTGGGCCATACTCTGGTAGTATGAGGATGGAAGACGTATGAGGAGGAGTCCTCAGGAAGCTATCAGATCTGGGAACTTTCCAAAGCTAAGTATAAAGCATTTATATAGCACTTTTCCTATTATTGGAACATCCCAAAAACCTTCACAGCCAATAAATTAGATTTTAGGCTGCAGTCACTGCTTTGTAAAAAGAAAGAATGAAGGAACTTGCATTTATATAGCACCTTTCATGACCACAGGACGTCTCAAAACACTTCACAGCCAATGAAGCGCCTTTTGAAGTGTAGTCACTGTTACAATGTCGGAAAACGCAGCAAGGTCCCACAAACTGAGATGAATGATCAGATAATCTGTTCTTTGTTGCTGGTGTTGATTAAGGGAGAAATGTTGGTGGAGGGATAAATGTAGGCAAATACAGCAGCCAATTTGCATGTAACAAGGTCCCACAAACAGCAAAGACCAGGTAGTCTGTTTTGGTGTTGTTGGTTGAGGGATAAATGCTGGCCAGGACACCAGGAGAACTCATTTTCTTGAATAGTGCCATGGGATTTTTATGTCCATCTGAGCACACAAATGGAGCCTCAGTTTAACACATCATCTGAAAGATGGCACTTACAACAATACAGCTCCTCCCTCAGTACCGCACTAAAGTGTCAGCCCGGATTATGTGCTCAAGTTGCTGGAGTGAGTCTCCAACCCACAACCCTCTGACTGAGAGGTGTGAGTGCTACCACTGAGCCAAGCTGACATATCTGAGGAGAACTGCAACACGTTTTTACTTTAATATCTTGCTTTTAGTTTCAAGTTTCTCTCCTCTCCTAAAAGTGGTGAGTCACGCTGGGGTCCTGTTAAATGGTACCTTGCCTGAATGGCTATTCTTTAAATGTTAGCCTAGAAACTGAGAGGCAGGCTGTGCAACTTAGTATGACATCAGGTGCACATTCACTGTAAACCCATCGGCTGGTGCCTCATTCTTATTTTTAAGCTGTCTTTCATTTTAGTCAATGAATTCTGAAGAACAGTCTGAACTATTTGTCAAATAGTTATGATCTGAAATGTGCTGCCTGAAAGGGTTGTGGAAGCAGATTCAATAGTAACTTTCAAAAGGGAATTGCATCTCTACTTAAAAACAAAAAATTTGCAGGGAAAGAGCAGGGGAGTGGGACTAACCGGCAGCCCTTTCAGAGAGCCGGCACAGGCATGATGGTCCGAATGGCCTCCTTCTGTGCTGTATGATTCCATGAAAATAGCTTTGTAGTTAATATTGGCACTGTTTGAAGAAAAAAAGCGAGTCGTCTTAGTGAACTGGCCTACATTCCTCCCTCTACCAACATCGCTGCTGTTTAAGGGGCCTTCCTGTGTGCAAAATAGCTGCTGAATTTGCCTACAGTTGTTGCATTTCAGAGTCATTAATTTGAAGCATATGAAGCACTTTGAGACACTTCAGCAAGACTGTATTATATGAAAGCAAGTCTTTCCTTAATTATAACTAGGTACAGCAATTGTTTAGTATTTTTCATTGTAATGATAATATAGTGAGATGAATCAGTCCACTGGAACGCACATTAGGAATTTAGGGGGCAGAGGTTAATGGGTCCCAGATGGGTTTTCGATCCGTAATGGATGATCCTGCTTACCTCTGTGTTGGGAGTGCAAATTCGTAAAATTGATCCTAGTGTTTCAGTCTCTCTTGATCTGGGATATATTTACTGGTACATGATGGACATTTTCTCCAGTATTTGCTGCATGTTTTTTGTGCTAACTGTAGGCCCTATAGTATAAACTGCACTTGGACCAATCAAGATCCTTTATCACTTTAATGGTTTTAGAAAGTTGTAAACCCACCAAAGTCATAACTAACTGTTTCCGCTGGCAAGATCATCGGTCAGCAGAGGACACAGATTTAAGATAATTGGCAAAAAGTCAAGGCGGAAGCTGATGTGTGTGCATCTGGACCCACTCTCCGCTCTCTCTCCCTTGAGAATTCCACTGAGTGACTTTACTTTTTTTACTTACATTCAGTGCTGGAGGACAATGAAACAGCAAATGGCAACAAATGACAATGAACTGGGTTTCCACCTTTTTCTTTTGGTAGGAATAAGCCAGGCTTCTTCACGGTGGCCTCTCCTCTTTTTTAAGCAGAGAATGTCCATGGGATGTTCCAATGTTGGCCAGTGCAGCCACTGTCAGAAGAAGCACTTGATTACTAGTCTACAGATAGCTAAGTTTTCGCAAAGTTGCACGAGGCTTGGATAGAGTGTCCTGAATCAGATCTGCTGTACATATTTCTGCCCAGATACAAATTCATTTGGAGGCACCACGTCCTTTCTCAAGCACGAATAATGTAACCATGAACGAGTGTGTTTTTTTTTTACTTTTCTGACCCGTTCTCATCCTTTTGAACCCAAATCAAAGCCATTTCCCTCCCCTCTCCATTTGAAGGAAATATAAATGACCGCGAGGAAGTTTTGTGGGTTTAAGCCCCTCTCCAAGGCTTGAACATGTAACCGAGGCCAACAGTTCAGTGCATTACTGAAGGGTGTGCTGCATTGTTAGAGGTGTTGTCTTCCTGACATTAAACGGAGACCCTGTCTGCCTGTTCAAGTGAACATAAAATATCTTAAGGCACCATACAAAGAAGAGCAGTGAGTTTTCCCAATGTCTTGGTAAACAATTCGCCCTCAACCAAAACCACCAATTAACTGGTCATCAATCTTATTTGCTGTTTGTGGGATCTTGCTGTGTGCAATTGCAACAGTGACGTCAAAAGTAATTTATCATTGTGAAGCACTTTGAGATGTTCTGAGGATGTAATATGATGTTATATAAATGAAAGTTCTTTCTCTCCACATTTACAGAACCAAGGAGTCAGTGTGGGGTCCGAGTGAGATTTCTAGGAGACAAAAAATGAGAATTGCTAGACTGGCCTTGAAGGCAGTGAAATGTGACCTCAGGAGTTTCTGTTCAGTTCAGAGCTGATGTGGTTCAGTCCAGTTTGGACAGTTTCCCTGAACCCAGTCTCCCTTTTTCTGTCAGTAAGACAAGAAGCGAGGAGAGCTTATGATTATCGTGAGAATTCCTTTCAATTCCAATCACTGCAAGGGCAACATGCTACGCAATAAAGTGTTTTGAAGCCAAATCTGATTGGGGTCAAAGTGGCTGCACAGTTAATTTTAGGACACAAGAATCCACTTATGTTGAGTTATTGATCTGTTTGGCCATCTCAACCTAGGCTCACAAATTCCCGATTCCAGTTCCAATCTCAATGCTCAAACTCAGACATGTGGAGGAACTCTACTTGCATTTGCATCAGTTGAGTTACATTACATGGAAGTTATAGCACAGAAACAGGCTTTTCAGCCCAACTGGCCTGTGTCAGTTTTATTAGATTTTTTTTAAAAAGAAGATTTGTTCCATCTAATAGCACAGCAAAATGGATAAGGTACACAGTAAAAACCCCAAAACAATGGCATCTCATCATGATGTTAGTGCCTAGGCCCCCCTTTGCTAGAATGACTCTGGCCCACTTCCTAGGGCAATATGGCTTAATCCATTCTTTCTAATTTATCTTCAGCAGGCGGGGGGGGGGGGGGGGGGGCGGGGGGAGTTTTTACGTTTTACAATCCTTTTTCCATTTTGTCCCCTTGCAGATCACTCGCCAACACCTCCTCCAACTGGATTAGCCCGGCAAGTAGACTTTCTCGACAAGTGCCATCAATGGAGGAAAATTTCCCATGTTTTCCATTTCGTTTCTACAAATTCCCTGCAGACACAAAGTTTTCCCGTTCTGTGATCAGCCCACTGAGGTTTGAGTTCATTTGGGTAAGCTGAAGTACTTTAGGCATTTCAGCTCAGAATGACTTCTTCATGTTACCCCATTGTATGGGTAGATGAACAACAGTCTAAACTCACCCGCATGAAGCAGGTCGCCTTGACAACCTTCTGCTCAGGAAGCAAGTGCTGCAGCGATTGTCCAGCTGGGCCATCTCTCAGAGAAGTTTTGATGCTTACTTCCGAATTATCCCGGAGTCTGCAGTTTCTGTGGTGCCTACGTTTTTATTTTCTGATGGAATTCAGCTGAAGTGACTTGAAAGCAAAGAGGCCACAGAAACAAAACGATCGTGCTCCCACTTGCACTGTTTATTTTACCTCAGGCCTTATGCCCAGCTTCTGCCGGCTTTCCTGATTGACTTACACCACTTGTCCACAGCACAGACAGATTAGACAAAATGAAAGTAGGTTTAGCAGGAGAGGAAAACATAACAATCAATGCAGACTGCAGTTACTTCGGCCAAAGAGATGAGAGAGCTGAAAAAAAAGTAGGAAAAAGTAGGAATAAATCAACAACAGATGCTGAAGGGATTATGTCCAAAAACTGTAGCCTGCAAAGATCCATTGTGAGTAAAATGAGGAGGCATCGGTTTTAGTGATTACTTAGAATTACATAGAATTTACAGCACAGAAACAGGCCATTCAGCCCAATTGGCCTATGCTGGTGTTTATGCTCCACACGAGCCTCTTCCCATCCACTTCATCCAACCCTATCTCCATATCCATCTATTCCTTTCTCTCTCATGTGTTTATGTAGCTTTCCCTTAAAGGCATCTATGTTACTCATCTCAACTACTCCATGTGGGAGCAAGTTCCATATTCTAACCACTCTCTAGGTAAAGAACTTTCTCCTGAATTTTTTTTATTGGATTTCTTAGTCACTATCTTATATTTATGACCCCTAGTTTTGGACTCCTCCACAAGTGGACACATCTTCTCTATGTCTACCCTATCAAACCCCCTTCATAATATTAGGTCACCTTTAAGCCTTCTCTTTTCGAGAGAAAAGAGCCCTAGCCTGTTCAGTCTTTCCTGATAGTTATAACCTTTCAATTCCGGTATCATCCTTGTCAATCTTTTTTGCACCTTCTCCAGTGCCTCTTCATCCTCTATAATCGTCTCCGTGCATTGGGTAGCTATTTCACCTGCCACCCACTTTGTTTTGTTATTGCTCCTCCTCCATTAGCCTTCTTTTTAATTCTGCACCATTCCCTGGCACTGAGGGCAGTCAGACGACCAGTTCCCAAACTCTTCAGATACCATTCTGTACCGAACTGGTGTGCAAGGGCTGTTTCACCGTTCATGTTTCCATCTCTTCCTGTGTGTGTGAGTACACACACGAGCATGTACATACACTGGGGGACGGGGGCAGTACTACCTGATGCCCAGTCAGCATCGCCTCCTGCTGGGCCAACTGGGATTAGGAACCCAGCATATAGTAAGTGGTAGATGTCAATTTACACACATTGGTACACTGCATACAATACATGGCACCACTAATCCTGTAAACTTGTGTTTTGTATAGGTACAAATTATGTGCATTCCACAGAACACTTGACATAATGTGTATTTAGGATTTACTTTTGCTGTTAATTTGCAACCGATTGGCTGTGGGAGAGTGCGTTACGGCTAAGTGTGCAGTTATTCCCTCTGATCTGAGGTTAAGTGGTAACATTCCCACATATTGTGGCCAGCTGCAAGTCAGTGATTGGGAATCAGGTGGGTAAAAAGAGCTCAGTGCAAAGTGTCCTGTAAGTATGTGTAAAAAGGCACTGTGCCTATTGCACTGGCAATATAATGCTATCTCAGTGAAACATATAAGATTCTAAGAGGACTTGACAGGTTAGATGCTGAGAGGATGTTTCCCCTGGCTGGAGAGTCTAGAACTAGGGGGACATAGTCTCAGGATAAGGGGTCGTATATTTAGGACTGAGATGAGGAGGAATTTCTTCACTCAGAGGCTCGTGAATATTTGGAATTCTTTACCCCAGAGTGCTGTGGATGCTGAGTCGCTGAGTATATTTAAGATCGATAGATTTTTGGCTCTAAGGGAATCAAGGGATATAGGGATCGGGCGGGAAAGTGGAGTTGAGGTTAAAGATCAGCCAGGATCTTGTTGATTGGTGGAGCAGGCTCGAGGGGCCGTATGGCTCCTATTTCTTATGTTTTTATCCAGTGCAGCGACTGAACTGTTGAAGAGGACAATGTAAATACTGCAAGAGCGCAGTCAGTTCAGATTATATTGATTTTAACTTCACCTTGATCTGAACTGAATGGTAGGAGATAGTGGAGACAATGCTTTGGTTTCTGGCTGATTTTGTGCCCTGTTTTCTCACTGCTTTTCCATTCAAGGTACAGCTTGAACTGTCATTTCCTTTTTACTAAATTCCACAGCACCAGTATTCCAGAGCTGCCTCTTCCTGAAGCCATTCTGCAGTATGGAGAGATTCTGACAATATTGCAGAGCTGCTATTGGGTGATTTATGCTGCAGCGCTGCTCCTGTTATTAAGAAAAGAACTTGCATTTATATAGCGCCTTTCACCACCTCAGGACGTCCCAAAGAGCTTTACAGCCAATGAGGTACAGTCACTGTTCTATTGTAGGAAATGCGGCAGCCAAATTGCACACAGCAATAACATACTGATCAGATAATCTCTTTTTTTTTAAAGTGATATTGGTTGAGGGATAAATATTGGCCAGGGCACGAGCGATAACTCCCCTGCTCTTCGTAGAATAATGTCATGGGATCTTTTACGCCCACCTGAAAGGGCAGACAGGGCCTCGGTTGAACATCTCACCTGAAGGACGGCACCTCCGACAGTGCAGTGCTCCCTCAGTACTACACTGGAGCATCAGGCCAGATTGTGTGCTCGGGTTTCGGGAGTGGGATTTGAACCCATGACCTTCCAACTCAGAGGCAAGAATGCTACTCACTGAGCCACAGCTGACACCGACTGAGGGAAATGAGATGGCACCACAGCCTCCAGCGGTGCAGAGAGCCAGAGACGGCGAACTACGTGCAGCAACTTAAACGCCAGTTGCCTTTTCACGTATACGGGCGGCCACCCGTCCAACTGTATTTGTTCTTTGGGCAGATGCACTCCTGCGATAAAGAATCATTTTGGAATTGTTGTTGTAGCTATGGGGTCACTATCCAGGATATGGAGGAACTCTTGCATCCTCCTTCTGCCTCTATAATGTGTGCCTGCCCTCCATTGCAGCTTAAAACTGTCAATTTTAATCAGCTGGCAGCACCTGTGAATCAGAAGGTCCCCTTTTAGGGATATGAAAGCCTCTGAAATTCAATCGACACCCCAGTGCAATCCTGAGGGACGATTGCACTGCTAGAGCTGCAGTCATAATTTTATTAGCAGTGTCAATTACATACACAATAATCACATACAGATGGACAGGAGAATCATTTTTCCCCCCATGGTTTAATAATGGTGGAAAGATGCCTTGATGGGTAAATGCGCCATTCAGTGTGGCACTGAGCCATTCGGATTAGGTGTGACCTCTAACCTTTGCCGAATTAGCTGATCTTGGGCAGTCATAGAGCTGCTACAGTTGCTCTGTGTCCCTGGGAGGATAGGAAACCCATGCTGTGCGTCCACATAGAATAGAATCATAGCATTTTACAGCACGGAAGGAGGCCATTCAGCCCCGTGAGCATGCCCATGCTAGCTTTCTGAAAGAATGATCCACTTAGTTCCATTCTCTTGCCCTTTCCCCAAACCCTTTCAATTTTTTTTTCAAATAGTTAACCACTTTCCTTTTAAAAGTTATTATGAATTCTGCTTTCACTCTTGTTTCTAGTAGGTCATTCCATGCCTTAACAACTCTCTGCGTAAAATAAAATGTCTCCTAACCTCTCCCTTCATTCTTTTAGAGCTGACCTTATATTTATGAACTCTAGTTACCGACTCACTGACTAGTGGAAATAGTTTTTCCCGATTTACTTTACAAAAACCTCTCATCATTTGGAGCACCTCGGTTAGATCTCCTCTTCAAATTCTCTCTTCTAATGAAAAGAGCCCCAGTTCCGAATCATCGCTGGGATCGTATTAGTGAACATTGTGTGAGGACCAGCAGGAGCTGGGCAGTGACGCCCCCTCCAATTTACTATCCTGTTTATATTCACTGGTTAAGCTCATACATGAAGGATTGGCACTGGGGCAAGGTACCAAAGGGATGCTGGTGCCTGTGCAACTGTACCTCAGCATGAGTCAACTGCTTTCAGACGAGGAGGCGAGAATATTGAAAAGAAGAAATGTTGGAAAGAAAGTTCGACTGACTGAATATTGTACGTGACAGCTTACAACCTCCCTCATTAAACATTCATCAATGAAATTTTGAAGCTACTCCCTTTTCTTTGATATATTGAACCATTCCTGAGTAAGACAACTTGTTGACTTTTCAGTGTTCAATGTGACGGGGTAACATCAAAGAGCGTTTTGAGCTCAGTGCAGTTACGGCAGCTCATGTGTTCACTATGTAGGCTCGCCACATGGGAGCTGCGAGCAACTCTTGAGCTCTGCCTCAATCATGTACTCTTTCCCAGAGGGTTCCTATACCCACAGAGCCTGTGCTGTCGGCTGCACACGGTTCTTCTGTTAAGTGCCTCACCCACCACTTTCCTTTTCAAGATGTCAGCGCAGTTTGTAACATTCTGCATACCCTGGCTTCCTTCAAACTCAAGGGACCTCGGGTTACAAGCATGCTAACTTTATAGAGTGCTGTGATAATGTCATTTTCCTGGACAACTGGTATGAGTTTTCACTGCAAGATAATCCACAGAGAGCAGGAAAATCACTTCAGAATCAGATCGAAAAGTGCAGGTTAGCAGCTTTCACGGCATGTTTACGAAGTCAAATCACTAGTGGCAACACTGAACCAACACCACATTTGTTGATAAGTAACTGTGACTAAAGTGAAGCATTTTTGTCGAAGAGTTAGCATTGCGACGGCTTCTTTATTTATGTCGCAATACATAAGGGGATTAAAACCAGCTTCACTCATAGAAATCATATCCCAGCTTAACTTGACACAATCATTGTAGATTTTAGTTGGCCTGTCTGTGCCAGATGTCCAAATCAGGGGGCCAAGCCTTTTAATTCAAATACAAACATTTATTCAAGTATGTGCTTAATTGGCAGCTTTTTTTGAGTTGAACAGGAAATTATTTAAATCAGCTTCATCCCAGTCACTTTCTTTTAAAAAAGAATTCATCAGCCCATTTTATTCAAATCAGAGAGCCTTCAAAGAGAAAGTCAGGCCAGATAACTTCGACAGTGAGAGAAGGAAAAGAACTTTTACGTCAAAATATCATTTATATCACAGTTTGGCACAGCAGTTTTAAACTGTTTATTATTTTTTACGACAGGAGGAACTAGCAAAGTTTAACAGCTACTGTAAAATATGTTGTGTTGCTGCTATTTATTCTTTTATTGTTTTATACACTTGTTTCACAGTTAAAGACTAAGACAAGTTCTATTGAAGTGTTATTCTGCTGCATTCCAAAGACAAGGGGGTAGATCTTGACTTTGTCCGACAGTGTAAAACAGGTGATCGCGAGTCGGCAGCCCGTTCTACGTCTCTCCCCGATTTTTACTTCCGTTGACTTCAATGGGAGAGATGTAAAGGGGAAACTAGGTAAGTAGACGAGGGTGAAAGGACTCGAAGTATATGCTGATAGGGTTAGATGAAGTAGGGTGGGAGGAGGCTCACGTGGAGTATAAACACTGGCACAGATCACTTGGGCCAAATGGCTTGTTTCTGTGCTGTAGATTCGATGTAATTCTATGTAAGAGGCCCATGGATTAGGCAGTCTGTCTCCTGGTGAGTGAGGCTCTGCACTGGGAGCCTTGTTTAGTAAAATTTGCTCTTAAATGTCTGGCCTCGGACTTTGTCTGATTGTGGAAAAGATCTGTACATGCTAATGGCATAAGAACTGAAAGATCAGCCCAATTGCAGCCAGAAAATTGGTGTCGTTCATCACCACCGACTGCAGAAACGAGGCTGACAATTCCAGTCAGTACTGGGGAAGTGCTGCATTATTGGAAGTGGTGTCCTTCAAGTCAGACATTAAACCAAAGCCCTGTCTGGACAGAGTGTTCCCCTTTTCTGGCCAACATTTTTGCATCAACCAATATCGCCACAAAAAGATTAACTGGTCATTCAACTCATGACTGTTTTTAGGACCTTGCTGCATGCAAGTTGGATGTTGCATCTGCCTACGTTACAACAGTCACTTGAAAATAATTGGATATTAAGTGCTCTGAGACATTTGAGAGATGTAATATAACACCACATAATTTAAAGTCTTTCCTTTAATTTACATAGGTTACATAGATACCATATGTGCAAGCATGTGTGTATACATCTGTATTTGAGTCCATAAAGCTTGTTTGCTAGTGTCTAATATCCAGAAACACTCACACAGACACAGACAGACACTAACACTGACTCATACACACCTACACACACAGAATCACGCACACATATAAACTCACATATAAACTCACACACACACACACACACACACACATTTTCACACACTCACGTTAATTTTTACACGCAATGTTCAGTTGGCAGCAACACAGATAAAACTGGTTTCAATGTTTCACTTTCATCTTTGGCACTGTCTCAAACCAAACGGCAAGCAAACTAGAGGAAGTGCCATTCCATTCGATTCACTAATATGAGTTAGGACGTGTGCTCATTCCAGTTTCCCACAATCACCTCCCACTTCTCTGAAAAACGTCCTGAATCAATAAATCAACAGGAACAGATTTCTCGCAGAATTTAGGTTCTAATCTATCTGAAAGACACTACATAAAATTGACACGTTAGATTATGGCTAGGTGCTAAAGAAGTCTCCAATTGGCTGATAACTGTTGACTGAGCGGGTGACAGATGCACATCTTTGCCGAGTCTCAGCACATCTCATTGTTCTGTGGCGGAGGCATTGCCGTGAAGTCAAGAGAATTGCAGACAGCACCAGAAAATAAATTTAAAGTAGAAAAGCAGGCTGATCCTAATCTGACTAAACCGTACCATCCTTGACATGTTCAAACTCTGTTCCTGCAGACCCACCTTCGCTGAGCACTATGGGGCACTGTCTCTAACCCGTGCACATATTATTTGCATTAAAAAACGATCAGCAATTCCAGAGCAATAGTTTATGATTTTGAGACATCTGTGCGAACAGCTGTCATTCTTGGCATATTTGATTTCCTACCCAAGCATTTTAAATCTCAAAATCCGTGACAGAAAATCCATCCCTCTACCTTCTAACCTTCTCTTTTGTAAATGCTATAAAATGGTGGCTATCAATTATATCTCCTTTTCTCCTGGAAGTGGTAACTCTTAACGGGCTATCATTCCATAGGTGTCATCAGCCTTCCGGGACCTTCCCGAAAATCCCCACGTACAAGCCCGGATAGTGAGTGTCGGCAGACTAATCAACCATGAGGGGATCCCACAGCCCTTTCTCCCACCACAAGTGCACTTTCAGCAAGGATCACTGGATGGTGAGTAGGAACAGGAACACTGGCCTACTTTTCCCTTTTACAGTCCAGGTTTTTTTTGGTGGGAGGGGGGAGTTTGCTGGATGTCTTGACGCATGTACAAGCCCATCACCAGGTTTAAGAGTCTCCAAAGCAAGCTTCTGGGAAATTGCCTGATATGGAGAGCACATTCTCTCCCCATAGGAAAAGCCCCTGTTTATCTAAGTCCAGCATGTTGGTGCAGGTTTTCATGCACAACATTTTCATGCACAAGTTCGAGCAGGACTTCTTCACTGCACAGGACCTCCAACCAACACTATACACCAGATACATCGACGACATTTTCTTCCTTTGGACCCACGGCGAAGAATCACTGAAGAGACTACACGATAACATCAACAAGTTCCATCCCACCATCAAACTCACCATGGACTACTCCTCAGAATCGGTTTCTTTCTTGGACACACGAATCTCCATCAAAGACGGGCACCTCAGCACCTCACTCTACCGCAAGCCCACGGACAACCTCGCGATGCTCCACTTTTCCAGCTTCCACCCTAACCACGTCAAAGAGGCCATCCCCTATGGACAGGCCCTGCAAATACACAGGATCTGCTCAGACGAGGAGGAACGCGATGGACACCTACAGACGCTGAAAGACGCCCTCGTAAGAACGGGATATGACGCTCGACTCGTCGCTCGACAGTTCCGACGGGCCACAGCGAAGAATCGCATAGACCTCCTCAGAAGACGAACACGGGACGCAACCAACAGAGTACCCTTCGTCGTCCAGTACTTCCCCGGAGCGAAGAAACTACGCCATGTTCTCCGCAGCCTTCAACATGGCATCGATGACGACGAACACCTCGCTAAGGCCATCCCCACGCCTCCACTACTCACCTTCAAACAGCCACCCAACCTCAAACAGACCATCGTTCGCAGCAAATTACCCAGCTTTCAGGAGAACAGCGTCCACGACACCACACAACCCTGCCACGGCAACCTCTGCAAGACATGCCAGATCATCGACACAGATACCACCATCACACGAGAGGACACCACCCACCAGGTACATGGTTCATACTCCTGTGACTCGGCCAACGTTGTCTACCTCACACGTTGCAGGAAAGGATGCCCTCCCGGAGCATGGTACATTGGCGAGACCATGCAGACACTGCGACAACGGATGAACGGGCACCATGCAACAATCGCCAGACAGGAGGGTTCCCTCCCAGTTGGGGAACACTTCAGCAGTCAAGGACATTCAGCCACCGATCTTCGGGTAAGCGTTCTCCAAGGCGGCCTTCAAGACACACGACAACGCAAAATCGTCGAGCAGAAATTGGTAGCCAAGTTCCGCACCCATGAGGACGGCCTCAACCGGGATCTTTGGTTCATGTCACACTACACGTAACCCCACCAGCGGAAAAAAAAGTTATCTGTTTTTAATACAACTGGACATTCTCTCTCTCTCTCTCTGCCTTTCAGGTCTCTTTCTCTCTCTGTCTTTGTAATCTGACCCATTGTGTATTCAGTATACTGGGATGTAATGTTTTCCGTGGCTAACCTGTCTGAACACCAACGACACCTTTGATTGCTGTGATCGTCTCCCAGCCTAATATATGCTATGCGATTTTAGAACCCTTCACTCACTCACCTGACGAAGGAGGTAAGCTCCGAAAGCTTGTGATTTTCAAATAAAACTGTTGGACTATAACCTGGTGCTGTAAGATTCCTTACATTTGTCCACCCCAGTCCAATGGGCAATAAATGCCGGCCTTGCCAGCGACGCCCACATCCCGTGAACGAATAAAAAAAAAAAATCACCGGCATCTCCACATCAGGTTGGCAAGAGTCAAAGCTTAGGAATGCCCAACAGTGCACGGGGGTTACTGCCAGAGTATAGCCAGCTAAAGCCGTGCAGCTCGCCAGTACAGAACACTTTGTCCAGCGAGGACCATCCTATTCATTGAGTGGTTGGTTTGCAGGGTTATCTGGAGCTGAGTGGGAAGTATTACAGCGCCCAGCGATAGGCAGGGCTCTCTAGGTGTCAGCTATCAGCCATGGCTCAGTGGGCAGCACTCTCGCCTCTAAGTCAGAAGGTTGTGGGTTCAAGTCCCACTCCAGCGCCTTGAGCACAAAATCTTGGTCGACACTCCAGTGCAGTATTGAGGGAGTGCTGCACTGTCGGAGGTGCTGTTTTTCGAGGCCCCTTCTGCCTTCTCACGTGGATGTAAAAGATACCATGGCAACATTTGAAGAAGAACAGGGGAGGTCTCTCCGCTGTCCTACTCAATATTTATCTCTCAACCAACATCACGAAAAAACAGATTAGCTGGTCATTTATCTCAGTGCTGTTTGTGGGATCTTGATGTGCACAAATTGGTTGCCATGTTTCCCTACATTATACAGTGACTACACTTCCAAAGTACTTCATTGGCTGTAAAGTGCTTTGGGATGTCCTGAGGTCATAGAGGGTTGACTTGGCACCAATCTTGCATCATCAGGCATGACTTTGTGACCCATCCTGACCCCAAGGAGACCTTGACTTCTCCTCCCTCCCCCTCCCCGCCAAAAGTGGACAGTCACTGACAAGCATGGATTTGAGCCTTGCCAAGTGGTCAGCAAACCCAGATAAATGTCATGGTGAGCAGCACAACTCACCCTAAAATGTGAGAGTGTGTGGCCACCATCCACCCAAACAGCAGCAGAAAAACACACCGTCAAAAGCAAATGGCTCTTCTGGGGCCATCTCAGCACAATCCAGGGGTTCAAAGCTCTGTGCGGCTCACTGCTACTGCACTTGTGGGAACACAACATTTGATGGTTTCAATTAATCAATAGATCAATCCTGAGATTGTTCTTGTGGTGACGATGAACTCAATGAGGTGCATTTATTGTGGGTGTTGGAGCATCAAGTGCTTAACTTTTCCCTTCATGTCTGCAGTGTCTGATGTACTGAAACCTATGACAATCGCACGCAGTACACTGTAGTGTCTCGCTATCCTGCTCACCGCAGTGTCTCCCTGCCCTGCTCACTGCAGTGTCTCCCTATCCTGTGCACCACAGTGTCTCCCTGCCCTGTGCACCGCAGTGTCTCCCTGCCCTGTGCACCGCAGTGTCTCCCTGCCCTGTGCACCGCAGTGTCTCCCTGCCCTGCTCACCGCAGTGTCTCCCTGCCCTGTGCACCGCAGTGTCTCCCTATCCTGCTCACCGCAGTGTCTCCCTGCCCTGTGCACCGCAGTGTCTCCCTATCCTGCTCACCGCAGTGTCTCCCTATCCTGTGCACCGCAGTGTCTCCCTGCCCTGCTCACCGCAGTGTCTCGCGATTCTGTACACTGCAGTGTCTCCCTACTCTGTGCACCGCAGTGTCTCCCTATCCTGCTCACCGCAGTGTCTCGCGATTCTGTACACTGCAGTGTCTCCCTACTCTGTGCACCGCAGTCTCTCCCTATCCTGCTCACCGCAGTGTCTCCCTACTCTGTGCACCGCAGTGTCTCCCTATCCTGCTTACCGCAGTGTCTCGCGATTCTGTACACTGCAGTGTTTAGCACTGAAAAGGGTTAACCAGCGAAGCCTTGTTGTACCCACTCTGCCTGCTGGAAAATGAAGTACGTGCATCAAAGGCTAATTGCTGAAATCTATTGATTCAAGTGTCTTTTTAAAGAATCTATTAACATTCTTTACAAATATTTATCAAATTACATACAGTATCCATTTACCACATTAATCAACTTCACGATCAACAGCATCTTCTGTGTTCCTTTCCCACTAAAGGTTACAGATGAGAGAATTCCATTAAAGAACTCATCTGCTTATCTCTGTATTGTAATTACAGCAAATCAAGTAAGCTGAAGAAAAGAATAAATTGGCAGCCTTGCCAGGATTAAAAAAAAGTGCTGATGAACACTAACAATTGCAAGGCTGTTTTATTGTTTAAAATGCTTGTTAACAATTTCATTAGACTGTCGGGAGAATATGAAAGTAAGAAACAATTTTGTACGTGGGATATGAACACGGAGGGGCAGAGGAGGCAGTCGGGATTTTGTTCATTTTTATTCAGGCTGAAGATCAGAAATCAAACAGCAACGTTAACTCAATAGAAACACTGCCACTCACAGAAGTGCACACAGTGCCAGGAAACGCAAGATAGGGAAGGGCCTAGCTTGCTAACTCAAGTGCTCGATTCCCAGTGAGAAAGCGAGTACGATAATGTTGTGGTCAAGCCACTGGACTAACAATGCAGCAGTCAATGGTTCAAATCCCACCATCGCAAGTTATAAAATTGTATGGCATCAGAAAAATTAACCATGAAAGCTGCAGGATTGTCATTAGAAACCCAACTGGTTCACTAATATCCTTCAGGGAGGGGAACCTGCCACATCTACCTGGTCTGCCTCCACGTGACTCCAGTTCTGCGTTATGCGATTGACTCTTAAAACTCTTAGCAAGCCACTTGGTTGTTAGGGCAACGAGGCCCAGGCAATAAATGCAGCCTTGCCTGCATCCCCCACATCCTGAGGATAAAAAAAACACTGGAAGTTCATGTCATAGGATAGACCATCATTTAAAGTCGCTTCCTTCAGTCAGTTCCAAGTTGAAATATTGAGAAACCATTTCTTGCGGGTGGAGTGGCACGAGCCCTGTCACTCTGATATTGCCTTGCTATACCAGATTTGAGGCTGCCACAGGCAGATATATTGTAATATAAAAGGAATAGATTTCCATCTTTTTGAACTAGCATTACAAAGTTAGACTGAGGACAAAAGGCTGTCAATGATGTCTCTATAGAAGTTGCTTGGCATTTTCCTTCATCATTGGTTTTGAAGTTGCCACCCTGATAGACAAAGGGCATTCTTATATTGGTAATGTTTGGCGCCAAGCATTAGCGATCCCCGAGAAATGAACTTCACACCTCTGATGGTATCCAGGACCTGACTTCTCCCTGGATCTCAACTGCTGCCATTAGAGTGCAGAAAACACAGGGCTCCTTTCTATTAATCCTCAGTAGCGGATAGTAGCTTGCTGGTAAAGAACAACTGGAACATTTGTGCTTGGAGGTAATGGGTTCCTGTTCTCCCAGTATCAACAAAAAAGTAATGGTGACTTTAGACAGCAACTCTCATTGGGGTATTAGACTTGGTCCTTTCATATTTTTGGAATGAATCAATGATCTACCTGAAAGGCGCTATGATTCTTATGTATGCAGATGAGACAATTTTACCACTCTTATATATCACCAACAAAAATAGCCAAGACTCTCCACTCAGGAATTCTCAATTATCCATGCAGCTATACCCAAACCATCTCTCCCTCAATACGTGCAACACACAGTGAGACTATTTCACCTCTCAAATGCAGAACTCATTTTGCACCTGAGGATAGAAAATTCTGACCCTTGATTAAGGCAACATGAGCTTCAGATTAGTGGTTGGTAAGGCTCAGCTGAAATGAGAACAGGTCGTCGCCTCCTGTGTACACCAATGTTATTTGTCTCTTCCCGATGGGCGATAACTATCTGCAAGTTTTGGTAAAAACTGGGGTGAATTTCAACTTTGTGTGTGCTCTCTTCATCACCTATAAGAGCAGAGACATCCCATCCTGCCACACTTGGTTCAAAGCTCAATTGGATGCAAATCCTATGAGAAACTGCTCAAGCAAAGCAAATTATTTACTCACTCCTGTGTGAGATAATAACTGCTATTAGAGCAGTGATCCAATGGGGATTCTAACTAAGGCTAATCTATCTAAGGCAGCGCCCCCAGAAAAGGCTTCCATTAGAGAATCTTCCACTTTTAAGTCAAATTATTACTTTGTAAAAAGAAAGAAAGACTTAGATTTATATAACGTTATTCCTGTCCTCAGGAAGTCCCAAAGCACTTTACAGTCAATGAACTACTTTTGAAGTGTAGTCACTGTTTTAATGTAGAAAACACGGCAACCAATTTGTGCACAGCAATGTCCCACAAACTGCAATGTGATAGTAACCAGATAATGTTTTAGTGATGTTGGTTGAGGGATAAATATTGGCCAGGACACGGGGGAGAACTCCCCTGCTCTTCTTCAAATGGTGCCTTGGGATCTTTTACGTCCACCTGAGAGGGCAGACGAGGCCTCAGTTTAACGTCTCATCCAAAAGACGGCACCTCTGACAGTACTGCACTGGAGTGTCAGCCGAGATTCTGTGCTCAAATCTTAGGAGTGAGACTTGAACCTACAACGTTTTGACCTAGAGGCGAGAGTGCTACCCACTGAGCGAAGGCTGACACTTGTACGCCATGATTAGTTTTAAGCTACCCACCCATGCTCTCTGTGAAATTTTCATTTACCAAATATTCAACCTCAGGCCTCATGTCTAAGATTTCAGAAGGAACCCCGAGTGTTACAGAATACGTCTGCATCAAAATCAAATAGAAAGAAGCAGTTGGGATGGAGTGTGTAACAGCATCAAGGACCAGCATGATATCATGAACTGTGGCAGCAGGTAGCTTGTGAACAGCTTCAGATCCACATGATTGTGTTACACAGTCTGTAATTCACTGCAACTGGACATTTATTAATGTAGTAGGTTGGTTATTCTGGTATTTACAAGTGTAAAGTCGCCCATGGATGTGGACTCCATGTTTTTTTAAAAATTCGTTCATGGGATGTGGGCATCACTGGCAAGGCCAGCATTTATTGCCAATCCCTAATTGCCCTTGAGAAGGCGGTGGTGAGCCGCCTTCTTGTTCTGCAAAACAGCCATTGTGATAGTCTTGTGAAGATTGTGTGGGCTGTTCTGACACAGGGCAAGTATGTAACAAAAGTCTGAATGAAATGCCTCAGGTAAATCATGTGACAGGAGGTGCCAGTGACACACAACAACGATTTGCATTTCAAAAGCACTTTTAATGCAGTAAACACCCCAAGGAGAAACGGACACTGGAAGAGTTAGGGGAGATGATTAATCGGGTGGCTGAAAGGATAGATTTTGAGGAGGTTTTTAAAGGCAGGAAGAGATTCAGCATGGCAGAGGGGTTTGGGGAGGGTATTGCAGGAAGTTAAAGTTTGATAATGCGCCTGTGAAGTGCCTTGGGGCATCTTACTATATTAAAGGCGCTATATAAATGCACGTTGTTGTTGTAGTGGTAGTAGTAGTGGAGGAGTTTGCCACAGTGAGGGAAAAAAATCCACTAACAGGAAACATTATTGTCACGAAATTGAAGATTCCTTTTTTTTTATTTGATTGCAAAGTGCCATCAATCTGTGATTCTGCATGTTTTTAAAATTCCACTTTATTGGATTCATCAATAGAAACATACAGAAAATCAATGTTGTTGAGGCTACTTGAAAAAAGTGAAGCTTGGACTCTTTTTTGAAAGCTAAAATATGGTCTTTCAACCCTCAAAAGGGTTATTTGAACTGATGACACAAATCAACTACAGACTAAACTCAGACTTTCACAGCTCATTTTATGTGTTAACCCTGAAGGCCATCGGTGGGGAACACAATACCTGCCATATCCTCTCAATGGAATAGAGTGAAACGTAGGGATAGCGTTCAAAGCAACTATCTAAAGCCACGGCACTATCTTGTAATTGTTCACTTAAATCATAGAATCATAGAATCATAGAAGTTTACAACATGGAAACAGGCCCTTCGGCCCAACATGTCCATGTCGCCCAGTTTATACCACTAAGCTAGTCCCAATTGCCTGCACTTGGCCCATATCCCTCTATACCCATCTTACCCATGTAACTGTCCACATGCTTTTTAAAAGTCAAAATTGTACCCGCCTCTACTACTGCCTCTGGCAGCTCGTTCCAGACACTCACCACCCTTTGAGTGAAAAAATTGCCCCTCTGGACCCTTTTGTATCTCTCCCCTCTCACCTTAAATCTATGCCCCCTTGTTATAGACTCCCCTACCTTTGGGAAAAGATTTTGACTATCGACCTTATCTATGCCCCTCATTATTTTATAGACTTCTATAAGATCACCCCTTAACCTCCTACTCTCCAGGGAAAAAAGTCTCAGTCTATCCAACCTCTCCCTATAAGTCAAACCATCAAGTCCCGGTAGCATCCTAGTAAATCTTTTCTGCACTCTTTCTAGTTTAATAATATCCTTTCTATAATAGGGTGACCAGAACTGTACACAGTATTTCAAGTGTGGCCTTACTAAATAACAGACTTCAAGTACCTTTAGAGTTCACACATAACTGATTTTTCTCTTTGTGTGCCTCACAGCAAGTACTGTAATTCAAAGAGTAAAATTAACGTGAGTCAGAAGATTGTGGGTTCAAGACCAGCACAAGGACTTTCGCACATAATCCAGGCTGGCACTCCGAGGCAGTATTTTGGGAGTGCTGTGTTGCCAATGGTGATATCCTTTGAATGAGACATTAAACCGAGGCCCCATCTGCATGGCCAGTCGTGGTGGATGGTAAAAATCAGATAGCATTATTCAAAGAAGGATAGGGAGATGTCCCGGCCCACATTCCTGCCAAGAACAGGTTAACTGGTCATTGGTCTCAGTGCTGTTCATGGGACCTTGTCTTATGCAAAATGGCTGCTACATTTCTGTACATATCAACAGTCCAATGTATGTGAAGCACTTTGACAACTTTCAGGAACATGCAATATTAATACTTTCCTTACTGATTTGGTTGAAATTAACTGCAATGTACCACTGGTTAATAAGAATATTTGACCAGACAATAAACATTCCCTTTGTATTCTACAGTGCTTTGTGGAAACGATTGGATATAATGGGATATTTTGCTTGCAACGTAAGTGTTCCAATTATGAGACTTCTACTATACACTGGGAACAGAAATTCTGTATTTCTTTTAAGTTCTTGGCATAGGTAATACTTAGAACCCAGGTTTGTGGAGTTTGATAAGTTATTATCCAACATAGAAGAGCAATAACTAGTACATGGATTCTGCATGTATTTTGCTGATAAATGTGGACACAGTTCAGATAGGTGCAAATATACTGTACACGTATTCCTACGTCAATGGCAGATACATCCCTGTATGATCATATGCACTGCACAAAAAGTCCACACAATATATATACAGCAAGTACTGTCACTCCTTATAAATCTTTTATATCACAAACTATACATTGTTTAAAATGCTGAAGGCTCCGGTGCCCAGTGGCCTGTGTGTTAAGCTTACTGCCCATTGTAGAACTGAGCCAGACAGCCCCAGAATGTGCCAGGCATGATCCTTGATCTGTGCTGAGTTTAGCTGCTCCCAGCTGGGCCGGAAATAGGGCTGGGAAAATTGGTGATCGGAAGGGCAAAAAGTCAGGAATAATCCCATTCCTGAAGGCAGTACAATGACCTCTGCTGGAAAGTGTGTGAGAGTGAGTGTATGAGTGAAAGTGTGTGTGTGTGTGTGAGTGTGTGTGTGTGTGTGTGAGTGTGAGAAAGTGTGTGTGAGTGTGAGAAAGAAAGTGTGTGTGTGTGAGTGAGTGAGTCTGGATAGCGGGTGTGCTGACCCCACATATTACGGGTGAATTACCTGCTGACACTCACCATCTCAGCTCACGTGTCAAGAATGGCAAGTTATGGACAGTAGCTGACACGTGTGGAAAATACCCCATTGGGAATCAGTGCCTACAGAGAAGATGGGGAGAAGAAGGTGGAGCCATTTGTAAAACACTCAGAAAAATTAAAAAAATCAGTTGAAAAAGGTCCTGACATTTACCCTTCAGCTGCTGAAACAAAATTCCTCTATTTGCATCAATGTATAAAATCCCTCTGTCACACACACCATGGATCCAATTAATACCTGAGTACTAATTGTTTAAAATGCAGAAAGCTCCAATGGCCTGTGTGTTAAACTTACTGCCCAGTGTGGAACTGAGACACACAACCCCAGAATGGCCCAGGCATGATCACGGGTCTGTGCTGAGTTTAGCTGTTCCCGTATCGTGGCTGTTTATTCATTGGCCATTGGGCAAATGATGCCCTTAAGCCATTATTCCAGTAAATAGCCTGTTGGGTTGCTTGTGGGAGTCACAGCACTTGACTGTCCACATTGCTATTCGGATGGGCACAGGACTCTCATCTTAAGATGTTTGCTCATGTACTGGGACAGATGTTTCAGAGCAAACGTGCTTACGCTCAATTATACCTGATTTAGCCCCATTTGCACCTATTATTTTCAACAAGAGTTATCCTAAACAGGAATACCAAAAGCAGATGAGTGCATTTGTTGCTCAAACACTGTTCCCTGGCTTTCTTTGGGTCTTTCTACATGTGGCCTCGTGCGGGAGTAGGAAGAAACAATTTAACAGGCTGTTGTCATGAGTGCAACTTACTTCTCTTCCCCCCAATTTTGTTTGGGACTGTGTCCAGGGGTAAACTCACTTTGCAAGAATTCAAATAGCACACATCAGGTGAAAATTGGGGCCTGAATTAGCTTCTAACTTCATTTCTTTTCATTCAAGACACCTTGATTCTGCACCCAATGCATCAGAAATGCATGTTTAACCTTTTTAATGGCATTTTCTTTCATTCTGAAATCTCTGAGGACTGAGAATTCTCAACAGCTTTATTAATGCTCTAGTCCTTAAACCCTCGAGTATTTAGTGCATGTTGCAGCTTGCGGGGCTGTTTTTGAAGCAGATCATCATGAGTGCTGTTTGGAATCAAGAGGAAGTTCAGAAGGGGCAATTCATAGTTAATAACCACACCAGTCAGGGATTAACCCTTAACCTGATGGCC
Organism: Heptranchias perlo; assembly: GCF_035084215.1. NCBI lineage: Eukaryota > Metazoa > Chordata > Chondrichthyes > Hexanchiformes > Hexanchidae > Heptranchias > Heptranchias perlo. The sequence continues at coordinate 9,313,303 of NC_090360.1, forward strand.
AAAATAGAATTCTGTAAAACGCCAACAAGTCTTTGCTGTGGTTGGAGCTTTAAGCTTTAAAACACAAAATGTGGAACTTCCTTCAAAACATATTGAGCAAATGGAGCAGTACTGAGCCAGTCAAATCAAGGAGGTGCCAGGTTCGATTCCTGTGCTGAGTTAACCGATCTCAGTTGAGGCAGCAGTACTGGGGACTGCAACTGGCCTTAGTGCTCCTGGTCTAGAAAGAGGAGAAGGGACAAAAATCAACCAATGGTTCCGCTTCTGAATCCTCTCCAGTAACTCCTGTTGGTAAATTGGTGTGCGATGTTGTTTGAGCACAGGATTGGCGTTGGCTGTGATGCCCCCTCGCAATGAAATACCTGCTGACATTTACTGTCACATGAAGAATAACCACTTGGGCCAATTACTAGAGCATTCCCAGTGCCTTTGCAAGTACTCTCCAACCTGCAATAGCATCTGGGATATCGGGGTAGAAGAGATCTCCAAACAGTTGACATCTTGATCCCTGGGGGCAACTTAATCCTGGAGGGCCTCTATTAACATTATTATTCCAGTTGGCTGCAAATATATGCAGCATTGGCAAGTAACAGTATAAGTTCTAAAACAAACAAAGATTGAAATACCTTTATCGTTCGAGACAACAACAAATTGCATTTATATCGTACTCTTAGTGTAACAAAATGTCCTGAGGTGCTTCACAAATAAACACAATAAGGGCAATGGACACCGAGTCAAGTGGGCGAGATTAGGAGGGTTGGCAGAAAACGTGCGCTTTTAGAAGGTTTTTAAAGTCAGAGAGAGATGGACGGTTGTAGGGAGGGAGTTCCAGAGATCAGGGCTGAGGCTGCTGAAGGCTCTGCCACCAATTGAGGAGGAAGGGAAAGGGAGATGCATCGAAGCCAGGATCGGAGAAAGGGAGTGTTGAGGAGAAGATATACAACTGGCAGACATTGGATGCAGAGATCGGGTGAGGAGAGATTCGTAGACAAGAATAAGAATTTTAAATAGGACAGGGTGCCAATGTGGATCGGTGAGGGTGGTGGTGAAGGGTGAATGGGATTTAGTGCAGAACAGAAATAGTTGGCAGAGATTTGGAGACTTAAACTAATAACATTTTATGCTGGTGCTGTCAATGATAGAAGCACTCACAATATATCAAACTAGCAAAGTACAGTGCATCACACAAATAAACAAATTAAATGTGGAGTTATGTTCTTTTTATTTCACGAGCTTGCAGATCTCATTTACCACCCATCCAAAGTCTGTCTAGTTTGTGGGGAATGGCATGTTTTGAAGAACTAATGTGTGGGGTGTGAAAATGAATAAATGGCAATATGAGAAAGTCACAGAGTAATGCTCTTTAAAAGCTAATTATAGATACGGTCCAAAAATATTACAAGAAATTGATCAAGATAGACAAAATGTTGCCTATTACCCACTAGATGTAATTATAAATGGAAATGACTGTTATGTCGTGTGAGTCAGGTAGAGATGTAAACTCCAGTTTGGCCTTATGCAAAAACACACTGTCTGGGCCAAATTTGAACATGAACCAAGCTGGCTGGCTAAAATGCTCAAGTAATTACAGCAAGCTTGGTCAGCCTGCAGCTTCATTCCGATTCTCATCTCTGTTCACCGTTTCATTACTGTCAATAATAATAAGAACAACAACAACAACTTGCATTTATATAGCGCCTTTAACATTGGAAAACGTCCCAAGGCGCTTCACAGGAGCGTTATCAACCAAAATTTGCACCGAGCCACGTAAGTAGATATTAGAACAGGTGACCAAAAGCTTGGCCAAAGAGGTAGGTTTTAAGGAAGGTCTTAAAGGAGGAGAGAGGTAGAAAGGCGGAGAGGTTTCGGGAGGGAATTCCATGCTTTGGTCCTAGGCAGGTGAAGACATGGCCGCCAATGGTGGAGCAAAGGAAATTGGGGTTGCACAAGAGGCCAGAATTAGAGGAGCGCAGAGATCTCGGAGGATTGTAAGGCTGGAGGAGGTTAGAGAGATAGGGAGGGGTGAGGGATTTGAATACAAAGATGAGAATTTTAAAAATCGAGGTTTTGCTGGACCGGGAGCCAATGTAGGTCAGCGAGCACAGGAGTGATTGGTGAATGGCACTTGGTGCGAGTCAGGATAGCGGCTAATGTTTCTGAGCTTGTGCTGCTGGACAGGAGCCTCATCCATTGGCACTGCACGTCATAAAAATGAATGGACAGAACACAGTGGGCAGCATGCCAGCAATTTCCTGCTATGTGCAACTGGTAAGGTTCCTTGCTGGCAGTGCAATCTCAGATGATTATCCCATGCAGAGGAAATCAGGTTTCCCATTATCGATTCGGTAAAATTTCTTTGATTTTTGACTGAGTCACTAAATGGAGGTACTTCAATCCAGATTGGGAGGAGAAAGGGACAGTTTCCCTTGTTTGAACTACACTTTCTCCCAGCTGATGGTGTCCATGACCATGGTCACCCTGTTCTCTCAGTTGGAGAAAGGTACGTAGGGAATGTCAGGAGTGGGAGAAAGAGGAAGAAATACAAGCCTTCAATTAAGGGTGACCCTCGTTATGTTTGTGGAGTCGTTTTTCCATACTACTCGTTATTCACACTTGAAGAGGAGATACTGGACTTCCATCAGATGTAGGCGACAGGTGCCGAATGACGTATTTGAGTCAACTCTGTGCAGACAAAAATATTTATGCAACACACGGTGGGCCAGAAATTGCTGGAATGGCCCACCTTGCAGCGAGCGCTGTTAATTGGACATTTTACCTCACCGTTCAGATCGCACTATATTTGCGCCACAAATGGTGCGGTGATGTCAATGTTGCATCTGAACATCTGGTCCAATGGTCTACCTCCTTAATTAATGAAGTTTAAGGATAGAGAAAGAAACTGAATGAATGACAGAGAAGGAAATAGGGTAAATTAGAGTCAAATTGTATACAGGAAAAGAAATAAAGAGAGTGAAAGAAAGAGTGGAATAAGAGTGGGAGAGAAAAGAGACAGAAAGGAAAAGTAAGATAAAAAATTAAAAAGAACAAGCAGAAGATGAGGACATTGTAACTCAGTTGCGTTTGGGAATTGTTGCAATGGTCCTTGAGAAGTTGAGTGAATGGCAGGGTAGATGTGCGAAATGTACAAACATTCTTGACCCATGAAGTATAGAACCAGCAGCCCCGTCCATCATGATCAGGAACAGTGGAACTGCTTTCATCGGAACATAGGGATAAATAGGCTAGACCAAAAATGATCAAGGTCCATCTAGTTCCTCTTCTACCATCCTGGTAGTCGCATGATGCAACGATAATGGAGTTGTTGACTAATTATAGCAATCTCTATCAATTAAACTATAACAGACCTGGAAACTACACAAGGAAAACCCCAGAGGAGGAGAGCTTTGGGAACCATAGGTCTGAAGTTATCTTTTTCCTCTGAAGCATCCTACACTTACCACGGTCATGTCTCAAATTATTCACATACTATATCCCAAAATTATTTTCTGAAAGGAATCTATCTAATTTGTATTCCTGAGTGTTGCAGCAGCTTTGCATCCTGAAAATTATTGCATTCCGACACTAGCAGGAGAGTGGATGGCAAGACTGGCACAAAAGTACTGCTCAGACAGATAAAAAGTTTAAAAAACCTTTAGCAACAATTCGCTACCTGCTGGTGTGAGACTCCACAGCTTCATTGTTCCCCTTCTGGGCCTCCAAGGTTGCGTGTCATATCAGGAGTATAAATCATGTCATTAACAGGGTCCTTACGACATGAATTACCAGCCCTAAATGGCTGCGGCAAGATTAATTTGCAACAATGGCGTAAATCCAGCAATTTCATGACACGCAATTAATTTCAATGCAGTCAAGGACATTCAGCCACCGATCTTCAGGTAAGCGTTCTCCAAGGCGGCCTTCGAGACACACGACAACGCAAAATCGTCGAGCAGAAATTGGTAGCCAAGTTCCGCACCCATGAGGACGGCCTCAACCGGGATCTTGGGTTCATGTCACGCTACACGTAACCCCACCAGCAGGAAAAAAAAGTTATCTGTTTTTAATACAACTGGACATTCTCTCTCTCTCTCTCTCTCTGCCTTTCGGGTCTCTTTCTCTCTTTGTCTGTGTAATTTGACCCATTGTGTATTCAGTATACTGGGACCTACTGTTTTCCGTGGCTAACCTGTCTGAACACCAACGACACCTTTGATTGGTGTGATGGTGTCCCAGCCTAATATAAGATTTGCGATTTGAGAACCTCTCATTCACTCACTCACCTGATGAAGGAGATAATCTCCGAAAGCTTGTGATTTTCAAATAAAACTGTTGGACTATAACCTGGTGTTGTAAGATTCCTTACATTTGTCCACCCCAGTCCATCACCGGCATCTCCGCATCAAGTTTTAGAGAAGTCATTTTTCTTTAGAGCCCTTGTAATTAAACATTAGATACACTGGGCCAGAAATTGCTGGAAAAATAATGGCGTATTAACAGCGCCCGCCATTATTAGTTCATTTAAAAATTCCCAGCAACTTGGCTGCATTGATAATATTTCCCTCTACCTCTATCCCCACCCCTACTGTTTAACATTTAAGCACACCGATCGTGGGTACCCACTACTTGACTATGCTTTTTACAAACTGTGAACAGCTGCACACCACAAGGGTACTGCAACTTTCAAAACCCTGCTTCCCATATATTTAAATGAGGAATGTCATCATATCACCTTTTAAGAAGCTCACCTTTCCTACTGAAATTAATTGAAGGTGGGAATTCAACACACTGGTGTTTTGAGGAGAAAGAGCAAGTATGAAGGCATGAAGCCTGAGAGGAACAGGAGATGAAAGTTCATGGGAATGTTAACGTTGCTAAAACGGAGAACAACAAGAAAGGTTGTGATTTTTTTTTTTAAAAACTCATTCGCAGGATGTGGGTGTTGGTTTGTATAACTTTACCTACAAACACTTTTTAAAAATAAGATTTGTATTGAATAAAGCATAATGTCAAAGTAATTTTTGAAGTCTTATTTTTGAGCTCAAGCAGCAGCTGGCACACACAACTGTGAACCCTCTTCAACCATTCTCAGGAGTTAATTGTGACTGTTCAATTATCTGCTATTGTAAAGCCTGGCTGAATTAAGACTAGATGAAACTTGGTTTAATTAACACAAGGGATTAGTGCTGGATAATTGAGAGGAAAACACACATACAGAGCAAATAACTGTAAAATACCCTATAGACAAAAGTGCCATTGGATAGCAAGGCTCTCCGATGACATTTTTTTAAAAAAGAGACATCCCAGGACTGAGTGAACCTTGGCTTAAATTTGTGCCCAAAAATAAGAGCCAATGCAAATAATCTATTCTTCCAATTTTCTCTCCTCTCCTGAAGCCAGTGACTCATGCGGGACTATGTTTCCACAATGAATGGCAGCCCTCCAGTGCTATGCTTAAGCAATCATTCTTCACATGAGAGCCGAGAAAATGTCTGCATGCTATTTGACCATGAGGCTGGGGCAGAAGTGCATCACAGTGAGTCCAATCCTTTCCTCATCCAAAGTCCACACATCTGCACTTTCAGTGAGGATCACTGGATCATGTCCAGGACTGGGATCTTCCTCAGCCATAACAGTGAGGCCAATTCTTATACCCCTCCTGCCAGGTGAGGGAACACGCACGCCAGGAAGTGAATCAGATGCCTTCTTGGTCTGAACAGCTCAGCACCACACTTGGTGGTACATTTATGCATTGCAGCTTTACGATTGACTGCAAACTATGTTCGAAAGGAAATGTTAAACTATAAATTAAACGGGAAAGAGGTTATCAATTTGTAAACAAAGGGTGACAATCCAGGGAAATGAAAAACTTTTCAACTTTTGGCATTAAGAACTCTCGGGTTAGGCACAACACAGTAGAAGGAAGGACGGCCTCTCCACTCCAACCCAACAGCATGATTTGATTCAACCTCAGAAGAGCAGCAGTGTAAATTGTCCATTTCCCATACTGGTCAATCTTGTGACCTCTCTGACACTATTCTTGTACTTAATTTTCCACCTTAAGTGTGGCACATTGAATAATATGGCCTCGGTGATGTTGGCTGGGCAATATTGATTGCACACAATTCAGCATTACCCAAAACGCAAGGTTATAATGTACATGTAGAGGTGTAAACTATGCATCATAAACATGGTGGTGCATTTGCAATAGCCTTGTGGTTTGGGAGAAAGTTGGAACACCCTGTTTGAATGGCCAGTATAATCAATTTAGACACACATTGCACATATCTACTGCCCTATTAATTGCCAACCTAAAAAGTTGGGTGCACATTGGTAGCAGTTCTAATGCTAAATTAGGACATCGTAACAGCATGACATCCATTGAATTCTACAAACTATAATAGCTCCAAATGCCAAACTAGGGTTAACATAATATTGTTTCTTTTCCAGATCACCATTTTGGTGGACTTGACACAACTAAAGTCACTTTGGATTCTATGGTTCTATTCTGGGATTCTCCGAGCATAACTAGGGCATGTAGGATCAAACTTTTTGCAAAATTACATGTGGTATCATGCTACACTGTAGATTCACAGCATCTGGGAGTCCTACAGTTGACAGAGATTTTCATTCCATCTGTCTGAGCTGGATTTAAACCCAAATTCCAAAGGTGAAAAGGCCATTTTCGAATTCATTGTGCCATTCAATCTCAGATTTAATCACTGTTCAGTCATCTACATATCCATTAAATCAAGATTTGGGACAGAACTATATCTCAGCATTCATCACAGATTTTTATTCTATCCTGTAAGGTGGCACAAACACAGGTTTATAATAAGTAACAATGAACGGACAGTGAAGACCAGGGCTACAATGAAGTTTCACATAGTTGCTCGACCAAACCTGATGTGGCTGAAGCAGAAGAAGTCACCCCACACCCCACCAGAATTTTGAAATGTGTCCTCCAGTAAGGCGCTCTTTGACATGGTCCCCATCCATCATTTAGACACTAAACTGAAGCCTTTTACAATCTCAAAAGATGAACTTCTTGTTCAAAGCATCTAGTTGCAATTTGTTCATGCTATTGCTTAGGTCTCATATCTGAACATGGCAACTTCATTTTGGAAAAAATTAAGACATAAAGAAGCCATTGTTTGAGTGGAAACTCTGTGACGGCACCTTGGAGCTCCAACGTGTTGTGTCAAGTTATGGTAGGATGCTCATTTGCTCTGAGAATCCTTTACCCAGGTGATTTACTGATCTCAGTTGAGAGGACAATTCGGTGCCCACAGAAAATGTGGGAAAATTGGAGGGAGAATTATCTTGGGCCAGATTTGCACACCTCCCAGTTGGCAGTTTTGTTTGGGATCCTGTTCTCCACTTGATTGGCTGGCGTCAGTGCAGAGACCAAAGATAAGGGGGAAAAATGTTTTGTGTAATGTCTGCAAAGGTTCTCAGGGAGTACTGCACTGTTGGACATCTCCTCCTTCAGAGGAGACTTTAAAACGCGGCCCTATCTTCCTGTTGAGATGGGTGATAAGGATCCCATGGTCCAGCTTGAAGTTGAGCATGAAGATGCCCTTGTCAAATTTTTCTCTCAATCACCAAAAATAGATTACTGATCATCACATTGCTGTTTGTGGGGCCTTGCTATGTGCAAAATGGCTGCCGCAATCACCTACATAGCACCAATGACTGCACCTCAAATTAATTCATCGTGTGTGAAGTGATTTGGGGTGTGCTGAAAGACGTGATCAGGTGCTCTGTAAATGCAAATTCTTTCTCTTTCTTTCTTATTGCTGCTTTTGGGACAACGCTGTGTTCAAACTCATTAGCGCATTTGTTTTATATAACGGTTACTGCATTTGAAAGTAATTCCTCAGAAGTGAAGCACTTTGAGACTCTTCTGAAAGATGTAAAACGGTGTGATATGGATGTACAAACACTTAATATATTTGTATGAAACTCCTTTGTCCAACTTTTTAATGAATGCGCGAGGCCTTTAATTTAGACTGATATTTCAAGAGTTAAGTTCTAAGGAAAAGCTCCAGAATCAGCAAGACATGTTCAGCAGGTATGATAGGAGGTGTCATGTGCACCTTTGAGAACAACAAAATTCAGGTTTCCACTGCCCTCGGAGTCAGTAGATGGGGTCCACCAATACCTCGAATTTAAAATTCTCAAATTGTTCAAATCCCTCCATGGCCTTGCCCCTCCATATCTCTGTAACCTCTTCCCAGCCTACATCCCTCCGAGTACCCTGCATTCCTCCAACTCTGGCCTCTTGTGCATCCCCGACTTCCTTCACCCCACCTTTGGCGGCTGTGCCTTCAGCTGTCTAAGCCCTAAGCTCTGGAATTCCCTCCCTAAACCTTTCCGCCTCCCTACCTCTCTCTCCTTAAGACACGCCTTAAAAACTACCTCTTTGACCGAGATTTTGGCCACCTGTCCCAATGTCTCCTTCTTTGATTCAGTGTCAGTATTTGTCAGATAGCGTTCCCGTGAAGCGCCTTGGGACGTTTTACTACTTTAAAAGGCGCTATATAAATGCAAGTTGCTGTTGGCCTATCTTAAAGAGTGCTGTCGATAGCAGAGGATCCTGTGCGTCTGTTGGCAATGGCACTCTCTCAACGTGAATGTTTCCAATGAAAGGATGTCCTCCTAGACTGTGTGTCAAACAAATGCAGCAATATCTCTGAGTAACTGTTATAATTTGCCTTCTCCCAATTTTTCGATCTTTTATAATACTTGTTAAAGAACAGCCATGCTATCATTGTGCCACTATATTATTCCATATTGTTTCAAAAAAATCTATAACAATCTGTAGGTTATTTTTGTCTTTGAGCAGCGATTCAGATGGGTGTAGTGTCCAATGCTGTGGGTCTTATAGATTTTAAACCAGCCTCATGATTGCCTGGGTGTGAGGCGCTGGCAATATGAAGGGATCTATACTCACCAACATCTTCCTCCCATCCATCTTCAGCACTGCAGTCACACAGAGCTCAATGTACTTAAAAGCCAGCAATTTGTTATTGACTGAATACTATAGTGTGTAAATACTTGGGAGCCAAGATACACTTCACCCGCTGTATTGGTCATTCCAGTGAGAATGTAAACTGATTATGTGGGGAAATAAGGATTACTTAAAACTGGCTCATTTTTAGGGAACGTACAGTGATTTGGACATATTCCATGAAGATCATGTTGCTATTTCTTAAATCACTGTACGGCAGCATAAGAGGAGTCTGTATTTTGGCACTCGATAGTCCAATCGACTCACAAGGTGATTATTGTGCAGTTAATTAAATATTAGCCGCACATGCATATTCATTGTATTGATGGGATGCAATTAATGAAATATTATTGGAAAATATTTGCAGATTCGCTCATACATTTTTAAAAATGGCCTGTTAGCATTCGGAGCTGACAATCTCGCTCTGCAATCTTAGCAACCTTTCAAAATGCTCGTCAAGCCAGTACATCCAGTCCAGTTTCTGCGACTCACCAAAATCCTGACCTCTTCCACTCACATAATATATACAGGCGCTCATGCATTAACAGCTATAAACCCACCCCCCCCCCCCCAACAAAGGTCATCTCCACGGCAACCCGCAGGTCCTTAACAACCCTGACAGTTCAATGATTTTGTTTTGTTTTGAAAGTGAAGGAATAATGCATCTTTTTTTTTCGGACTGATATGCCATTCATTATCTGATTCTTGGAACACCCCTAGAGACAGAGGCACAGCCAGCATGGAGAAGAAGCATGTGCCCCAGCACAAAGAACAGTGCTGGAGCTAAGCGTGCTCTGAATGCAGCAGCAGTTCTCCTGCTCAGCAGCCCCCCCACTCTCTCCTCCCCCCTTTATCTCAAGCTCCAATTGATCAAGTAGTTTTTCTACCTGTACTGGCTAATGTAAATCTCTGGGATAAATTGCAAACCACCAGCTCCGCTACAGTGAAGGATGGATACGTGCGAGCAGAAAGCCAAACGGTGCAGCTTGTAACGAGACAAACACATTTATTAACATCAGAAACCCTGTTTGCAGACCCCCACGCAGTAGCCATCTGCAAGTCTTCGGGAAAGATGAAGCTTCGCAAAGACTAAAAGGCTCGTTTCAGTCTGCCGTATCTCTGTTCCCGGCAGGGCAGCCAACACATTGCTCTCTATCGAGAACAAAAGGCACGTTGGCACCTATTGAGCAGCCTAATTCAGAGCATGTCCCCCGAGGAATGTGCACAAACAAGGGCCCAGGCTACGTTCTGTGCACACAGGCGAGGAGGAGGCTGGTGCGAGAAGCCATTACTGCCTCACTGCGTCCCACACATGCACTGACCTATTCGTCCAATAAATCACACCTAAAAAATCTTTCCAAGTGACACTCGAGCATCTAACAGAGGTAACAGTAAATATTTATTCTTACACCTGACAACAGCGCAGCATATCAAGGAAAGAATTGCCTTTGAATTTGACAGACAGAATCCCTTTGTTGCACGTTAAATAACAATCAAATATGAAGCCTTCAGAACAAGGCCTTTTGGAGTACCTCTTGGCCTGTTCCTCTCATTTGTCAGCAAGGCAACATATCCATGGGTAAGGCCTTTAACCAAAGATAGGGATTATTTACTGATCTAATTAACTGAGACTAAAATAATTTGGCTCATGGCCATGAAAAGATTTTTGGCAAATAGTGGACAACTTCACATAGAAGTCAAGTATTGCTTTGTGATTTGAAGTGGGGACGGGGGCTAGAGTGCGGGGGCCCAAAGCGGGCAGGGCACCAGGAAGTCAGGAAGGAACTGAGGCCAGGCTGATATTAACGGACAGGCTTCATTTAAATTTTTCACATCAATCACCCCCTGAAGCCAATGGGAATGATGTCAAGAGTGTCAGGCGGGAGTAGGAATTAGGGCGGGAGTGGGAACTGGGAGGAGCTGGAGACCGTTGGGGACCTAAGGGAATGGTTCCCGTCAAAAGGCGAGTGCGGGTCGGGGGTTACGCAGGCAATGCTGGTCAGGGGAGGGCGAGAAAAGATCACGGCAGGGAAGGCCCAAGCATTCCTTGTGGGGCCCGGGATAACACTTCTGTGCCTCCTGACCCCCAAGGAATCCTTCCAAAAACCATTTCTGGCTACTCAGCTGCCTCCCACCAGTATTCTCCCCCGAGTTCCAGTAAGAACATTGTTGCGGTGTCGATGTCGTCATCGGGCCCCGACTCTTACATTTCAATTAGGCCCTCGTCTGCCTGTAGCCGGAGCCTTGGCCGATTCTAAAGCCGGTGAAGGTAAAATGCCCCCGGGCGGGACCGGAGTGACCTCGGGCCAGTATGTTGACTTGCCCGATTTTAACCCCTTCAATGCACGGTTCCTGCTCAGCGGGTGGAGTTGGGGGTTAAAATCAACTCCAGCGTGTTTCATTTATGTGGGGTTTTTGTGAATCACTTTTCACAGAATCATAGAATAATACAGCACAGAAGGAAGCCGTTCAGCCCATCGTGCCAGTGCTGGCTCTTTGAAAGAGCTATCTAATTAGTCCCACTCCCCCTGCTCTTTCCCCAAAGCCCTGCAAATTTTTCCCCTTCAAGTATTCATCCAATTCCCGTTTAAAAATTATTATTGAATCTGCTTCCACCGCCCTTTCACTCTTTTCTACCGATCCTGCAGCTTCTATTGATCAACTAGCCCTTCTGAGCTTCCCTGATGGTTCCCTTGGTAAATTCACTGCCTAGTGTGGTACTGAGCCCTACAGACCAGCAAGATTCCAGGTTCAATCTTCTGGTCTCTTGCCAAGGTAGCTGACCCCAGCTGCGGCAACACCTGGGATGCTGCAGTCAGCCTCAGTTCCTCGTGGTTAAGAAGTAGAAACATTTGCTGGGGTAGTACCCTTCTTGATTCCAATGGCCTCTGTTGGAAAGAGAGTGTGTGAGTGTGCGTGGGTGTGAGAGAGAGAGAGAGAGAGAGCGAGCATGTTGTCTGATGTCTGGAGCAGGCTCACTGTGATGCTGTCCATAATCAATTATCTCACCAACAGTTACTCTTGGGGCTCAGACATGAGATGAGCCACTTTGGCAAGTACGGAGAGGACTGGCAGTGCCAATGGATCCAAACACCTGCAAGACTCATTGGCCGAGAAATTGGACCCTGTACAGCCCATTTATCGGGCACAGAACAGGAGTAAAAAGCACCAATTTCACGGTGCCATCTCCTGCGCCCCAGGGGCGCCTGAAATACGTCCAACCCTGCAGTGAGTCGGGTGATATTCAAGCATCGCTGCTACAGGCCGAAAACAGGCCTTGGTCCCCTTTGCATATGTTAATGAGGGGGCCTAATGCCTGTTTCAGGACCCATCAACCTAATTGCTTAGCACTGAGCCGCTCAGGTCTTTGGGTTTCTCAGCCGCCTAACTAGTGATCCTAAAAGTGACCACTGGAGACCACCAACAAAAAAAAGTGCTTTTTAAAAGAATTTACCTCTACGCAGAGCCTGGAGGAGCAGGAGTGCTCCATCCAGATCCACAACACTACTGCGGGCCGCTGCCAGCTGGCCCTCTTCCCACCCCCCCCATACAAGACTTACCTGAAGGTCGCTGCTGGTGGGGCAGCCGGCCCAAATTGGAGAGTCGCAAACCTGCGAGCTGCCTCTGGAGGTGCAACAGACGCCCGCTGCTCGACGCAATTATTAAGACGAGGCCCGAGGCCCAATTTCAGGCAAGCCACTGGCCTCTTGGTGCATGCTGGGAACACGCTGACCATTCTGGGCCTGAAATCCGGCCAAAACCAATTTCTAGGCCCTAGCTTTGAGGAAGCTGGAGTTGGAGGAAGAAGGAAAGACTGTGGGAGAAGAAGTTCCACAGTTTTGACACCCTGGGAAGGGCTGAGTTAGATTAGCAGGAGCTGTGATTTCAACAGTGATGATGCAGGGAGGAGGAAGAGTACATCGGATGGAACAGGAGAGGAGAGTTCGGATGAGCAGTGACCATAATTGTATTTGTAAAAGAGAAAACACAAGAAAACTTGTGATAGATGTTAGAGAGAGATGGATTGTCTTTCAAACAACAGACTGTGTGTTCTACCCTGCCAGAGAAGGCTGAGCGGTGACCTGAAAGAGGTCTTTAAGATAATGATAGGATGTGGTCGGGTAGACGTGGAGAAAGTGTTTCCACTTGTGGGGGAGTCCAAAACTGGAGGTCATAAATATAAAATAGTTGCTAATAAATCCAATAGGGGGAATTCAGGAGAAGCTTCTTTACCCAAAGACTGGTAAGAATGTGGAACGCGCTGCCACAAGGAGTAGTTGAGGCAAATGACATAGATACATTTAAGGGGAAGCTCGATAAACACATGGGGGAGAAAGGAATAAAAGGGTATCCTGATAGGGTTAGATGAAGTAGGGAGAGAGGAGGCTCATATGGAGTATAAATGCTGGCACAGGCCAGTTGGGCCGAATGGCCTGTTTCTGTTCTGTAGTTCCGATGTAACTCTATATAGCTTGAAAAGGTGCTAGGAGAGCCTCCCAGAGATGTGTGCAGTATGTGAGTCACAACACAGATACAGATGAGGAAAGTAATTTGGTCTAACCTAGCTCATGTATTCAGAAGGATCCCACAGCCCTTCCCCCTCCATCACATCATCCAACTATTTCTTAAATCGTTCCAGAGTTCTCAGCTCCACTCCACTAACCACATGTCCATTCAACGGGTACATCACTCCTTATCCTAAATTTGCCTTTCACTAGTTTGAACCTGGGCTCCTTTGTCATGGTTCCAGGTTTAACTATTTTTTAATACCATTTACTGCATCTTATAACCATACCTCTTAATCACCTCCTTTCAAGGCTGCAAAGCCCAAGTTTCTCCAATCTTTACTCATAGCGAAGGATCAGTCTCATGGCCCTTCTCTGCATTGTCTCCAAAACATCTCCCGCACATCTCAATGACCAGAACTGAACATAACACTTAAGGTGTGATCTGACAAACGACACTGTATAGTTTAAGGATGACTTTCGCTGACTTATATTCCACTGTTTTGCTAATAAAAGCATCTAGTTGCTTTGTTAATTGCTGCTCTACAGTGATTGGATATGTTGGCCTCAAAAATGTGCTCATCGAGGTGAGGGATGTCACTAATGGGGAATGGAATACTTCCCACTTCTGTATTAAACACTCCCAGCTCAGGTATCACATGGTTGCATCCAGAGTAAAGATCCCTCGACTACACCAGTGTGAATGCTTTTCCAGTCCCTGTTCCAGATATTTTATGGCTTCTCTGATTGAGATTGCCAATTTAAAGTTAAAAAAGACTTGCATTTATATGGCATCTTATCACATCTCAGAAATGTCACAATTTGCTTGTGACAAAAATGCATTTTTTTGTCTGCATTGGTCATTGATTTGAATTTCTTATTAAAAACAGGTCACAGAGGGTTACAATCAGTCATGGCTAACAATTTTTTATAAGATGGAGGCAATTTACATGATATTACAGTTTAGCGGGCAGAAGGGGTCACTTCAGATGTATAGTTTCTCAGAGGCGTTTTGTGACACCTTCAATTTGTTCAGATTCACATTTCACTAACAATCAGGCTACAAGATGTCTCCATAGTTCACCAGAATTGGGATTTGTATTTCGGTGGACAAACATTCCAAGTAAACCTGTGAATGGACGTTGATCTAATGAAATTCTGAGAGATGCCGTCATCTGTTGCCTTTTGTTTCAGTACAACGTCAAAGGAATTGGAATTATATTTCTGTGGAATGCCTGTTTTACCAGTGGGTCTGCCTTGAGCTTTCCAACTACAGACTCGGTGTTTTAAGTTGGTGTCAATTGGTAAAAAACCTGGACCAGTTCTGAGACTGTGATATGTTTCACTGTGCAAGAAATAAGTTTCTGTTGCAAAGTCTACGTAGAGAGAGATGGCAAGAGGTGTCTTTATTAAGTACAGGATTCACTGTTTTATACCTTATGCTGTTCACTTACCTTGTTTATGTAAATAAGCCATCTATAGTTATGGCCTGAGTCTCGGTCTGATCAGAGAGTATATTCAGTCCATCCTTTGAAGGAGGGAGAATCAGTGGCGGCATGTGATAATTATAGTAGCCAGTGTGCAGAGTTTGGGTACTTGGTCCCAATCCCTGGGCCTCACTATTGTTTACCTAGATAAAGGCATACGTCAAATCGGAAGGCCTGCTCATGGAACTAGCTCATGATTTTGATCCCGAGAAGGTACCTAGCGTAAAGTGACAGTACTTCAAATATAATGAGTTGTTTTGAAACGCAGTCACTGTTGCTTTGTAAGTGTAACGGTACTAATTAGTGCAAGTTTTGTGCTGTGGTCCAATGCCCACGAGAGACTGGATTGAGACTATCCAAACTCATTTCATTTCGGATCCTTAGAGGTAGCATCACATCCGTTCAGGATGGATTTGAACGCAGATCCCAGAGGTGAAAGGCCAGCCTCTGACTCACTCAACCACCTAGTCTCCCATGGGATTTTGAGAGACCTTATTTAATCAGAAGCGAAAATTGGATTGGGAACAACTGCATAGCATCATCTTCTATTTGTTCAGGGCAATCCCTTATAAACAGAAGACAATGTGGATCTGAAAAGTACACAGGCTTTGTTGAACTGAAACTCATTTCACCATTTAGATAAACATCATAATCAGATAAACCACAAAGTGACACCTGCACAACCACCACATATTATTCCAGTCTATATAGTTACAGTATTGATCCTGCCCATTCTTCCACTGAAACTGAAAATTCAATCCCTATGTAGAGAGGTATTGATCCCGTCCATTCTCCTGCTGTGGCTGAAAATTCAATCCATATTTTGTTAAAACACACACACACACACTCACAGCACAAAAATGGTTGTCTGTTAACCATGAAAGATTTCAAATTAAATTGAGAACTGTTTCAGAAATCATTATTTTCTTCCCCCCCCAATTGCTTTTTCACAACTCTCATGTGCCAAAAGGAGAGAAACCCCAGCAGATCAAAGAGTAACGATTTACGAAACAGGAGGCCTTTGAATACTCGAGATGTTCAACAAATGATTTGATTGGTTGTGGAAATTCTGCCTAACTTTGTTGCCAGTGTTATGACGGATGGGTCAGCATTTTAATATTTTTGACATTCAATGACCACAGCTCATTCCACTGAATACATGAAGACAAAGGGTGGATGTGACCCTAGTTTTGAATATGATGAAGGGGATCAATAATGTGGATACAGAGCGGCATAAGGAGGAAAACCAGGATAGATCAAGAGGGACTTCATTCTAATCTAATAGTCCAGTTATCTCTCGCAGCCGACATCGTGACATGGTTGCACAATACTTGCTGCAGGTCCCGGTACTGTCAAAATTGCCCTGGTTGTATTGCCATTCACTTCAATTTAGCTGGAGGGAGTATCTTCTCCATTCCATGCAGGCCAGTGATTACAAAACCACTTTGCTGGCCAGTGGGCGTGAGGACTTCAGCCATTCAGCCGACAGGCAACCAAAAAAACTAAATGGCCACCGCCACCAGAAATCTCATCTGTGTTTACCTTGCCAATAGAGACTGTACTTTTGCCAAGGGTTCTAGCTGAACAAAGCTCTAATGATTGGCATGCCACCCTTGCACTGGCACCACCCTCACTTCATTTACAATGCCAGTTTGCTGCCAGTGGAGAAGCTGCCATCAGGATCAAACAGGCAATGTCCTTGCAGCATTTGGAAAAATTGAGCTCAACTAAAGAAATAACCTATGCTTATGGTCATTCCCTTATCGCATTGACCACCACTCTATGCAGTGGTGGAGTGAAGTCAGCAGAGGGGGCAGGGGCATAGGCTTGATGACTAAAAGAAGAAAAGATCTGATCATTTCTTGAAGCAGCACTTGGATGAGGGATGGAGCTAAATGGTGTTCCTACATTCGAGCTCATGGAAATACTGTTGAATGCATTTGCAGCCATTTTTAACACGTCATGGAAATAGAGCAGTATCGGAGGATGTTGGGTGATGGGGTCAAAGAGAGACCATTACGTTGAAATTTTGCCTGTCCTCAGTTAGTGCCATGCACTGCTGTTACATTCAGGGAGTTTACCTGTAACCCATCTGCGTGTTTAAAAAAAAATAATATAACCTCCATAGAGAGATTTGGACATGTGGTCAGTCCTTGGCAAAGCTTGCTGTGAAGTCCTTAATAATTGGCATACTGACTATTTGGAAAAGTTTGTGATGCAGGAGATATTACATTTGCTGCAGTACAAACTCTGGCAAAAGGGTGCTTTTCACTTCAACTCCAATTTTTTTGCCCCTTGTTTTCCAGGGTCAGAGGAAAGGAGAGTTTGTGACAGGTTTGTAGGGTTGGATGAGATTAATAAGATAGGAATGGGCATGTCCTGGAGTGATACAAAGACAAGGCATTGGGGGACTGGGGTCCACTATCGGTTAGCAAGGACAGGAATGATGGGTGAGGGGGACTTGGTTTGCGATAGGATTTGGGCAGCAGAGTTTTGGATGAGCTGAAGTTTATGGAGGATCCAGGCTGGGAGGCTGGCGGGGAGAGCATTGGAATAGTTGAATAGTTGAGTCTGGGGGTGACAAAGGCACGGATGAGGATTTCAGCAGTGGATGGGCTGAGGTAGGGGAGAAGGTGAGTGATGTTACGGATGTGGAAGTAGGCGGTCTTTGTGATGGAGAGAATATGGGGTCAGAAGCTCAGCTCAGGATTGAATAAAACATCAAGGTTGCATACAATCTGGTTGAGCCTGAGGCAGTGACCAGGGAGGGAGACAGAGTCGGAGGAAAGGTTACTGAGTTTGTGAAGGGGGCCAAAGACGATGGCTTCAGTCTTCCCAAAGTTTAACTGGAGGAAATTGTAGCTCATCCACGACTGGATTTTGGATGAGCAGTCTGACAACACAGAGGCAGTGGCGGGATCAAGAGAAGTGTTGGAGAGGTAGAGCTGGGTGTTGTCAGCATACGTGTGAAAGCTGACCCCATGTCCGTGGATGATGCAATGGAAGTTTATCTAGGCGATACAGCCCCTACCACCCAGCCAGCTGTTCTTTCTATATCTTTGACAGGCGAAATCAAAGTTTATAACAGACACTTGGGCTGCACTTGGTTCCAGCTGCACCAGCGAAGTCAACTGTTGTGTCTCATCACTGACTGTACCCACTCTGCTATGTAGCAGTGCACACTGTGTTTGCTTTTTGCCAATTGCACTATGTGCCTTCCTGAAAACCTTCCTTCCGTGCCAACTGTCCCCAGCTGTACCAACAGATCCACTGCGCCTTGTCCACCAACCATGTCCGCTCCATCAAACATGCACAGTGAGACCTACCTCCCTTCCTCTCCAATAGGTCGGAAAGGTTTCCCCAGCTGGTATATGCTGTCAGACGAAAGTTCTGTTCATCTGGAGCTGGACAGGATAACAGCTGATTATCAAGAGCCATTCTGGTGGTCTTACACACGTAACCTGCAGACAAACTGCATCAAGTACAAAGAAAGAGTGGGCATATAACTCCCTCAGGAGCAGGCATCCAATGTCAATCAAGTTAAGAAGTACCACATAAATATTTTATCTGTTTAATGGTAAACAGACCTTACCACAACCCAGTACATGATCATCATCAACTTCAAAGTGATTATCTCATCTATACAGCATTGCAGTGGCACCTCTTTTCCAATTGGCCCACTGAAGACCCACGCATGCAAGTGAGTGAGTGAATAAATGTCAGCAAGTTTTGGAAATGTGTTTGCTCGAATTCTCTTTATTGTGTCACTGAGACGGATGTGTGGTTTTATTAATACGAAGGGAAACCACAAGCAACATGAAATTCTGAAAACGACAGTTGCTACAACACTAATGGGAAAAATGTCAATCTTTTTAAAACAATGGTGTTCTTTCTGGTAGCAACTGCTATTGATTTTCAGCTTGATGCCACATAGGATTTGGTGGTGCCAAGTTACCCGCAAGGTTCAGGGTGTTTAAACGAACAGAGGTGCTTGTTGGGGATTATTCAGACCGCCCCTCAGTCTGTGATTTATCCCCGCTACTGACAGTTTATATGATTTCATTTTCACAATGAAAGAAGCACAAATTTTAAAACATATAATTGGAAAGTATTATACAGGAAAATATATTAATTATTCCTGTTGATATACCTAATGGTATTACTCCTTTAAAGAAAGGAAAGATAAAGACTTGCATTTATATAGCGCCATTCACAACCTCAGGACGTCGCAAAGCGCTTTACAGCCAATGAAATACTTTTGAAGTGTAGTCACTGATGTAATGTAGGAATCACGGCAGCCAATTTGCGAACAGCAAAGTCCCACAAACAGCAAAGTGATAGTGACCAGGTAAGATTTACTTAAGGGGGTGGTGCATTAGAAGGTAATGGACTTCACCAAAATTTAGATACTTCAAAATATTCAAACATTAATTGAAACAAATTCAGTTTGGATGGAAAAGAAAGAAAGGACTTGCATTTATATTGCGCTTTTCATGACCTCAGGACGTCCCATAGTGCTTTACAGCCAATGAAGTACTTTTGAAGTGTATTCACTGTTGTAATGTAGGAAACACAGCCAATTTGCGCACAGCAAGGTCCCAAAAATAGTAATATGATAATGACCAGATAAATCTGTTCTAGTGATGTTGGTTGAAGGATAAACATTGGCTAGGACACTTCCCTGCACTTTTTCGAAATAGTGCCATGAGATGTTTTACGTTCACCTAAGAGGGAAGATGGAGCCTTGATTTAATGTCTCATCTGAAAGACAGCACCCCAGACAATGCAGCGTTCCCTCAGTACTACACTGGTGTCAACCTAGATTTTGTGCTCAAGTCTCTGGAGTGGGACTCGAACCCACAACCTTCTGACTCAAGAGACGAAAGTGCTACCCACTGAGCCAAGGCTGACATCTAAATATATACACCTGCTACAGTAAAGTTAACACCTTTTTCCACATCCCAAAAATATGCATCTACGAGATTTCAAGTTGGCAAAACGTGTAGTTGCTTCAAGAAAACTCAAAGTCTTCAAACTGAAGATAAGTTGCATCTGAGAGATTGAGTGTGGCCCAAAAGATCATCTGAAAACTGGGCCAAAATTGGAGTTATGCTGCCTGGTTTAAATTCATAAGAAAATGGACAGCCCAAGAAAAAAAACTGCCCAGCAAAAAAATAAATAGATGGATGGAAAGCTGTATGCCATCATGAGACAAAACATGTTGATCAATTATTTCATGTTTCCCTGACAACATGATGTCATTGAAGTTTGCTGAGGGCTGCTATGCCTAATAAATGGTTGGCACATCTTCAAAAGGTAGGATTACATTGGCCTTTTTAGTGGTGCAGAAACATCAGATATCATTGTCAGTAACCACCAACTGTTCAATCTTGTCGTTTGTTAACTGATCGTGGCCTGATTCTGGCACTCTTATGAATCATTTCATATCACATTCCACATGGGTGACACCCTGTGGCACTGGGATAATAAAGAAGTTCACATGTGTTTGCCAGTCCCTTGAAAAATGCATTTAATGAATTCTACAATGCACAAAGTACAGTCAGTGTCACAATGGAAAAATCCACCTCTCACTTAGTTTCTTCTTAAAAGACCTGCATTTATACAACGCCTTTTGTGACCTCAGGACATCCCAAAGTGCTTTACAGCCAATAAAGCATTTTTCTGAAGTGTAGTCACTGTTGTAATATAGGAAACGTGGCAGCCAATTTGCGTAAAGCAAGGTCCCACAAACAGCAATGTGATAATGGTTAGATCATCTGCTTTAGTGGTAATGGTTAAGGGATTAAATATTGGACAGGGCACCTGGGAGAATATCCCTGCTCTTCTTTGAAATAGTGCCATGGGATCTTTTAAGTCCACCTGAAAGGGCACGCGGGGCCTCAGTTTAATGTCTTATCATCTTGGGATGGTTCAGGGTTAGTTTCACTTATGTGCAAGGGCAGCCTGAGAAGATGTTGCATCTCAGCAGATTAATTATTTGCTATACTTCCATCATCTCATGTAAATTTTATATTTTCAAAATTTTACACTTGTTTACACATTGCACAGCTGTTGTATATTTCTGTACATGCCACTTGCAGGATCAAAACTGACATAATAGAGGTCATAGTCCAAACATGCATTGTCAACAGGGATCCTTCTATGCTTCCAGCGTGTACTGAGAAAATTACCCCAATGAGTCTACCAGCATACTTCTACTTACTAGTGCAGGGATAATACATGCTTCAGAATCAGGGTGGTGGCCATTGGGGATGGGCTGCACAGGGGCTTCTTTACTTTGTCTAAGGTGTCATTGAGTTGGATTGCTGGTCTTCTGGTACCAGGAGTAGTGATGTATTCCCTTCTACGACTTACAGTCGATAGGTAGTTTCTGTGCTTTAGAGTAAGTCAGTGATGTCGATTCTGGAGGCCAATGAAGAATTACTCCTGTATCACCATGGAGGGCCAAATTGTCCCAAAGTGTGTGGTGGGAGCTACAATAATGCCATGACCCACATTGTGCTAACTCACTCAGAAACTTACCTCATATTAAGCAATACTAAGACCACTTCATAAAAGTGTAGCTTGAAATTGTTTCCAACATCTTTGCTGCAAAAATAAATCTGACTAGAATCTCAATTCTGTCACTATCTTTGACGCTCTACTGGGGTTTGTAAATAGACCCTGGATTATGGCACTAACTCTTGAGTATAAATAAATCAGACAACCAAATAATAAAAGACTCCTAACCTTATAAGGACAAGCTTCCTGCACATGTTGTGTTCAGCCTTGCAAAATAGCAGAGTGTGTTACTGGGCATTTAGGAAGCTGTTCTCCCTTGGGTAACTTTGTGAAAAGAGGTAAAATCTGCATTACCCTTAAACACATGGAGCAACAATATCTGCTAGGATTGTCCATGCTGCTCCTGGAAGCTCTTGGTGCTGACGGGAAAGAAAAATGAAATCAGCATGCATTCAATGCCTATGGAGTGAAGGAATAACCGCCCTTTATCAATGAGTAATACCTCAGGCAAGCTTGTGTACCAATTAGATTGTCATCTCCCCCTTCAAGATCACAGGTGCTGATCCTAATGGAACTGGAGCTCCTCTTCTGCATAAGTTTTCCTTTGGTTCGACGTATGTTGCTTATCATTCATACTGACAATTTATCAGATTTTCTAAAAGTATTTAAGCTAGTTAACTTCTGAATAAAGAAACGTTTGGTGAGGTAAATCCTAAATTTATGGTACAATTGCGCACACACACAGCATTGAGAGATATTTTCTTTTTTCAAGACAAATGCTTCACACTTCAATATTTTATTTCTCAATGAAGCTCTGGCAGGATAACAGAGCGATTGGACACAAGGGCAAATCAGCTGCTCGATGAATACTGGCTACAGGAAGAGATTTGCTGTCGATAGAGAATATCCCTGCGTTTAAAAGACCTCAAAAAATAAAAATCTGAAGAGCAAATGTCAGCATAGTATGCACATTACTATAAGAGTTAGAAAGAAAAAATGAAATTCAGAATGAATCCCAGTGGCCTGAGATATGAATGTATAATTGCTCATTCTTATGCATTACCCGTTAAAGGAGTTTAATTCTCTAATCTCAAATTGCTGGTGATAGAATTGGTAATACGGTTGCTGTGCATGCCATCTACCTTCCTGACGTCAAGATTGGACATGCCAGAACACAAATATGAATTTTGTAGCTGGGGTCGGGGGTCATTGGATAACAATCAGGGAGAAGAACTCCGCTGATTTCTTTCCTGCCCAAGTTCAGAACACTGAGGCCAATTGTTTCTTTTTTTAAAAATTCGTTCATGGGATGTGGGCATCGCTGGCAAGGCAAGCATTTATTGTCCATCACTAATTACCCTTGAGAAGGTGGTGGTGAGCTGCCTTCTTGAACCACTGCAGTCCGTGTGGTGAAGGTTCTCCCACAGTGCTGTTAGGAAGGGAGTTCCAGGATTTTGACCGAGCAACGATGAAGGAACGGCGATATATTTCCAAGTCGGGATGGTGTGTGACTTAGAGGGGAATGTGCAGGTGGAGTTGTTCCCATGTGTCTGCTGCCCTTGTCCTTCTAGGTGGTAGAGGTCGCGGGTTTGGGAGGTGCTGTCGAAGAAGCCTTGGTGAGTTGCTGCAGTGCATCCTGTGGATGGTACACACTGCAGCCACAGTGCGCCAGTGGTGAAGGGAGTGAATGTTTAGGGTAGTGGATGGGGTGCCAATCAAGCGTGTTGCTTTGTCCAGGATGGTGTCGAGCTTCTTGAGTGTTGTTGGAGCTGCACTCATCCAGGCAAGTGGAGAGTATTCCATCACACTCCTGACTTGTGCCTTGTAGATGGTGGAAAGGCCTGGTTGCTGAAGGATATTTTTTAACTGAATTGTGGAGCAACGGTTCTCTGCCTATGATCATCGTTATGTTAAAATGAATCATTAATGACCAGTCTTGTTTACAGAATAAAGCAGAATATTAAAACCTATGTGGTCTTAATGAAATACTTCTCTGCTTGAGGCAGGGATTGATGACCTTATCACTAAAATACAAATCAAATGATACTCCATGAGGCTATATCTAGGCTGTTTTTCTCTCACTGTAATGTTCTGACACAAGATGCTGGAAGAAAATCTACCTATATTTAGAATTTATCACTGCGATCAAATTAAAATCAATATTGTGCAATATTTTAACACTCGTATTTGCTCAGTAACCATTATTCTGCATTATTCAGCTTCTCTATTGCAAAGGGACTGAGCACAGCTTGGCTGTGTTGGAGATCAGTTGCAGTGTTCTGATGAATACTGACATGCAGAACTGGGATAAGCACAATGAGGTGTGACTGACGTTGGAGTATTGTTTTTTTACACAAGAGGTTCAGCAAAAGAGAGAAAAAAAAAAGATGTGACGGAATGACAAAAAGATTATTAAGGAAACATCCACTTGCAATTTCCCCTCGTGTTCTAGACCATCCCTTGGTATGTTAACCTTGTGCTTGTACAGGGAACTCAAGGTATAATGTAATAACCTTAGGTTAGGAAAATGATCATCTACAATCTTCACTACCAAAGCTCATTTGATTAGTTTCAAAATCTGTAAAATTCCTATATACCCTACAGGATTTTTGAATTGCATATTGTGTAGAATATTTTAACAAATCTGTCCCATAGTTGTATGTTGGTTCCTCCAAATCACAGAGTCACAGAAATTACAGCACAGATCACGCCTGTGCTGGTACGAACTCCAAATTGAAACGACCTACTTTAATCTTATTTCCCTGGACCACTTAATATTTTTTCTTATTCAGGTATTAATCTAATTCCCTCTTAAATATCCCGGTTGATTCAGCTTTAAATCCACTTGGCAATAATTAGAAGAGGAAGTTAGAAGAAATGTTTTCACACAGAGGTTTGTTAGGAGATTGAATGCTTTATTACAATTTCTATTAAGGGAGAGATTGTAACATCATTTAAAAGGGCACTGGATAAATATTTGAAAGGGCAAGGAAATGAGATTAGAGCAGATAGCTCCAGTTAAGAGTGAGCAGCAGTACAGTTGTGATGGGCCAAATCGTTAGAATCATAGAATCATAGAAGTTTACAACATGGAAACAGGCTCTTCGGCCCAACAGATCCATGTCGCCCAGTTTATACCACTAAGCTAGTCCCAATTGCCTGCACTTGGCCCATATCCCTCTATACCCATCTTACCCATGTAACTGTCCAAATGCTTTTTAAAAGACAAAATTGTACCCGCCTCTACTACTGCCTCTGGCAGCTCGTTCCAGACACTCACCACCCTTTGAGTGAAAATATTGCCCCTCTGGACCCTTTTGTATCTCTCCCCTCTCACCTTAAATCTATGCCCCCTCGTTATAGACTCCCCTACCTTTGGGAAAAGATTTTGACTATCGACCTTATCTATGCCCCTCATTATTTTATAGACTTCTATAAGATCACCCCTAAACCTCCTACTCTCCAGGGAAAAAAGTCTCAGTCTATCCAACCTCTCCCTATAAGTCAAACGTTCTATGTTATAATTTCTACCATTCTATAATTCTGGTGTTGGGTTGAGAATTTTTCCTTAATCATAGTCAGTGGGGTAAAAGTTATTGGATCCTTGGGTCCAATCCACTTGGGAGTGAACATTATCAGGATTCCCACTGTTGAGAATGAATGATCCTGCTGGATCTCACTTGAAGAATAACCACACCCTGAAGAGATGAACCGTATACAGTCCATCCTAGTTCCTAAGAACCTCTTAAACCATTCCATTCGATCAACTTGAGCACTATCAGGTGCAACTGAGAGCGGACCTTACCATAGGATTTGCTGATGAAGCAGAAATTGCTGTTGCTGACACACACGCTATATTGTGGCGGTGACCTCAGGCCCACATGCCACTTGTGCTCAGACATTGTAAACCAACCTGGCCAACAGCTGGTTCTTTCTTACGGCTTGGCTGGGCTTCCCCAAGGTCATATGAATGTTTGTTTTGTGAAGGAGTCCAGGAGACATGCAGTGGGGCATCGTCAAGGTTAGATAGAGGGATTGAAGAATGCTTGTTAAAGAATATGAAGATTAATAGCAGATTCTCTGAACACTTCATCCCACGGAATGAGTCACTTTTACCAGCTCAGTGATTTGTTCTCCCACTTCTAAAGCATTTCCTGGTGACCTTGCAGGGTCAAACGTAAACTGTGGAGTTGTACTGTAACTGCTGCTGTGCTGCAAGTGCCTTACATTCTGTTCAACTAAGACATTGACAGGGACAGCAAAGTGCCACTTGTATTCCAAAAGGAGGATGTCAGGCCGTGTAAGTAACAGGCGATATTTAATGGAAGTCTCCCCTGTCCACTGCCACCAATCATTATAAAGGAAAGGATGCTGCATGAGCTTGCTCGGTTGTCAGATATTCATTTATAGCCCAGATTGGCACTGTTAATGGCTGTTTACTTTATTGTAGACCTGTCATGCTCCCAATAAATTGTATTCCTGTAGGATGTGGGTGTGCGAATTTCTTTTTCTTATCACCCTCAGTGCCCTTGTCACTTCAACTCTCAACCTGTTTCTGTCAGTACAAGGTTCATGTTTGGGGAACGATGGGTGAGCACCTCACTAATGTAGCCTCTGTTGAACCATTTGATTAGATCTCATGGTAAACCCAGTCTGCGTCTAAGGTTATCAATTTTTTCCTTGCTGCAGCCACATAGATCAATTAATCAATGAACAAATAAATCATTATAACACTATCGTGTTCATATATATTTCAAATCACACTGCCCCTATGCCTGATTGCTTGTATTTCTCAAAGATTAGTTTTGAATCTTTACAGCAGATTTATGTTACTGACTATATCCTTTACAGCTTCATAACAGGAGAGATCAATGTATTCAATCCCAGTGAGATTACCTACACACCAATGCTTTGTTAGAGGAGAATACAAAGAGATATTGGAGGCACCTCATATTCAGAGTCATACAGATTTAATCCTTTAAATGTCCCAGCGGTATTTCATCGTGATTTCAAAATGTGACAATGCCAGTGTTCTACAACTTATTGAGTGAACACAGTCACTGAGGAAATGATGTCGGGGATTTTCTCCAATTTAAATTATAGTCATTGCACTTTACTTATAAGAGGTTCAAGCTTTCAAAAACGACATGTAAAAAATACTTGAATGTAAGACTGGTGACATATTTAAACGAGTAATCCGCCTTTCGTAGGTTGAGAAAACAAAGGCTGCACTTTTCTTTCCACCACCCAAAAGGTAAGCGTCATACAGTGGTGATGCAGCAAGAGTGTGAACTGTTTTCAGTCAGTTTATTTTAAATTGTCAGAGTTCAAGTGTTAAACATTACAATGGGGGAAACTTTTTACCTGGTTGCTTTGTGACAAACCATCTGCGTGTTCTTTCTAACCGGCTCATTCCAAACAGAGGAAGCCTGTCACCAATGGCAAAAGGGAGCACAACCATTGCTTTAAGAAAAGTGCAGTATGTAGTACAGGCTCATGTACGGTAGCATTAGGAGATTATTGTGCTGGATAGCATATTTGGATGGAGGCTGGACTGCAACATTTTCAACAAAAAGGTATTGGCTGTTTGTCAATAAATAACAAAGCAATATTTTATTATTGGAGTCCAGATAACAAAGAACCAAAAAAGCAAAAGGAAGAGGGAAGCATAATCATGATCAAAAATATGATAATGAAGTGGTTTCTTAAATTCACTGAGAGGTACACAATATTATGTATAGTACATATTCATAGATCTCCCAAAGCATTACTCACAGTGAGTCGAAGGTTTTGCTGTTTCAATGATGGGGTGTGAGGTTGGGGAAGGGATACACTGAAAGAATTCAGAAAACAAATTGTGAGAGATGTGCTGAGAGACAGTGACATTTTTTCATTGGATTCTGGAAAATACTTGCCCAATGCAAGTAGATAAACAAACAAATGAATTCCCCGTACATACATACTGCATATAATTATATCAATCAGTCTGTGCATGTAAGGTGTTGTAATTACATAAATGACCAAATCCTTAAATACAATTACTTTGACTGTTTTTTCCTGTCAAAGTTACTTCAGGTAAGTTGAGAAGTTAATGCTTTACTTTCTTGTATTAAAAAAATTGCTACCTTCACAGTTCTAATAATGGCTTCTTGGCTCTTGGTACTGTCATTCCTTAGGCCTCTTCCATTGATTCAATCACTCAACTAAAAGGGAGGGGGGGGAGCAATGTTGCAAGATGGACAATTACAATTAAACTTTGCATTTATATAGCACCTTTAATATAGACAAATGTCCTAAGGCACTTCATAGAGGCATAAAGAAAAAAAATGATGAATAGCCAAAAGAGGAGATATTTGGGAAGTGGGGGGAAACAAAATGCTTGGTTGAAGAGGTAGGTTTTAAAGGGAGCCTTATAGGAGAGAGAGCTACAGGGGCAGAGGGATTTAGGGAGGGAATTCCAGAGTGTGGGCCCAGATGGCTGTAGGCAAGGGTGTCATTGGAGGGGTGAAGGGATGGGGGATGCACAAGTGGTTGGAGTCAGAGGAACAGAGAGTGCAGGGGGAGTTGTAACACTGGAGGAGGCTCCAGAGCTAGCGAGGAGCCAAGGAGAAATTTAAACATGAAGATGAGAATTTTAAATTTGAGGTGTTGGGGAACTGGAGCCAATGTAGGCCGGAGAGGAGAGGGGTGATGAGCAAGCGGGACTTAAAATCATAGAATCATGGAAATTTACGGCACAGAAGGAGGCCATTCGGCCCATCGTGTCTGTGTCGGCTGGCCCTGCTAGGACTTGGTGCAGAATACGATACAAAGAGTAGAGTTTTGCGTGAACTGGTTTAGAGAGAATGGAGGATGAGAGGCCAGTAGGGAGAGCATTGGAATAGTTGTGTCTGGAGGTGATAGCGGCATGGATAAGGGTTTCAGTGGCGATTGGCTGAGGTAAGGGCAGTAGGCAATCATTCATTTCAATTTGATTTCAAATTGGATCTTGAAATAAATGGATTACAAGTCAGACAGCCAGAGTAGGTCGGCAAAGGCAGTGGCAGCAGATGAGTGGAACTTAGTGCAGGATAGGATGCATACAACGACGTTCTGGATGAGTTCAAGGTGGATAGGGTATGGGATTTGAAATTCAGCCTAAAGAAAGAACTTGCATTTATATAGCACCTTTCAAGACCTCAGGACGTCCCAAAGCACTTTAGAGCCAATAAAGTGCTTTTGAGATGTAGTCACTGTTGGACCACTGAGCTTGCAAACCACTGGGTTCAGTTTGACTGAACTGCCACGATCAGAGGCGATGAGGCAAAATTTCTGGCTGAAGCCAAACAGGATTGCTTCAGTCTTACCACTGTTAAGTTGGAGAAAATTCTGGCTCATTGACAACTTTAATTAGCAAAGGTAAAGATCGCAAAAATGTCACAAGGAGATTACAAACTAAAAAAAACAAATTCCTCCAGGAGAATCTGATTTCATTAGATTAATTTCACAAAAAATGTGGGAATTAGAAAATGAAGACATATCAAAGTGAACAATCTCCTTATTCATTTTTAAAACCACTATGTCCAAAAATAAACCATTTCGATGCCTTTAAAAGTTTTGAAAATGCATCTTAACAATTTTGGCACCAAATGACATTCCTAGCACTACATTAATATGTGCTGCTATGTTACAAACATTACACAGACATGTGGTCTCTTGGTAGCATAAGGAGGTCACTGTCCTTTAAGGCTGCATTTATATCTCACCCTTAGCATCAGTACACAGCAGTTTCACTTTCCACTGACTCTAAGAAGTTGTATTGTAGACCTGGAGTCAGGGCCCAACCTAATTCTGGAGTGGGTGAGATTTCCTCTTTCAGTGACGCTACAGTTGTGGTGCGAATGCAACCTAAAACACCAATCTCACCTAATGTAGAGGACATCATAGTCTTTCATGAGGTTATCTCGGTCCTGTGTAAGATACCTTCTCATAAATATCCATTTTATCATAACACTTGTCCAATTTCGTCTGTGGCAAAGTAATGTAATATTTCAACTTAATCTTCCAAGAAATAAGGTCCGTTACTTTGGGGAAAGCTATGTTAGATCTTCTTACCAAACTTAGACACACTGGCTGGTCGACTAAGGTAGTGATTTCAATCATAGCTCTCAAGGAAGGAATGTCACCCTGATATAAAATTGTTCAAATTAATCATCGAGAGTGTTCACTTCCTGATCGGGTGAATCCTTTCAAGGCCAAGAGGAGTAGTCCTTTAAATACAATAAATTTTACCCTTAAGATTTAAGTCAAAAGTAAGGTAGCAATTGCCAGTGTTGCCTAAGGCAACACTGGCAATTGCTACCTTACTTTTGACATAAATAGAACTCATTCCCATGGACCAAGCAATTTAAGTGAGCCATGGTCCACACTGTGAATGGAAATAATTTTAACGTCCTCTTACCAGCTTGACTCAGTGGTAGCACTCTCACCTCTGAGTCAGAAGCAACAACCCAACATTGGGGTCCAGATAACAAAGAACCAAAAGAGCAAAGGCAGAGTGAAGCATCACCATTATCAAAACCATGATAGTGAATTAATTCTTAAATTCACGGAGAGGTACGCAATGTTATTTATAATATATATTCATAGATCTCCCATAGTATTACACACAGTGAGTCGAAGAGATTTGCAGTTTCAATGATGGGGTGAGAGGATGGTGGGATACACTGAAAGAATTTAGAAAACAACTTGTGAGAAATGTGCTGAGAGACAGTGACATTTTACTTCAGAAGCCCCAGTGCAGGACTTGAGTACATAATCTAGGCTGACACTTCGGGGCAGTATTGAGAGGATGCTATTTTTTTTTGTCAGTGGTGCCATCTTTTGGATGAGGTCCTGTCTGCCTGTTCAGATGGATATAAAAATCCCACGGCACTTTTTGAAGAGCAGTGGCATTCTCCCAGTGTCCTGGCCAACATTTATCCCACAACTAACACCACGAAAACAAATTAAATGGTCAGTTATCTCATTGTTGTTTGTGGCACCTTGCTGTGTACAAATTAGCTGCTGTATTAGGTTACATAACGACAATAATTGCTCTTCAAAAGTAATCATTCATTGACTATAAAGTACTTTAAGATGTCCTGACGATGTCAAAAGTGCTATGCAAATACAAGTTCTTTATTTCTTTGCCTCCTGTAGTGGGTTCTATTTAAAACATTGGTAGCAATGATTCAGCGTACTCTTCAATTAATTGACTATGCCCTAGTGGGCGATACCTGGCACAGAGTAATTGTGATATTACTGTCATATGGTCAGCTGTGAACTTCTTGTTGCATACTGCAAGTTTTCAATTCATCAGTGAAGCCCAAATTATTTTAAACGTATTTGTAATAACAGCTGAACATGATCGAAAGTTCAAACCATCATACAGCGTTAGATGTTTGACAGGAAAGAAAAATTAATCACCAGGGGTGATGGCGGCCCTAATTTGAATGTTAGAAGTTGCGTAGAATGTCAATGGGAGACATTCATTTTAAATGCAGCACTTTATTGTACAGGTTCTACCTAAGGGAGAAGAGAGTGCTAATTATTAATTACATAGGTGGTTGGGTTATGATGTGCTAACTACCTACGAGTAGCTATTATTTTTATCATCACCGTAGGTAGTTGTCACTTAACTGGTGGTATCATGCAACATATCCTAGGAACCACCCACGGAGCAACCCTGCATTAACGGAATCACAGAGGCACTTTAAAACAAATAAAAGGGCAATTTTCCATCTAACTCTGAGCAGTAACATAAAACACAATGTAATAAAGTAGGCATGGTGGGTGTAATCAGTTTTAATTCTATAGTGTGAAAGGGAAGCCTAAGGCACTTACATGTGCAGTGGTTGTGAACTTTTTGCCTTTCATATTCATGAATGAAAAGCAGTAGCGTGCCATTATAGGTGCAACATTATTATAAATATATATCAGCTGATGCAAGCTACAGTCTTTAGAGATCTGTGCAAGGTTATCATAAGATCCTGATTCTTATTTTCCTTTGTTTGCTAACCTTGATGAAAAAAAAATAGATTTGAGTATAAAGCAGGAAATCCTGCAATTTATTCTCCTTATCTTCAACTTGTCCTAGAAGAGCTCAGTTTCATGCAATTTTGAAATGTGTTTGTGAGTATGTTGTGGCTATTCGGAAAACTGAATACAGAGTCCAGGGACTTGAGCACATAATCCAGACTGATAAACCCTTCATAAACTTGAGCTTATCCGAAACTCTGCTGCCCGTATCCCAAGTCCCATTCGCCCATCTCCCCTGTGCTCGCTGACCTACATTGGCTCCTGGTCTGGAGCACCTCAGTTTAAAAATTCTCATCCTAGTTTTCAAATCCATCCATGGCCTCGACCCCTCCCTATCTCTGTAACCTCTTCCAGCCCTACAACCCTCCGAGATCTCGGCGTTCCTCCAATTCTTGTCTCTTGTGCATCCTCGATTTTAATCGCTCCACCATTGGCGGCCATGCCTTCAGTTGCCTAGGCCCTAAGGTCTGAAATTCCCTTCCTGGACCTCTCTACCTCCCTCTCCTCCTTTAAGATGCTCCTTAAAACTTATCTTGTCATCTGTCCTAATATCTCCTTATGTGGTTTGGTGTCAAATTTTGTTTGAAAACGTTCCTGTGAAGTGCCTTGGGATGTTTTACTACATTAAAGGTACTACATAAATGCAAGTTGTTGTTGATACTCCAGTGCAGTACTGAGGGAATGCTGCACTGTCAGAGGCGCCGTCTTTCGGATGAGACGTTAAACTGAGGCCCTGTCTGCCCTCTCAGTTGGACGTAAAAGATCTCACGGTGCTATTTCGAAGAAGAGTAGGGGAATTCTCCCCGGTGTCCTGGCCAATATTTATCCCTCAATAAACATCACTAAAACAGATTATCCGGTCATTATCACATTGCTGGTTGTGGGACCTTGTTGTGCGCAAATTGGCTGCTGCGTTTCCTACATTACAGCAGTGACTACACTTCATTGGCTGTAAAGTCATCCTGAAGTCGTGAAAAACGCTATATAAATCCAAGTTCTTTCTTTCTTTTCCATCCAAACAGCATTTGTTTCAATTAATGTTTGAATATTTTAAAAGTATCGAAATTCTCCTTAAATCCATTACCTTCTGATGCACCATGCCCTTTAAGTAAATCGTACATGTCCAGCGGGGTTATTTGCAGTTTTTTGCCTGATGAATTCATGCGCAAGGATATTGATAATGCACTAAAGCCTACTTGTACTTGTTGTCAGACCTGCAAGGGACTGTCTTGTCAGGTAGGTGTATCTGTTTTTTGCCTGTTCTGCTTTCCTAGCAGTTGCGAGGTACCCATTGTTCACTCAACTTTCCTGGCACTTTAAGAGACAAATATGTCCATCCAATTTATTGAGGTCCAGGAAGTTACTGATACCCTAGTTCCCCAGCAGTTTACTCAGACAATTCTGTTTGATTCATCTAGCAGTTAGGAAGGCAGTGTCGAGATCCTGAGTAGGGTATGGATTGGAGGGTCATCTTGGATTGAGGTAGAATCTGGAAGATGAGAGCTTAATGAGCCAAAGGGTCCTTTCTCAATCCAAGCTTTTGTCTATCCTCATGAGGGTAATATTCCGAATATTCCCTGGCGGTGGGGAACCTCGTCTTCCTGCAGCATAGGTGCATGACCTTCACCTTTTCAGTATGAGCTGGCAGTGGGCAAGGTTCCTATCACCAGTGGGTAATCAGAAAATGTGCTCGAGTTCCCTGTGGATCTGAGGGATGCTCTATTCTGTTTGTACACTGGGTTTTAGAAAAACAAAACATGGTTTAGACTAGGTTTTGGATCATCCAAGTTTGAGAGATTGAAATTCCAGATCTGAATGGTGCTCTTGGTGGCAAATTGCATTGCCTGCGATTTTCTAATATGTGCTGACTCCATTGAGACCCCGTGGTGATTGGGATCTTGCACAATTTATCCTATAGCTCTGAGTAAGTATTTAACTTGACATTTAGCTGTCTAGGCCCCAAGTACTGGAATTCCCTCCCTAAACCTCTCTGCCTCTCTACCCTCCTTTAAGACGCTAATTAAAACCTACCTCTTTGACCAAGCTTTTGGTTACCTATCCTAATATCTCATGTGGCTCAGTGTCAAATTTTGCCTGATAATGCTCCAGTGAAACATCCTGGGTTATTTTACTACGTTAAAGGCACTATATAAATGCAAGTTGTTGTTGTTCTTAACTTGACATAAGCCGAGTTTCCAGAATGAGCTAAATTCTCATCTGCACCGAATTGGGTTTGGCCTCAACTCCAGAACAAGATCTAGACTTTGAGCCTCACATAAAGAGTAGGGGCTCAATTTTAGGGTCGGGTTTCCTGCGGGTTTCCAGCGGGGGGGCCCCGAAAATCCTGATATGCGGTCACGTGACCGGATCGCGCCACGATCCCGACCACTTCCGGGTTCCCCGATGACGTGCGGGGCTGCATGCGTGGCCCCCGCTGGTGGGAATCCCGCAGGCAATTAAAGCCAGCGGGGTTCCACTTGAGAGTACTTACCTTGCTTGTTGAGGTCAGTTAATGAGCTGAATCAGCTGTCAAAAGAGGAAGTGTGGGATTTCACCTGCATGGCAGAGTGTTTACCACACTGGGGGAAACAGTCTCTCTCCAACCAGGCGTGTTGCAGCCAGCAGCCTGTGGCAGGTGCCAAGGTGCACCCCACGGGGGAGAGCCCTCACCCACGCAGGAGGCCACCGCGTTACATAGGGCAACCCCTGCCCCCCACCACCCCCCGCCAAGCTAGAGGACAGACCGACACGAAACTGCAGCCCCAGTCCGAGGAACCACCCACCTACCCTGCACAACCCCTCAGACCAACACCTGCCAGATGGGTGGTGCGTGGACACCCTCGGAGGACGAACAGCATGACCAGCCCCAGCAGCCTTGCAGTCCACGCCGTCCGCCGCAGAGACGTGGAGCCCCCCAACACGGTGTTGTTGCACGCCCACCTGCACAGCAGGAGGGAGGGCTACCGCAGAGAGAGACGCATCGCAGAGGGCACTACCCTCGCCACAGGGTCCACAGACCGAGGCGCAGCTCCCCGGACCTCTCCGAGCAGCAGTGCACACGGAGGCGCCGAGGCGCAGATTCGCTCGACATGTAGTCGTGGAGATCTGCAGGCTCTTTCATGCCGAGCGGCTCCTGGCTGGCCCCAGCACCAACTGCTTACTTGTCACTGTCAAAGTCACCACTACCCTCCACAACTTCTCCTCCGCATCCTTCCAGGGTGCAGCTGGCTACACCGCCGATGTCTCTCAGTCGTCTGCGCGGAAGAGCCCTGCAAATACACCTGCACCTACTCTGCAGTAACACGATGAGTGGCATCAGTGGTGGGTCCTCATAGTGATACCCAGGAGCGGGCATTATTGGACACAACAGACAGGATTCGCGGAGACATGGCAGTGGTGGTGCCAATATAATGTGTGCTGTTTGTTGCTCTGAAATTCAATATAGGTAACACCCATGGCAAACCCTCCGACACCCTTGTGCACCCCCTTCATGCTCACGAAACATTTGCCTTACGCTGCCTACTGCACATATGTGATGCATGCCCTGTGGCTGCAGCACAGGTGGTGGCAGGTTGAGTGAGGCTGGCCGTGAGGGAGATGCACGAGAGGGTGAGTATGGGATAGAGCCATGAGATTGTATGAGGATTGGGTCGCGTGTTAGTGGCAGGATGAGTACTGGCGAGGTGAGTAGGTGGAGGTAAGATGAGGATGGGGTTTGAGTGGGTATGAGGGGTGATGTGACAGAGTAGTGTTGGCGGTGCCGAAGGAGATGTGGGGTTGGGGCAGTGTTGTGGCAGATGGAGTGTAGGGGAATGACTTCGTGTTCTCACTGTGGCTGACCTACTGAGGTCATTGCAGCGCCTCCTGCACTGTATGCAGGTGGGCGATACGTTGGTTGCGCAGGTGACCCCCTCTGCCACCTCGAGCCAGGCCTTCTTGGTGGCAGAGGCTGGCCGCTTCCTCCCGCCCGCCGGGTGCAAGATCTCTGTCTTCGCCCTCCTCCTCACCCCATCTGATGATACCTGGGGTGAGGCATCATTAAACTGGGAGCAGCCTTCCCCCTGGGCTGCTCCATGCTGTAATTTGTTCCGTTGGTTGCAGCATCTGTCAGTGGAGGACTGCCCCTTTAAATAGAGCGCCTCCAGCTGACAGATCGTACTGCGCATGCGCAGCCCGCCCGACGCGCAGACCAGCAGCGCGGACCCCGGAGGAGCAGGTAATTGATTCCTATTAGTGTGTTGCCTGCTACGATCGCGCGGGCAACCCACTAATTTCACCGAGCGTGTTGACCACGCTCCCGAAACCCAACCCGCCGGAAACCCGCAGGCCTGGTAAAATCGAGCCCTAGGTTTCTTACATTTTTCCCCCATATTTTGTCTTCACAATCCAAAAGAATCAAAAAAAACTCTAAAGTGTTTTCAAAGTTTTTCACTTGTTCAAAGAAATTAGTATGACCATCTTAATAAAACACCTGTAAAAAGGTCTCTTGATATAAACGCATCACTTAGTGCGTAACTGAGCCATTCAGACGAAGAAGGCTTTTGCTTCATTCTCTGGTTGTACAGAGGCAGCTCGAGCAGTAACTGGAGTGCTATAATTTTCATCAGTGTCCCTGAAGTAGAAAGGAGAAAAATCTGCCGCCATTTGTGCTCTTGTTCGTTATCCAGTGACCCCTACTGGAAAGAACACATGTACAGATGTTGGGTCACATCAAACACTCACCATCTAGGTCCACACATGAAGAACAGCCAAGGAGTACTGGTGGACTACAGACATCCATGGAACTGTACCCCAGCATGAGTTAATACTTTCAGAAAGGGAGAAGAGGGAAACAACACAAACCGTATCAGAAAAGCTTCTGCCCAGAAGCAGCAGCAGCAAGGTGCTGATGATTAGCAACCATCATTTTACAATAAGTTTCATGTGTTCAAAAAAATGTTAACAGCCTCTTTTAATGGATGCAATTAGCTAAAGATTTTTGTTTCATCAGATTGGTTTAATTACTTTGCAATTAGAATTGCCTACTGTGGAAGAATACAATGAGTATTTTTGAAGCAGATTTCCCAGGACAGTTCTCGTTAAGTCAGCCTGTATAGCTTACAATACAAAGGCTCGTTGAGCTTTTTAGGATAAATTCAGATCGAGCCAGGGATAACTTCAACCAACTTTAATCCTGAACACTTTGCAGCAGCATTTTCAAGTAAGCTTTCTGCAACCCTGCTCTCTCCCATATTACAGAGAGCTCATTTACCTAATTGTCTGGCAGCTTCCTGAACTCCTGATTGGGAGTGGCTATACGTTATTGCAAGATCCTTACATATGAGAAAGTGCGATTTGACCTGTCGAAGTTCATGCATCCAGAAAGACTCAAAAGTCTATCCATTGTCTAATGGAGGCAGAAGACGGCCTTCTCACCCTTACACAAAACAGGCCTTCTGCTGTGGAAACCTTATCCATGTTTTTTGTCACCTCCTGATTTGATTATTCCAATGCCCCACTTTATTGTCACCCATCCTTCACCTTCTACTAACTTCACCTTGTCTGAAACATAGCCACCTGCTTCCTGGCCCTTGCTGATCTACATTGGCTCCCTCTCTTAGAACATATTAAGCCTCTGGTCTTCAAATTCCACCATGGCCTTGTCCCCCACTCTACCTCTGTAACCTCCTCCAGCCTTATAGCCCTTCCCCCTGCACCCTTCGGTCCTCTGACCTTTTTTTTGCCTCCCACCCTTCCTTTCACCCCATCGTTGGTGTCAGAGCCTTCAGCTGCATTGGCCTCACCCTTTCCCTCCTAAACTCCTCCACTTCTCTCCTCCTTTAAAAGCACCCTCAATACCCATCTATTCAACCAGGCTTTTGGTTACCCGCTCCTAATCTCTCTATCGAAGGCTTGGCATCCCTTTCCCTGTCTAATTCCATCCGTGCAGTGCCTTGGGAGATTTTTTTTTGAATGCAAGTTCGTTTACTCCAAAATTGGGCAGATGCCCATGGTTAAACAGCCTGCCAACACTCACCATCTAGGTTCTCACATGAAGTATGGTTATTTGGAGTCGGGGTGCTAGTACTTGTGTGGAACTGCACCCAAACATAAATCAGAACCTTCAGGAGAGGATCGGGTAAACTTTCCCTGAATTTGTGATTTTGCTCCACTTGGGGAAAGTGCAGGGGAATTGGACTAAGGGGATAGCTCTTTCAGAGAGTTGACATGGGCATGAGGGGCAGAATGGCCATTCTCAATGTTGTAAAATACTATGATTGGAAGCATAATCACCAACATGATGACCAGTACAATTGAACTAAGTTTTGGAATGCTCCAGCACTCAAATAACATAGGATGAGGTAAAAGTGTGAAACACCAAATTAATTTTCATTCTAAAAACTAACTACATTTACAGGGTTTATATCAGATTGCTTACTCTGGTTGGGCAAATTTCATCACATGACCTCCCACCTCGAAGTGCCCCACCTCATCAGCCTTTTATGCCATCTCCAGTGTTTTCATAACTAATAAACAAACATGTTTAAAGAAAATTAGAAAAACACACTATTCTTCTCCTGGGTTGCTTGCTGCCGTGTCCAGGAGATTAATCTTTATTCTTGGAGACTCCAAGACAATCCTAGGGTTGGTGACGGTAGGTGCCATAAAACAGCATAGTCTGGACCATTCACTCCCATTTCTGACTGTAAATAAAGTAGAAAACCAATGGTTGGAGGGTGCTGAAGGTTCTTTATCAATTTGCATACATTTAAGAGACCAAAAGCAGCAAAAATAACCAAAAATAGGTGCCTGGATAATGAGCACAAGATCACCAGCCTATTTAAATAAAGCACATGAATAAATATATGAATGAGCTGGGAAATGTCAGTTAATGAGTTGAATAAAAATATACCATAACTCCAGATAAAATGACCAGCAAAGAATAAATTCCACATGTGAGCAGTGCAGAAGCAACAAATCTCAAAAGCACCAACTGGCACAGAGAACGCCAAGCTATATCTCAGAGCGGATTTTAAAGGGTAGAAATCAATTAAATGATCCAGTTGAGCACAGGTAGGAGCCAATCTAATCAATTATTCAAATAACAATCCAATTGAATTGAATTGAATAATTAATGCCTCAGGCTACAGGACAAAAAGGTACAAGCAGATCAGCGAGACACATTGCAGCTGGAAAGTAAATACTTCTAAGTGAAATAGCTCAATTTTAGCCAGTATTTAGTGTTCTGTACATAAAATTGGGGCAGGATTGTTATAATGGTTCATGGAGCAAAGCTTCTCTGAGCTGGAACCCGCATTAGCAACACTCACAGTGTCATGAATGATTCATTGGTTTTATACTATTGTTTTAACGTGTGTAATTCACTGCAATGAAAATGAAACCCAACCCCTTTAAAATATCTCTCTCTCCTTTCTATCCTGGTGAAGTGCAAAATCAATAAAATGTTAACAAAATCATGATTGTTGGCTCCCTGCAAGCTCCATGGGTGTAAACACACTGCACACTGCCACTCTTTAACCAAGGGGGTTTAAGAGGTGCACAACAGTGGCTAAAGATAATTCCCACTCTGATTTCTTTTCCCTTGCTCTGTACCCCCTCTCTCCCTGTGGAGCAGCATCTGACCCACAGCTGATAGTACAGATTGAGATCAGTAATTCACTGTGCATGTGAGGAACTCCATGCATAGGGTTGCCAACCCTCCTGGATTGTCCTGGAGTCTCCAGGAATAGAAGGTTGATCTCCAGGGCACTGCTGCGAGCAACACCCGAGAGAAAAATCATTGGGGCGTTAAAAAAATGGGGTGGTCTTTTTTCATTTTTTTTGAGCACTTTCACTTATTAATTACAAAAAAACAAACATTGGAGATGGGAAAAAGGGTGTTTGACTGAAGTGGAGAACCATCCAATTGGGTGGCGAAGAGTCTGTTCGCTTCCCAATTGGCCGTGGGAAGATGGTGCACATCGCAAGGATGGATGTGTTGGTTGACCAATGGTGGGGGCGGGGCAGTTAGAGATGGGACGTCATGTGATGAAACCTCCAGGAGTACATCCTATCAGAGTTGGCAACCCTATCCTTGCGTGAAGCCAAGTTCTAGCATCCTATATCCACACATTGAAGCTCTAATGGCTGGACCAACATTGGATTGGATACTGTTGGATTGAGCTTCTTCCTGTAAATCCCTTTCTTCTTGTTTCGAGGTTGTCACAATTGAAGACATTACACTCCAAAGTGTTAAAAACATATTTTTAAAAAAAGACAAATAAAGGAAGCCATTTCACACTTGTTGTTCTGAACAGGGGCAGGGATTTTAAACCATCTGGTGAACCACACACTTCCCTCAGCAACAGTTTCTGGCCTAGAACTGACCTCAGGAAGTCCAATTTACAACACTTAGACCTTCTGGTCTCAGAGGGACAGGTTTGGTTAGCAGCAGAATAATACATTAGGCTGTCAACATAAAACCACATATCATCCAACTTACCATGAGCAACACCAAGGAAGATCTGCTGATATGCTATGAAATGTGCCAGTGTGAACATGTCACAATGTGCTGCCATTAACTGCTCTTTGAAAATGGAAGACCGATACCGAAAAACTAACAAGAATGTTTCATTTAAAAAGCATTTCATAATCCTTAAGATATTAAGTAACAGGCCTGTGCCTGTCAGATTGCGTGGGCTGTGAATCATTCTCCTAATTATTAGTTATAGCTAATAATTTGTGAGAACAATATATGTTTTGTTTTTACTTTGCATATTGTAATTTGCTGAATTTACACATCTCTGCACTAGTACAGAAACACCATGGATTAATTACATTAAGCTGAGGTAAGCATTGTTAAGAAGGCTGTGATTTGTAGGACAAGATTATTTTTTCTGCTTAATTGATTGAAATGCAAAATATGAAAAGGAAGCAACATAGCAATTAAAATGAAATAGTTTTATTCATGGCGATATTAGACGTTGTAGTTATCTAGTAATTATCTAGTAATTATCAGAAGGTTGATGGTTATTTTCCAATGCCCTAAGTTCACATTTAAACATACTTTTAGAAAAATTATTTTCACAAAGTTGCACACCACTTCATTACAGAACACATTCTGTCTCATTCAACAATAAAACTAGCAGACCTCCCATGGCTTGCAGCAAGTCAGAGGGTAAGCTGAAGTGTGACAGCTAAAGTGTGACAGGAAGTAAGTGTTATGTTTACAGAAAGTGTGCACTATGGATGATTGATTGTGTGTTAGGCAATTTCTTTTCTCATTTATTATTTTTTGAAGTTTTTCTTATTTTACTCCATCTTCTGCTGTTCCAATTGTCTCTGCCAGCCTAGGGTGTTCATTCCTGATCAAGAAGGATAGGCTTTCAAGTCATGGTTTGGCTTACAACCTGTCCAAGATTGTGAACATGCCAGGCTATGACCATCAGGCAAGCAGTTGAACTTGGGTGTTCTGGCTTGTGGCGCAGTGCGCTGCATCATACTTCCATCAATCTAATTCCAACCAGTTGTTGTTCTTTGTATAACTCTGGAATTTGATATCAAACTCTCCAATTCCAACGTTTGAGATCTGAAGAGCACAAACACAATTAGGAAGAAATGCAGAGAGCATGGCATCTCCATTCCAGGATCTTCCACATGAACCTTAATGCAAAAGCCTGAAAGGCATTGAAGGAGGCACTGAAAATCCATAAAGGGTTTTACAAATCACAGGGGGCAAGAGTATTCTCCTTCATCCCCCCAGACCCAGCAGGAAACACGGAATGGTTTTAAAGACTCCTGGCAGGGAGTTATGCAGCCTGATTCAAAGGAACTGTAACATAACAAGGAGGGTGCCTCGCCAGTAACTTTGCTGACAACATCGTTCTGCAACCAGCCACTTTACTCGTGGACGTGGGTGGCCCTCCCCTCATCATGTGAGTTGTGGGAGCCCATGAAACCCTCCCGCCGTATAAGACTAATCACCCTATTGGCTGGCATAAAGATGGTTACGGCTGTGGAAGAAGAGTTCATGTTGCGGCCTGTCAGACTGTTTAGCGGCCTGCGAATCCTTCCACTACTTCGCACAATTCTCCAAGGGGAAGAGTGTGATGACACAAAACGATGATGATGGGCCAGTTACTGTTACCACTTCCTGGAGTGTTCTGTCATGTGTGACACTCACCCTCCAGGCCCTGATTTCCTTAATATATGTGTCTTGGCTTTCCCTGTTGAGTTTGTACTTTCAATTTATGTTAAGTGTGTTGTTGCTGCTCTAACCTGCACAGAAAATAATATAATTAGAATTGCTAGTTTTCAAAATACCAGATATTTTAGACTACCTAAAGCGAAGGATAACGTGACTCCATGGCTGTCCGATGCACAATTTTAGCAGCAGTAGTATGGGATGTTTGTGGAATAGTATCTACAATAGAGAGCGAGCTCTCAGAATCCTACTTCAACTGAAACTTGGATATCATGGCCTAGAAATTTGATCGTGCCTGAAAATGGGCGTGCAGGGGACAGGGGGAGGGAGGGAGGGAGGGGGGGGCCCGAGCTCATGTATCAGCTCTGCTGCAGAGGACTCTGATGCTGACTTCGAGGGCCCTGCCCACCAAAGTGGGCTAATGGACGTACACCAGGAAATGCTAGGTGCAGTGGGTATCCTGCCAGTGAGCTTGAACGCAGTGGCTCAGATCATGGAGGAGCCCAGCTCCAACTTGTGTTGGGGCTTTGCGCAGAGCGATGGAGACCATTCTGTCCATCGTGGACCGAGCGATCAGCTCCATTAACACCACAGTGGCACCCACCATGACGGAGCCTCCACCGACAGCTCTGACAGATTCCATGGCACTGCTGTGTGCTCTGGGCGTCTACCGAGGAGCCTGACGCAATATGGTGGGCGGCACAGCTCTGCCGCAGAATGACTGCACACACGCTGTCCGCCATACTGGTCCCTAAGGCGCCCATTTTCCGCCTGTAAAAGAGATGTAGCGTGATGAAATTTTTAGATCCATAAGTCAAACGCGCTCCTGAAAAAACAGAAAAATACCATCTGGCTTATTTTCGTCCTGTCCACTCCCTAATCATTGGTTTAATTGGTGTTTTAGGCAATGTGCACTAATTAATTAAAGTTGGAAGTGTGGAAAATGTGGATGTGCAGTAATTACCAGAAGTATTACATTACTGTCAGTGGATCACAGTATGCAGTAAAATTACCAT
Organism: Heptranchias perlo; assembly: GCF_035084215.1. Classification (NCBI taxonomy): domain Eukaryota; kingdom Metazoa; phylum Chordata; class Chondrichthyes; order Hexanchiformes; family Hexanchidae; genus Heptranchias; species Heptranchias perlo. The sequence goes on from NC_090360.1 coordinate 9,356,085, forward strand.
TCTCAGTGTGATCCAGGGAGAAATAATAAGATCTAAATGAGTGTTGGCTACTGCAACTGAAATACTCCAGAGAGATTATAATCTTGTTTTCTTCCTCCTCACTAACATTGCCCCACCCCTGAAAGAAAGAGCTCGCTGTGCGATCATCAGAACGCAGAATAGAGATAAATCAGCGGTAAAATATTTCTGGCACAGCCAGGTGCACTGTATGCAGACTGGAGAAGTCTGGGCTGATACTTAGGGAAGCTGGAAGGTCCACTCAGGCAGACAGTAAGTCGCTTTTGTGATTTATAGTTCTATTGTTGTCTGATTCACAGCATAATGTTTAGTGGGAGAAATATGTATTACTGTCAGGACAACAGAGTGCAAAGTAGCGAAACCCCCTGCAATTGTCTGCCCATGTCTCCCTACCCCTCCTCTCTTCAGGCTGCGAACTCCTTACAAGGGTATGGTTCCACAGGTACCGATCGTCATCCATTATTAGCTTTGATGGTGAACGTTGGTGGGCTACTCAACCATGATGGGTTACACTGGTGACTGCGATCCTGTCCTCACCAAAGGTTAACACATGCACAGGATGGGGGGGCGGGGTCCAGTGAACAGCGAGTAGGCAAAGGAACCCTTTTGGCTGATTCTTCTCTCCTTAACCAAGGGGTGCTGTGCAGCTACCATTAACCCCGCTGAGCTCAACAGGGGTTAGTGGTAGCTGCACAGTGGTAGAAACCAGAGATCGAACCTGGGACCTTTCTGGGCAAACCCGCGAAGCCCCTGGGGAAAGTGGCAAATCATTTCTAAAATTTCTCTTTTCGATCTCTCGTGGCATTCTTTGTTTTTTTTCTTCGTTTTATCAATACCGCCATGGCCATTGCTCCGAGAATCAAAGGCCCCTATATTCCTGGGGGACTGCGGCGGAGAGAAAGCCCCGCCCATCTTCGCCCCAAGCTAGAGATCCCGTGGACGAGGTCACATGCATTGCCAGGGTGGGTCATTGGCGCCTGTGCTGGCCCTCTGCGTTCTGCCCACAGCTCCGGCGCCTGAGGTCTATGCTATTCACCTCAACTGCTCCTTGTCATAGCAAGTTCCATATTCTAACCACTCTCTGGGTAAAGAAGTTTCTCCTGAATTCTCTATGGGATTTATTAATGACTACCTTATATTTATGGCCTCTAGTTTTGGTCTCCCCCACAAGAGGAAATATTTTCTCTACGTTTACCCTATCAAACCCTTTCACAATCTTAAAGACCTCTATCAGATCACCTCTCAGCCTTTTTCTTTTCTAAACATAATTACGACTTGTTGATTCATTTGGGATTCTCTCCGTACTCTGGTGATATCCTGGACTATGGGTCTTGGCCCTTCAGTCAGGTTTCTCAGTAAAAAAAATAGCAGACTGTTAGCCTCAACCCAGGTTCTACTTTGTGTTGCTACAACTACTAAAAGGTATATAAATTAACATTTTATGACAGGGCCATAAAGTAATTTGTTCAGGTAATTATGCTCTTAGAGATAAGAGCAGTTAAAAGCTTTTTATAGGGATGGTCGTTGTTGAAAGAAATGCAATAAACTTTAATTATTTAATGCTATAGTTTTAAGTATATTTTTGTGGTTTTAAAAAAAATCTCCAGAGTATACGGGTACACATTATTGAAGAGACCATAAAGGAATGACCTGATTGGTTGAAGACACCGGTATTCGTGAATGGTCAATTCAGCAATCTTTCGTTGCCAGTGAGGAACTTCACTTGACACGAGTGCAAATTGGATTCAGAGCTGCAGAACTGGCACACGGATTCTCCAACCTACCCTCCCATCGAGCAAGGCTTCCCACTGGAAGAATGGGCCAATGAATTAACAAAAACTCACAACAGCTCAACAGCTCTAGAAATGAGACCTGAGCCTAAGTGGTTTTGAAGGAGACAATGTTGGATTTCTTGGCAAATTCCTGCAACATCTCTTGGCTCAGTCCATTTCGGGTTGAGATGATTGCTTGAAACAAAACAGTGGACACATGCAGAGGCACGAGAGTTACAGACGTGTCACTATTTTATACAATGCACCCCACCATGGAGACAGAGGTATTTCCCCAGTACTGAAGGAGCGTTGCACTGTTAGAGGTGCTGTCTTTCAGATGAGATGTTAAACCAAGGCCCTGTCTGCCCTCTCAGGTGGATGTAAAAGATCCCATGGCACAATTCGACAAAGATCAGAGGAGTTCTCCTCGGTGTCCTGGCCAATATTTATCCCTCAACCTCCATGACTATGGCCCTGAAGATGCACGGGCAGTGATCCCAGCAGTTATGTTGGGATCGCACTCGTGGTGTACTCCAGCATTGACCTCGCCGGAGTTTGCAAGGTCAGTGGAAGGGCATCTCAATTGCAATGCAAGTTACAAAGGGACATTGATAGAGTAAGTGACACAAAGGGGAGTGGAGATCTGGAACTCTCTCCCTCAAAAAGTTGTTGAGGTTGGGGGTCAATTGAAAATTTCAAAACTGAGATTGATACATTTTTGTTCGGCAAGGGTGTTAAGGGTTACGGAACCAAGACGGGTAGATGGAGTTAAGATACAGATCAGCCATGATCTAATTGAATGGTGGAACAGGCTCGAGGGGCTGAATGGCCTAGTCCTGTTCCGATGTTCCTAATTTCTGTTCCATTCTGCAGAGTTTATATTTGGCGATTAAGTTTAAATTCTGTTTTGCAAATACCCAGATATTGGAAATAAGAGTCAAGCCTGAAGTACAAAGGAAATCAAATTCTGAAACCTAATAGTTACAACACACTTTAATAATATCAGCTAATGTTAATTAATGTTCCAGCATGTTTTATGCTGGAATGGAGGAATTCAAGCAGAAAAGCGACTGAATGTGCCTGAGGCTTTGACCAACTATCACTCCTCTCTTCTAGCATGAAATGTAGGAGACCATTCATTTATTAGCACAATAAAGCGTGTTTCCCGGAGAAGTTATTCCAGGTCAATGGAGCCATTTCTTTAGCACGAATAATAACTAAAGACGATGGGGAAAAAGAACGATCATTCAGTTCATCACAGTGACGCACTCATTAACTGCTTTTATACTGATGATATTTCAGTTTGGTAATGCGGGAGTGAAACATCCACAAGCCTTAGCTCAGTGGTAGTGCTCTTGCCTACTGAGTCAGGAGAGTGTGGGTTCAGAATCCCACTCCAGAGATTTGAGCACATAATCTAAGCTGATGCTTCAGTGCAGCACTGAGGGAGCAATGCACTGTCAGAGGTGCCGTCTTTCAGATGAGACATTAAACTGAGGCCCTGTTTGCCCTCTTAGTTGGATGTAAAAGATCCCATGGCTTTCAAAGAACAGCAGGGGAGTTCTGTCCTGGCCAATATTTATTCCTCAACTAACAGTCACTAAAAAAAATCAGATTATCTGGTCATTATCTTATTGCTGTTTGTGGGACCTTGCTGTGCGTAAATTGGCATCTGTGTTTCCTACATTACAACAGCGACTACACTTTAAAAGAATTTCGTTGGCTGGAAAGTGCTTTGGGACCGCCTGAGGTCATGATAGGTGTTATATAAATGCAAATTCTTTCTATGAGCCAGCTCCCAGTGCTTACAGTGCCAAAACCAGCTCCCAGTGTTTACACTGACAAAACCAGCTCCCAGTGCTTACACTGCCAAAACCAGCTCCCAGTGCTTACACTGCTAAAACCAGCTCCCAGTGTTTACATGGCCAAATCCAGCTCCCAGTGTTTACACTGCCAAAACCAGCTCCCAGTGCTTACACTGCTAAAACCAGCTCCCAGTGTTTACATGGCCAAATCCAGCTCCCAGTGTTTACACTGCCAAATCCAGCTCCCAGTGTTTACACTGCCAAATCCAGCTCCTAGTGTTTACACTGCCAAAACCAGCTCCCAGTGTTTACACTGCCAAAACCAGCTCCCAGTGTTTACACTGCCAAAACCAGCTCCCATTGTTTACATGGCCAAATCCAGCTCCCAGTGTTTACACTGCCAAATCCAGCTCCCAGTGTTTACACTGCCAAATCCAGCTCCCAGTGTTTACACTGCCAAATCCAGCTCCCAGTGTTTACACTGCCAAATCCAGCTCCCAGTGTTTACACTGCCAAATCCAGCTCCCAGTGTTTACACTGCCAAAACCAGCTCCCAGTGTTTACATGGCCAAATCGAGCTCCCACTGTTTACACTGCCAAATCCAGCTCCCAGTGTTTACATGGCCAAATCGAGCTCCCACTGTTTACGCTGCCAAATCCATCTCCCTTATCCTGGCAGCAGGCTTTGTAGACCCAGAAAAACAAAGCCTACCTGTCTGTCAACCGGATAAGCAAGGCGAGTCACGCATCCTGGTCTCCCGGAATCCTAATCAAAACTGTGCCAATATACAAGCAGCTGTTCAGGTCCTTATTCATAACCAGCAGCAGGTATTCTCTTCTCCCTCTTCCCCTGGTGGTGAGTTGTTAGGAATCTGTTCACCTCTTTAATGAACGTATATACCTGAGTATATATATTCACAACACTTACTCGAGAAGTCAACAACAAGTTTGAAGTAATTATCCCCGAGGCTCAAGCTGAGCTGAAGGTTTTATAAGCTTCTAATTATGCCCCTTAGCTCTTTTCTGCTTTTGCACAGCCACTTCACAAGCTCACCTGATGGCTCAGCAAGTTTTTTTAAGTCAACAACAGATCCATAAATAACAGGAATGTCCTTGGTTCAATCCCCAGTTTGTGCTCAGTTACTTGATACTAGCCCAGGATGCTACAATTGATCTCAGTGACCCAGGTACGGAGGGCCAAATTGGCCATGGTTCCTGGTCCTGATGACCGTGCAGTGGCCCCTGCTGGAATTGCATGTGGCTGGAATTTGAGTGAGTGAGGACCGAATAGGGCTTCAACTCGGTGGTCAAGTCATCTGCTAAAACTTCTTATCAACAGAAATATTAATTAGGTATCCACGAAGGTGAGGATCACTATGTTAATTGTGTTTGTGTGATTTATATCAATTAGTGTTAATTGTATTCAGGTGGTGCGTAACAAGTGGGAACTCTCTTGTATCCATTTATATGAGAGCTTATCTAGGGGTGTGGTGGGTAATGTGGAGCTCTGTGAATAAAGGCTTGGAAGCAACTGAAGACCAGGCTCTAATATTCCATCCTTCACCACCAGGCTGTCCAGTTTGTGACACACTAAGGGTGAAGAAATGCTCTGGTTGCCATCATAAGCAGATTTTGTAATCCATAATGTAATGCATGATGAAGTCGATGCAAACTAATTAGCACTTCTTGGGTATTGAGCTCTGTTGCCCCCAAGTTATACCTTCTAAGACCCTGTTAACCTTTCTTATCACCATTGCATATTGTGCTGATGCTTTAAGGGTGTTTTCCATCAGAACCTTAGATCCCTCACCCGTGTTGTTTCCTGTAGATTGTTCCCATTTATTTTGTACTCTCACTCCTTATTTCTCCTCTCCAGCATCATGACTTTGCAGCGTAGCGGAGGTGGCGGTGGGGGAGGTTCAGGAGGAAAGGACTTCCACCCACCTCTCCGTGACCCATTTTTATGGTTCGGGGGTCACGTCACATGCGGGGCAGGCTTCCAGCAGGATTTCTGCCACCATGAGGCAGCCCACTGCTGCCGGTAGGAAAATCCTGGAGTGGGACTGCAGTACCAGAAGAGGTGGACAGGCCACTTAAAGGGGCAGACAAGCCCCAAAGAAAAATTTATGCAAAGTCTTTTGTAGCCTGGCCAAGACTGAGGTGTTTGCGGTCTGCATGAAGCAAGAGAAGGCCCAAGCAAGTAGACCCTTTCCCTCCATCCTGGAACTTTAGAGCCTTACCACTACCACTGCTTGGACTATTGCCAGGCTTCTCCTGGCAGTAACAGGGGAAGAGGGGAGAGAAATTAAAGTCAGGGCAGGGAGGTGATGGCAGTAGGTCTCTCCATTCAATTTTGCCTTGTTTTCTGCCACCTTCGGGCGGGATAGTGCCGAAAAATCCAGCCCTACATTTCTTGACATTAACCAACATCTCTCACTCTTTGACCTAACCTCCCAACCTGTCCGGATCTTTCTGCAACTAGTCCGCTTGCTCCACACTAATTATGGCCCCTCCCAATTTGGTATCATCGACAAACTTGGAGAATACTGTTATCTTTCCTTTCTCCAAGTTGTAAATATACATGGTAAACAACGATGGCCCAGACCCACTACCGTTTCATTTTGATACTGTGACCTACAAGACTACAGACCAAGTGCTGGAAAGTGGAATTAGGCTGGGTGGGTTCATTTTTGGCCAGAGCAGACACGTTGGGCCGAATGGCATTCTTCTGTGCTGTAAATTTTCTATGATTCTATGATTCTATACTGCTCCCTTAATAACTACCTTTTGCATACTTGACCAGTTAGTTACCCAATTCACAAGCTTCCCTCCTGTTCTGTACCTTTGTAGAAGAGGAAGAACATGCATTTATATAGCTCCTTTCAAGACCTCAAGACATCCCAAAGTGCTCCCAGCCTTTTTGAAGTGTAGTCACTGTTGTAGTGTATGAAAGTTCAGAAGTCTATTTGCATATAGCAAGGTCCTACAAACAGTAATGAGATAAATTGGCTAGTCTGTGTATAGCAAGGTCCCACAAACAGTAATGAGATAAAATGGCTCGGTAATCTGCTTTAATCCGCACCCATGAGGACGGCCTCATCCGGGATCTTGGGTTCATGTCATGCTACATGTAACCCCACCAGCGAAAAAAGAGTTATCTGTTTTTGATACAACTGGTCATTCTCTCTCTTTCTCTTCCTTTCGGATGTTTCTCTCTCTCTCTCTCTCTCTGTCTTTGGGTTCTGACCGTTTGTATATTCAGTAGTCCTGTATGTAATGTCTCTCTGTCTGAACACTATTCGACCCTTTGATTGCCTTGACAACGGCAGTTGGAAAGGTTATCTGTAATCACCAGGCATTGTTCTCTGACTATATATGCGGTGCCTTCCATGGAATCCCACACTCACCTGACGAAGGAGAAAGCCTCCGAAAGCTTGTGATTTTCAAATAAAACTGTTGGACTATAACCTGGTGTTGTAAGATTCCTTACATTTGTCCACCCCAGTCCATCACCGGCATCTCCACATCTTAGTGGTGTTGGTTGAGGGATAAATGTTGGCCAGGACACCTTTCTAGTTTGTAAAGTTATCTCCTCTGTTGTACTACATCAATGGCTTTCCTAAAGTCAGGGTATATTAAATCTATTGAATTCCCCTTGGCAACTAACAATGTTATATCCTCAAAGAACTCAAGTAGATTTTTCAAGCAAAGTATCATCTGTAAAGCCTTGTTGACTACTTCTTATACGAGGCTTCTGCAGATGCCTCATTATTCTCTCTTTCAAGATGCTTCCAATTATTTTGCCTCTACAACGTCAGATAGATATTGTAGTCCGTAGTTCCCTAGATTACCCTTCCATCCCTTTTTATAAATTAGAACCACATGCACCTCAGACTTTCCACATCAATCCCATCGATTCCTTCGGTGATTTTTAAAAAATTTGGATCATATCCATTCCGTGCATTTATTTTAAATGAGAACAGATTTGGATCATGATCTCTCAAGTCCCTTTTATACTGGGTGTTTGGAGAATACGTTGAACTCAAAATTGGTTGTAATCCAACTTCCATTAAGTGATATGAATAAGGGCATTCTATTCTCTCCTGTTTTTAAGTTGATCTGCTTCATGCCAGTTCCAATTCAGACACTTGTCAATGTAAACTGTAGGCAGACTCAATCCATCTTCTCAGCCTGCATTTTTCCAGCCAACTTCGGAAGATAAATGCACATACATCAGAAACAAAATAAATCTTACTCCTCACAGGCGCTGCATTGAGAAGAAATCATATAAATCCAGCAAATTGGCAAAATCTAACATTGCAGATTCAAGATCTAAAACCAGAGTACATCACTTGATCTCAGTGTAATCACACCATGAATCTCCCTTTAGCTCATCGATTTAATCCTTGGAATACAATGCATGTCCCTGAAAGGTGGAGAGTAGAATAGTATTTTACTGGAATAAGGGAGGTCACTAGAAATCTGACTTATGTTCTTGACTTCCAGTGACAAACTCAACTGAATGCTCAACTTATGATAAGTTTAAAGTGCTGTTGTACAATTTAAATTCTACCCCGGACAAAATTACATTGAATCTTACAGCAGAAAAGGAGGCCATTCAGCCCATCGCACCTGTGCCGGCTCTTTGAAAACAGCTATCCAATTAGTCCCATTCCCCTGCTCTTTCCCTATAGTCCTGCAAATGTTTCCTTTTTAAGTATTTATCCAATTCCCTTTTGACAGTTACTATCAAATCTGCTTCCACCGCCCTTTCAAGCAGTGCATTCCAGATCATAACAACTTGCTGTGTGAAAAAAATTGGTAAAAGAACCTCTGGTTTACACTACCGTACACCATTAATGCAGTGTATACAAAGAATTCTGTTGAGCTTCATTTATATGAAACTAATTCAGAAGTAACAAACAGTACATGGGTGAAATTATGTGTAGTGATGGTGTAAGTACATAAAAAAGGCTTGTTTATGATTGTGCTGCACTCTGGTGATCTTCCCCTTCATGGATACCGAAATAATATTTCTGCTAATAAAAACACATGAATATTGTGAAACGTTGTTTTCAGGCTAATTTTTCAGTGGCCACAGCGCGACGGGTGAGGGGGAACGGGAAGGGTTCATACCGCCGGTTCGCCTCCTATTTTATAGCCAGTCATCTTTTCCAGTGGAAGGGACCCTGATCCAGGTAACCTTCCCTTAAAGTAGGCCGACATATTTATGGTAGGCAGAAATGGCAGAGCAACGTCAGACACTACACTTTATGGCTATTATCACTTTAGTTAGTTGCAAACAACACAGGTGTAGAACAGGCATCCAGTGTGGCTAGGGAGGCACAGTGGGGGTCATTTTGACTTTGGACGATAGTGTACAACGGTCGATATCGCATCAGCCGCCTGTTATACATCTCTTCCAATTTTCATTTCCATTGAAGTCAAAGTCCAAAGTCAAAAGTACCCCCATTGTGTGTAAAAATTTACTTGTCCACTTCAATGTATGCACTCGATGCAGGAGCGATTGATGGGCTGTCGCAGAGGGGAAGATTAGAAATTGGAAACAAAGCTTGAATAGATGCTGCTGGTCTTTGAGGCTGCCTTCATCCAACTCCCATCAGCGGCGGCCATTTCGTACCTCCAGGTCTCAAAGGCAGATGCGAATACTGTCGGGAGCTTGCCGAAGAAATTTAAATGAGGTTGATCCTGGAAAATTAGCTGAGATCAGCAGTGGGACAACGGGCGGGCACAAAGACTGCCTTTGCAAACTTAACACCACCGATTCGGGCAAGAGGGAAATCTCAGCCCAAATATCTCAAATGTACTTGTCACATTTGTTAAATGGCAGATATACTAAGGGTGAGAGTGGGATCTATAACTGATCTCCACAAGTGACCCATGCTAGTAACTCATAAGCAAGTTTTACTCTGCCTTATGAGGGGAAATATCTCTCGCATGCCACATTATGTTATGAATTGCCATTTTATGTTGTGCTGATAATACCTGCTCTCTGGCTTTATTTGTTGGCGGTTCCTATTACTTTTGAGGATTTAATTGTCTGTCTTGGCAGAGACTGCTTGGCGCACAGGAGCTGGAGGATGTTACTGTGACCTGGTTCTCTATGGTGGATGCATCAAGAGTATGCATGTTGAAGAGAGAATGTGGATAACAGTCAATGTGCCTCAAGGGCCTAAAGTGTTGCAGTGGGTGGAGACACTGTGGTGTTGTCTGCATTCAACACAATAGATTTGGGCAACAGGAGGTTCTGCCGCTGCCTTCGCCAGCTGTAATCGTTTCTGGGGAGAAACAAGGTCTCGCGATTTTATTTATTCAGTAACCAAGGCCCATAACACAGGGCACTGCAAGGACTGAAAAGAGGAGGGAAGATGAGCTGAATCAGGAGCAGTGATCAGCTGATATCAAACATGGGTTTTAAAAGCCTGAAATTGTACGAGGAAGGAAAGAATGAGGCAGGTAAGGACTTGCTCAGTTTTGAGCTGGTGAAGAATATGTTCGAGAAGGAGACGGTGTGACGAGTCCTGGTTTCAACAGAGCAAGGATTCAGGGAGGAGGAAAAGAACGTAGGTCGACACATTTGCAACTGAGGAGAAGTGACAGATGAATGTTAGTCCATGGTATCAATGAAACGGAGAGGTACGACGGTTGATTTTAACCCTGTCTGCCCAAAGGGAACTGGGTGGATGGGTGGTTAAACTGGTGGTCGCATGCTTGGCTCTCAGTTCCCGACGTGCTCCTTCCCACCGCCATTTTAACTGTCGGGTTTTGGGCAGCAGTGGAGCCTCCCACCACATGCAGGCCGGGGGCCTCATTGATATTTAAATGTCGTGGTGGTAGGACACAATTAGGATCCCCGACGCAGTTTTAACTGCCAATCGCAGCAGTCGTGCACAATGCCGGACCCGCCCAGAGAAACCTGCCGGCGAGCAGGATCTGGGCTGGAAGAGGCCCTCCGACCACACAACTCCCACTTGGAGTTAAAATCCAGCCTACAACAAAGACTGTGGTGGAAAGGGAGGATTGAAGGCAAGAGGTAAGAGAAGGAATGCTCATCACGTGCCAAATCTTTACTGGTAGTCTGTCTTGCGCTGCGAGAGACGTTGTTGTAATTCTGGGATTTTATGGAACCATTTCTCTATCAACGATTTCCTGTAAATGAACTTTGGCCTCAGCAGCTGGAACCGATACTTTTTCAGCAATTCTAGAACTGTGTGAATCGCTTAATAGTTACCACGTTTGCAGTAATCTTTGTACTGGATTAAACATAGTTGGTGCTGCACTATCACACTCAGTGCTAGAGAACTATTACATCTTACAAGTTAAGTAAAAATATGAAGCACAACAAATGCCACTAACAGTATGCCACAAATATTCATGCAACAGGAAGAGTCTGTGGTGGGTCAATTACCCACAATAAGCATTTCTCATGAAGAAATACCCTCCCAAGTCCGTTCACGTTGAGATGAATAGTAATATCCTTCCTCACTGGCTCAGTAAATATATACTTCATGGAAACATTTTGTAACATTAGTAATTTGTAATTTTATGGCTTGAAATGCAAAACTGAGTGTTTACAAGCTTAAATTAACCGTGGAAAATAATTTCTGACACTCTAAAACTGGCCATTTCAAAATACATCACATCCTGTTTGTCTTAATTTCCATCAACAATTCATTCAGCCCTTATCTCTCAAGAAAATTCAGCTCAAGGTACGATACTGTTGAAATGATAGTTCCTTTGAAAGACTACCCCAGATTTAAGAAAAAGTACTTCACTTTCAAAGCCATATAAAAAATAAGAAAGCGCATTTTAGCACAAAATGAGCTGTGTGACAATGCAAACCTGAATTGTACCAAGTGATGTGAATGGATCTCACAAAAAGTGTTTTATGTCAAGACTACACTGCTAAAACAGCCCTTCAGATCACAGAAGGAAAGTAGTTGCTTGGGAGAGTGCAAGAAAGCAGTAATTCAACTGAATGGTTTATGAATGTCAACTGTACCCCAAGAGTAAATTACTGCCTGTAACTCAGCTATTTGTTACTCTTTATAATACAGTGTATGAAGGTTTTTTTTTGAAAGCTCATTTCTGACTTATGAGCAGCGTACAAGGCAGTGGAAGTGATGTGATCCAGATGGTAGCATAAAACAGCAGTGAGGTGGAGGCTGAAGACACAAGACATTACACAGCACCCTGCGCCTTCAGCACCCTCCATCGCAAGATAAATTAGGCACAGGAGCTAGACATGTCTTGGCAATGTTATCATACAAATGCCTACTATGCTTGCGTCAAGTTCCTATCTCGGCTATTTTAATGGGCTGTTCGCTTGTTTAAAATGAATGGGTCTTGACCTTTATTAAAGTGACGGAGAGAGGAATTGATAACACGTATGCTATGCATTCAACATCACATCATTAATGTATTGTACAGGGCATGCCTCAACCAGCACTAAAGCTGGCATGATAATGAGTATTTCTAAAACTGAACTGAAAAGGGATGCATTTCAATGAAATCCTTGTACTTTATGTGGTAAACTGTTTTGAGGTATATGACACAAAAGGTGAGGTCCCAGTGTTTACAGAGGTTGTGGTTGTAAAAGATATTGTTGGGAAACATTTGAAATGATAATTTAAGAGTATCACATAACATTTCAGTGTATTGGTATCGATATCCTTATCGGGCATGGCATTGCTTCAAAACCCACCTCTCTCATCCACAGGGTATATTTTCCGATCAATGAAGTTCACCTACAAATGCTCAACATGCCTCGCTACTTGGAAAATATACCATCATCTTCATCACTCCTGAAATAAAAATTGCACTCTACGTATACCTAACGAGTATCCTCCATATGAAACAAAGAACGCTGGAGGGGGAAATTGTTTTATTTAGATGTTTTGCACCTGTAAACATGTTTGAATTCGGCTGTTGCCAAGGCTGAACGCAAGAAAGCTCTGGAAAGGGAGCTGATTGAGTCCATAATGCTTGAGGCTGAACCAGGCTGCTCACAACCTCAATGTCCTATTTGACTCCCGAGCTGAGTTTCCAACCCCAGATCCTCTCCACCATAAAGACTGACTACATCCACCTCCATAACATTGCCCACCTATGCCCCTACCTCTGCCCATTTGTCACTGAAACCCTCATCCATGCTTTTATCAGCTCCACTCTTGACTATTCTAATACTTTTCTGGCCGGCCTCCTGTTCTTGACTGTCCGTAAACTTCAACTCATCAAAAACTCTGCGGCTCGTATCGTATCCCACAGAAAGTCTTGCTTGCTCATCACCATACTCGTCACTGACCGACATTAACTCCCGGTCCCCCAACGCCTAAAATTTAAAATACCTAACCTTCAACAGCCCTACAACCTCCTCCCCAACTCTCTGTTCCTCTGAATCTGGTCGCTTGTGCAATTCCCCCATCCCACCCCACCATCAGTAACGTGACTTTTGCTGTCAAGGCCCCACTATCTGGAATTCTCTCTCTAAATCCCTCCGCCTCTCTCTCTCTCTCCTCTTTTAAGACCCTCCTTTAAACTCACCTCTTAATGCGACTGGTCACCCCATTTTTTTGATTAGGTCACCGTGAAATTCTTTGGGACATTTTTCTACATTGAAGGTGCAATGCAAATGTAAGTTGCTATCACGGCAACTGTGAAGCATATCACAGCTCAGTCCATTCCTGTCAACCGACACACAACAACAACTTGCATTTATATAGCGCTTTTAATGTAGTAAAATGTCCCAAGGCGCTTCAAAGGAGCGTTATCGGACAAAATTTGACACCGAGCCACATAAGGAGATATTAGGACAGGTCAAAGAGGCAGGTTTTAAGGGGCCTCTTAAAGGAGGAGAGAGAGGTAGAGAGGTGGAAAGGTTTAGGGAGGGAATTCCAGCGCTTAGGGCCGTGGCAGCTGAAGGCACGGCCGCCAATGGTGGAGCGATTAAAATCAGGGACGCGCAGGAGGCCAGACACACACACCCACGTTCTACGGCCTCGGTCATTGGATAGCAATCAACGGATGGAACTCTGACTGATTTTTTAATTAATCTCTTCCTACCTCAGGCAGAATGAGGCAAAATTTAGCAAGCCTACTGCTTGTCCAGCGGAGATCAGTTCACTCATCACGGATCTGGATTTGAATCTGGTTTGTGTGGCTCAACACCACACCATATGGCACATTTACCCACTCAGCGAGATCTTCACCCTTCAGTATTGTGTTTGGAATTTACGCTCATAAGTAAAACAGAAACATTTCCAATGCATTTAAAAATACCATCTGCCAAGCATATGGGAAGCCCTTGGGCTGTCCTGAAGAGCAACATTTCTTAAATGACGTAAAAGGTCAAATAGTCAATCTCTCCTCTGCTTGAATCGTTGCTCACTTGAGCTATAATAAAAATATTCCTTGACCAGGAGCTGCTGGCCATTTCTTGAATGACTTGCCACTCTTTAAAAAAAATAACAAGTCTGAAATACTTTGGACCTTTTTGGATATTACAATGTCACCACGTTGAATTCTTCAGTGTCAACTGTGAGAGTCAAATGATAGTTCGGTTAGTTAGCTGAATATTCAACCGTTTGCTGCTTATACTCTCTAGGAAGCCCTTTCAAAAATTGCATCGAAGCGCCTCATGGAGGCATTGAGTGGAAATCCTTCTCAAGCGGAACGTAAAACAGGCGGCCAATGCGATAACGTCCAAGGCAGACTTCTACCCCATAATCTTAAAAATGGGGTGACTAAAAGCTTGGTTAGTGCCCACTTGGAAGATAAAACCTTCGACAACTCAGCGGTCTCTCGGTACTGCACCAGCTTGAGAGCTCAGCTCACCTGGGTGGCCTGCTTATTTTGGCACTGCCAATGTTGCGCCTCCAGCATTGAAGGGAGACACTTTCTGAGGTACTGTCTCAATTTTAAAATTCTCATCCTTGTCTTCAAATCCCTCCATGGATTTGCCCCCTCCCCATCTCTGTAACGTCCTCCAGCCGTACAACCCTTCCAGATCTCTGCACTCCTCCAGTTCTGGTCTCTTACGCATCCCCGATTTCCTGAGCTCTACCATTGGCGGCCGTGTCTTCAGCTGCCTGCGCGCTAAGCTCTGGAATTCCTTCCCTAAACCTCTCCGTCTCTCTATCTCTTTCTCCTCCTTAAAATGTACATCCTGTCCTAATATCTCTTTACGTGGCTCGGTGTCAAATTTTGTCTGATAATCGCTCCTGTAAAGCGCCTTGGGGCATTTTAGTATTAAAGGCGGTATATAAATGCAAGTTGTTGTTGTTGTATGTGTCAATACCACTGGAAGCACTGCCTCATTTATATTACAGCCTTGCCAACAGAGTTGGGCTGTCACTGTTAACCTAAGTTTCCAACCTTGTGCCTTTGACTGGGGGAAGAGGGATGCGGGGGAGGAAGAAACATTGCTGCCTGAACAAATGAAAAATAAACGTCTTTCTTTTGCCTCTTTGTGAAGTCGATTCAGCTTCCGGACTTACATTAAGGGCAAACATGCCCACATAACTATTCTAAGCTTGATGTGGAGATGCCGGTGATGGACTGGGGTTGACAATTGTAAACAATTTTACAACACCAAGTTATAGTCCAGCAATTTTATTTTAAATTCACAAGCTTTCGGAGGCTACCTCCTTCCTCAGGTGAACTTCCACATCGTTCACCTGAGGAAGGAGGTAGCCTCCGAAAGCTTGTGAATTTAAAATAAAATTGCTGGACTATAACTTGGTGTTGTAAAATTGTTTACAATTATTCTAAGCTTCACAGTGCTTAAACACTATCAGAATGCAAATGTCTGAGAGCCAAGAAAGACACAGCGTTATATACAATTGGATAGTTGGGCGGCGGGGGGGGGGGGAAAGAATTGTCATGGCCTCCTCTCAATCCACAATTAGTTGGCTCAATACCATAGAGGACATTTGTCAATAGCACTCTATATGCCTGGTGTCACTGGAATGTGTGAAATTTCCCAAGCTGACGGCAGCCTCAGACAACCTGTTCCGACACACGACAAACAGATTGATGTTTGCATGTGATGCGGGTAAAACGGTGGAGTGAAAAGTATCTCTGCCTCATGCTATTAAAGGGACACTGTCACAAAGACGCTGAAGCCGAGGAGGTGCACGATGACACAACCAGCCCGCTGCGAGAGCCCTGCCACAGAGTCGCCATACTGGAGAACACACCAGGTTCACTCTGTGGCAGAAGTTTCATCTGTGGCTTCAACTGTTTGAATGCAGATTTCATACTTTCTTCTTCTAGATGAGAGTGCAAACTGCACTGCGATCTATAAACCAATGAGTGCGTGAGTATCCTCCTATGGAATTCCTTTGGCAACTGCTTCGCAAAATGGTTAACCTGTTTATTTCAAATGGATTAAGGCCTTCATAACAACTTGCATTTATATAGCGCCTTTAACGTAGTAAAACATCCCTAGGCGCTTCAAAGGAGCGTTATCAAACAAAATTTGACACCGAGCCACATAAGGAGATATTAGGACAGGTCAAAGACATAGGTTTTAAGGAGCTTCTTAAAGGAGGAGGGAGAGGTAGAGAGGTTTAGGGAAGGAATGCCGGAGCGTAGGGCCCAGGCAGTTGAAGGCACAGCCGTCAATGTCGAGCGATTAAAATCGGGGATGCGCAAGAAATCTTGGACAGAGGAAAGTCGTAATACATAAATTTCACCAGGATGGCAAATGGGAAAATCAGGAGAGATGTATATATCGGGCGGCTGAATCAATATTGCTCGTTTGCACTATCACTCAAAGTCAAAAGGACCCCCAATATGTGGATGGCTAGAAATTAATTGAGTCAGCACCTGCAGAGCAGCCACCAGCCAGAGCAGCTACATAGGCAGAGATTGAGTGTGAGTAAGTGTGAATGGGCTGAATGGCCTGTTTCCGTGTTGTAACTTCTATATGTGTTACTTTTATCTTCTACTTTTTTAAAAAACACAGTGCCACAAGACAGCTTATTTACAACAAAATAAGCATTGAAGCACACACACATACACAACACAATCCACTTCTATTTAATGTCATTAACAGAATTCACTCAGCATTTGAGGCTTTGCCTGAGCTTTTCAGGTAAAACAGACGTCGATCGGGTGGAATATTCTCGACTGTTGCAACGTTGGGGCCGATTTTCGTGGCCTCCGCCAGACAGGAACAGGACAGACGCGTTCCAAGACTCGCAGGGATGATCTTCCCACCCTGTTCCCACCCTCCAATATGCCATTTTGGTTGGGGCTTTCACATAGTTGGCCCACCTATTTCATCAGAGGAGCTGACTTGTAATATGCCAATCGGGGTCCTATGACATACATAAGACCCGGACGCAATTTTGAATGCTGCTCCTGGCCCTGCAAGAATCCTCCCATCGTGGCGATCCCTGCGATTGCCTCCGCTCTTTAATACTAACTTCCAGATTGGCTCCTGTGGAGGAGCTGCCAGATTTCCCCCTCCCCTCCCCAGCCCCATCGGCGAGCTGCCTGTGAGCACTGGCAGAATTTTGAGATTAACGTTTTCTGCCCATTTCAAGAAGCCTGTTTGAAGATCACTATTTTTCACTGCCCCAATAAACATTGTTCAAATACTTACAGTACAGTCAGTCTCGAAGAAGATTTACTGTTTGCTCATTGGGGTGCTATTAAATCTACTTTGTTATCCATTGACCAGGTGTAGTTGAAATGAGAATGACAATGTTACATTATGCAATACCAAACTTCTGCATTTATTTTCTCCCATATAAATCAAAATTATCTGATGATTTTAAGAAATGAATCCATCATCCTTTATGCAGCTAAGTTATAAAAATCTTATTGACCGTATATTACTTGGATGGTGTAGACAGTGACCTCATACCTTTCAGTCATAGTATATGACCCTATTGATCATCTGAATCCATATCTGGTCGATAACACATTTGTATTTTAATAGAGCTAGTCCATTTCGGACAACATACAATGGGTCCAATTCTACATGGATTATGATCGCACTGTGTTGAGCTTCGGTTATATCAAACTCAGATTGATGGCTGCGATATGGATTTGTAGTTGGCATCAGCTGCCAACTGCGGACCTGCCCGGTTGTGAAGCTCATTCTCCCAGCCAGCTCATGAACCCTTCCACGCATGTGATGAGCTTTGCTCCCAGATGGTAAATGTGAAATGTATTGAGAGAGTAGGTGGGAGCATTTGCACTCTTTAACTCGCCATCAGTGTATAAAGTGCTCAGCAGGTCCAATGGACCATTGGTGGAGATGGCCTCCTTGAGTGGACTATCCGAGTCATTTGTCAACTAGGTTTGACACTACACTGGAGTTAGACAGTGTGCCAAGTTGCAATGCTGTAAGATGATATCCTGTAGCAGGTCACTAAGGGAATCAAGGGATAAGGGGATTGGACAGGAAAGTGGAGTACAGGTAGAAGATCAGCCATGATCTGACTGAATGGCGGAGCAGGCTCGAGGGGCCGTATGGCCTACTCCTGCTCCTATTTCTTATGTTCTTATGTATCATGCTATTCCCCTCTGGATTCAGATTGGGACCTAACCAAGTCCAGAGTTATAGTGTCACCTTTGTGAAAGAATCTTCTTTGCAGCGATGTAAAACATACATTGTAACTGCACCCTTAAGGGGTAGTTTTCTGATTTTGTACTCAACCAACAAGAGCGCAGATGAGAAATTCAGGCCTGGACTGCTCATGATTTTCAGGGTCATAAGCTCTTAGGCAATGCGCAATGGAATTTCTGATATGCACTCTTGGTGGGTGAAGCTCCCTACTTGGAGCATAAGTTTGAAAATGTCCCCTTCAATGTCTTACAGCAGTAATACCATTTGACATCAATGTTCGTTCTGCAACGCACTTTACAAGTGATTCTGCAGGTGTCACACTGACTTTGATGGTGGTTTTAATCATTCTCGGGACATGGGTGTCGCTGACAAGGCTGGCATTCATCACGTGTCCCCAGTTGCAATGGGAAGGTGGTGGTGAGCCCTCTTCTTGGACCACTGCAGTCGGTGTGGTATTTTTTGTCGAGGTTTGATACAACAGAGTGGTTTGCTGGGCCACCTCAGAGAGCAGTTAAGAGTGAACCACATTAGTGTGGGATTGGAGTCACATATAGACCAGACTGGGTAGGACATTAGTCAACCAGTTGGATTTTTACAACAATCTGACAGCTTCACGATCCCAGTGTTTTATTTCCAAATTTTTAAACCTAAATTCAAATTCTCAAACTGCCATGGTAGGATCTGAACTCATGATTGCTAATCCAGTAACATAATCATTACACTGCTGCACCAACACTTGCGAGTTGCTGCCAGTATAAAGCTTTATGCCAGCGGCAATTTCCAAATACTCAGGAACAACTGAAAGCACAACAGCAGTTTTTTTTGAAGTATTGCTCGCTTTCTAAATGGTCTGGGAGCAACTTGCTGCACTCACACTTGACTGCCGTATATCCACGGAATGAAGCTTGTTGAACAGGTAGCTGGTCTGTGGTGCCAACAATGTCATCTTTGTGGTCTTTTCTGATTTGTGCAACAATTCATACCACCTTGCCCCATTCCAGATAGTTAAAAACTGAGCAGCAAATGGTAGCGAGATAATTAGTAAGTAGGACGCAATGATTGTCAGCTGAGTACATCTTTGGCATTCTAAAAGTTAAATTACTCACAGGAATCATTACAAGATAGCCCAAAAATGATTTGGCATATTTTTCCTGTGTACTGTATCACATAAATTTACAAACACTTGTGGGATATCAGTGGACCTTTCTGTGGCCAACTTTGAGTGCAACAATTTGGCAGGTAGTGGCATGGTGCCCAATAGCTTATGTTGGTTCAGTCCAATGTGGTTACTTGCATCATCCATGCCAATCCCAATTAGGACTATTTCACTTGGATGAAAAATAGAATTCAATGACTTCCCACTGTGATGTGAAGCATATTTAGCAAGCACCTGAATTTGTTTTCTTAATCTGATTGGAGTAGAAGCTAGATTTGGGTAAAGTGTACCTCAGATGTTATCCCTTCCTCAAGTTGGTGCCATCAAAAGCAGGGTGCAATGTAGGACAATATGTGGTGGCTTGGCACAGAAAACAATGCTCAGGACAATGTAAAGGACCAATTTTCTGATGTTTCTCCCTGGCAGTGCCAGCAAGAAAATGGTGAATAGGGGTTGGAAAACCTGGCAAGTAGACTTCAGGAGGCACATTTGTATTGGAGTGTGAGGGAATGGCAGAAATAAAGAACTTTGCCTCTGTTTTTGACAAAGGAGTTGGGTATTGGAATTGTCGAACCACCAGAGGTGGGTGTAAAACAGCTACTGGAGGTTATTATTCAGAAATAATACTAAAGAAGTTGCTCAAACTTAAAGTAGAAAAGTCATCAGGATCCTGAGGGAAGTTAGGGAAGAAATAGTGGTGGCTCTATATCTTTGCAAAATTCTGTGCCAGGGGACTGAACGGTGACAAATGGGGCTTCCATCTTTAAAGAAAGAGACAACGATAAGCCAGGAAATGATGGTTCAGTTAGTAATGCTTCAGTTGTTGGTAAACTACATGGCCTCAAAAATCTGTGACTGTTACAGCGGAAACTAGACTGGGGCCCAGTTACGCTGCATTCCAACCTAGCACCTGGATGGTCTTTTGGGAGTGGATCCTCTGCCTGCTCCTTACAAGGCCATTGATGTGAGAGGAAGGGTCTCTGAAAGTTAGAGTTCCCACGCCCCGGCCTTCTTTGGGATGTGACATACATTTACCACAAGTACATACCTCCCGACCTATCAGCGATTGTGGGGCTTAACTGGGGGTCGAGGCTACAATTGAGGCCTAGAGCCCCAAAGATTTGTCCACTTATTTTTTCAAGTTTTAAAGAGGCCCCTATTGTAAGGGGGTAATGGGGGGCAACTAGATTTTACTTCTGGGGAGCGACTCCCTAGCCTGGGACTCTTAGGCCATATTTTTTGACTTCTTCAGTGAAGGTATGTAGATCATGGGGCCTTACCCTAACCCTGTCAAGTTTGGCTGGATCAATGGCAGGGGTCAGGGCTGGGTGAATCTTGGCACTTATGTTGAGGTTTGCTGGCCCACAGATATTTGGGGCCCTAGAGTCTATAATATAGGACAAGATTACTCAGAATTTGGAGAAATATGAGGTAATCAGGGTCCGTCAGCATGGATTCCTAAAAGGTGGGTCCTTGACGAACCAAATAAAATTCTTGTAGAGGTAACAGGGAAGATAAATAAAGGAAATCAGTGGATGTGGTTCATATAGATTTTCAAAAAGCATTTGATAAGGTACCACATAAAAGATATATGGCAAAGATGATGGCATTTGAAATTAAGGAGAATGTAGCCACATGGATAGAGAGATGGATGGAGGAGCATTAAGCCATGAGTAGGGGCGAAAGGACGTTTCTTGGAACGGAAAAGTGCAGTGAGTGGTATTCCACAGAGGTCCATGCAAGGCCTGCTCTTACTTACATATAAATAATCTGGAGTTAAGAGAAAACAACATCAAACTTTTCTCATAACATCAAATTAAGGGAGAGGGATGAGGCAAATTGTGTTGACAATTGTGAAAGACTTTCATATACACATTTACATCGAGTCTAAAGCACAGAAACAGGCCATTCGGTCCAACTGGTCTATGCCGGCGTTTGCGTTCCCCATGAGCCTCCTCCCTCCCTACTTCATTTAACCCTATCAGCATTCCCTTCCATTCCTTTCGACCTCATGAGCTTATCCAACTTCCCTTTAAATGCATCTGTGCTATTTGCCTCAACTGCTCCTTGTGGTAACGAGTTCCACATTATTACCACTCTCTGGGTAAAGATATTTTTCCTATGGACAAAGAGAGGCAGTAAAAGCAGTTCAATGTAGAAAAATGTGAAGTAATACATTTTGGAAGTAAGAATAGGGAAAGGAAATAAATCTTAAATGGTAAAAATTGAGTAAAATGGAGTAGAGGAGCAGAGAGACTTTATGTGCAAATACACAAGTCATTAAAGGTGGCAGCACAAGTAGATAAGGCCATTAAAAAAAAAAGCAAATGGAATTCTTGTTTGTATCTGGAGGCACAGAATACAAAAACAAGGAGGTGATGTTGAATTTTACAAGACCTTAGTTAGGCTGCAGTTGGAGTACTGTGTAAAGCTTTTAACATCTCATTATCGAAAGGTTGGAAAAGCAATTGAAAAGGTGTAGTTTAAGTTCCCTAGGATGTTACCAGGGTTGAGGGGTTACAATTGTGAAGCGAGCTAGAGCTTTTTTTTCCACTCGAGAAGGTTAAGGATGAATCTGATGGAGGTCTTCAAAATTAAGAAGGTTTATGATAAAGTAAATGGTGACAGACACAGAGCAGGGGCAAGTATAGGCAGTACAGTAGTAGTAGGAGTGTAGAAGCAACACTTAAAGGGAAGGGGAGAATTGAAAGAGTGGGGGGGGGGGACAAAAATTTTGAATGCTTTTAAAAAGGCTCAAAAGGCATCTCAACTCCTCAGCGGCCTTTGCTAGGGCTGAAAGGGGCAGGGAATTAAAAAGTGAACGACAAAAAATGAAGGCATCAAAGGCCCATATGCAAGCTTGAGGCTTGAGGCCACAGCTGACCGGTCCTGTCACTTGCTGTGTTAATCACTTGATGTGCCAGCTCTATGGTGTATACGAGCCGCAGATGTCATTACAGCCAGATGGTACAGCTCTGTGCTGACCCAAGTTCTGTGAGGACCCTTTTCCACAGCTAGCTCCAGGTGGGTGCGACAACGTCTGCAAATATGGCTAGTGGCATCTTGCTGGGTGTTGCCAATCAAGCTTCAGTGGTCAATAATCACCTTGGCATGCCTTGTTCCGTGCAATAACACATACCACGATTGGAATGCTTCTGAAGAACCATCCAGCATAGCAGTTAGACCGTCACACTTCGCTGTGCCATGGGGTCTGCAGGCACAACCTACCATGAGAGTTGGAGTCTCCAACTAATCATCTGTCAAAGAGAGGTCTCTGCAGATGCGGGTTTGCGTGACCAGCTTGCCATGCCATCAGGCATCTTCCTGTTCTTCCCAGCACCTCATATCAGTGGATTCTCATCAGGAAACTAATGGTGCCATGGGGAAAAATAAATAAACAAAACAAGTGGCAAAAAAGCTCATGAGAACTTATGTGCCGTGAGAAAAAAAAGTTAAGAAAAGCAGACCAGAAATGGCCTCACAACAGCAAAAAGCTTTGTTGTGGCACCTTTAAATTTACTTACCTGCATTGCTCATCATCTGGAAAACCTATATGCCCAGTTACAATGGCCTTAGAACAGGGACCAAATGCAGAAAAGTATTGGGAGGCCTCAGATCGGCAGTTCCGTGTTATTTAAATATTATGATGACCCTCCTGCATTCTTCAAACGAGAGCGCTCACTTTCCAATGGTGCCCAACTGGAAATGTACATCATACGCTACTGGGGCGGTGACCCCTCATCAGAGCACCCCAGAAACAGGCCCCAATGGGGCATTCAAAAGGAAAACAAAGCTCCAGTAACAAGGTGGCACAGATTTAAGAGAATCACAGGAAGAATTAGAGGAGATTAGAAAAGAATTCTTCGCACAGGGTGTTGGTGGAACGTGAAATTCTCTCCCCCAAAGTGTTGTTGAAGCAGCGCCCATCAATTCTTTTAAAATGGAATCAGATAGTTGCTTGAAAAAGAGGAAAGTTGGCTGCTGTGTTTGCCTACATAACAACAGTGACTACCCTTCAAAAAGTTAATCAGAGGATGTGAAGGACTTTGGAACGTCCTTACAATATGAAAAGGTGCCACTGTAAATGTAAATTCTTTCGCTGTTAGTTCAGATTAACACAACCACTCTGTTTTCTATTATGTTTGGAGATGAATGTAAGTTTGATTTCTGAATACCAAACTTGGGTAAAATCAGTTGAACTAAGCCAAGACTGAGAGTTGCTATTTTCAGCCTCAGATACAATTATCCACTGATGAAATAGAAACTTGAAGCATCAAAGGGAAACAACAGTAATTTGAATTAGGCCTGCTTTTTGGCTTGGGTTCGATGGGAATCTCGATTCGTTCATCGCTGTCATTCATTTGCAAGTGCCTCTTTATAATCTCATCCCTCCCCAACCACCTTGTTACTGATGGACAGTGGAAGACACAAGTTAACCTTTACAAATAAAATGGCTTATGTTAGGTCATAAAATATATCAGTGAAGCCATTAGCAACAATATTTTTCACATTGTAAATCTTGGATATCTGCCAATGAAAAATGTCAGGGACAAGCTCTCGGCTGCATATCAAAAGGAAAATGAATATTAAACCTATCGAGTGTTGAGAACGTTAGTCGCTTGTTATTTCCGCTCAGGTTATGGATTCATGGTACAGACAATTCAAAAATAAAAATATACAATTGATTATTTAATTGAGCTTTACACATACCTCACTGCACTGAACAATCTACGTGCAGTGAAATGCATGTATAATCCCACTATTTTAAATGGGAATACAATTTTTATTTTACGCAGTCTGTGTCAATGCTTTTCTCACAAACAGTTGTCCTGATAGATGTGTGGCTTTGTGCTGTGGAGAAACACAACTTGTGAGTGTCATTTTTTTTCCGCTGCCAGGAGAGGGAAATATTGTTGTTACATCGTCCTGCAGTGCATTCTGGGTAAGATGACCTCATTGTGATAAGCTTATGGTCTGTAGCAGTGCTTCATAGCTTCCCACAGAATTCTGCCTCATAAATAAAATCAATATCTACTATTATTTTTGTCTGAGCTTAGATGACTGTTTTGCTTGCCAGTGAATTATTCTATTTTTTTGTATCTGTTTAAAATAGGGTAGAGGTCCCCCTTTAACACAAAATGAAAACAAATGAGTCTCGCTCCCCAGGATATGGTCTTTTAAAGATTCGAGCACTTTGTCTTGCGTCCTTCACGGAATTCAGTGACAACTTGGATAACATTTCAGAGGAGCACTCCCATCACTTCAGAATGTGAGATCAGCGATCCATGGATTGCAATATCCACTGTATATTTATCGAGATATAGGAAGCATGGTGTGGAGCAGATTATTTGCGAATCAATTCTATCCTTCAATAAACAATTTCACTATTTTAAATGCATTACCTCTAGCTGTGTCAGTGGTCTTTGTTCAATCTTTAGACTGCTGAGAATCTGAAAATGCATTTCAATGCTACAGCAGAAATACATCACCAGCAGTCTGGAGGGTAGAGTAATAGGTTATTACACAGTGCATGGTTTTGGGATCACCAACTCAAGGACACAGTTAAGTGACAAAGCTCAGCAAAGCGCCTAAAGCACAAAACCAGGTATTGTGGTCAAAAGCACAAGTACAAACAGAGCTCAGCACCAACTTTTTTCCTCTTTAAAGCATACACTTCATTATTAAATTATATCAGTAGAGCTTCATCTCTCAAATGCCATATAGATGTAATAAGTGTCCTGTCAGGTATGACAATGCATTTTATTCTCACCACTGGAATGTATTATTTCAGCTCCCTTCAGTCTATTCTGGGTAAGATGTCACTGTGCTGAAGCTAAGGCTTGTCGCACTACAGAACTTAATACGGGATTCTGCCTCACGAAATAAAATCAATGTGCACTATTTTTAATCTTACTACTGTCAGAAAGAAAAGTTTAACAAGCAATTGGTTCCCTGGATGAGTCATCGACAAATGCACAGCAAGGGGTGGTACTGAGCCGTAAAACCAGGAAGATGCCAGGTTCCACCCCCATAGTCCGTGCTGAGTTAGCTGTCCCCAGCAAGGGAGAACCGGGGAGACCCTACAATTGGAGTCTGGTATCTGAGCTGGGGAAGAAAGGGAACAGAAATCGGGCAAGGTTTTCTTCCTGTAGCAACTGCCAGTGACCCCTGCTGGAAAGTATGCATGTCAACATTTGGTGAGGGTACAATCAGGCTTAAGACTCATTCCCCAAGGTGAAATAGTGCACTGACATATTGCCAAGAACATAAGAAATAGGAGCAAGAGTAGGCCATACGACCCCTCTAGCCTGCTTCGCCATTCGATAAGATCATGGCTGACCTTCGACCTCAACTCCACTTTCCCGCCTGATCCCCATATCCCGTGATTCCCCTGGAGTCCAAAAATCTATTGATCTCAGCCTTGAATATACTCAAAGACTCAGCATCCAGAGCCCTCTGGGATAGAGAATTCCAAAGATTCACAACCCTCTCGGTGAAGAAATTCCTCCTCATCCCAGTCTTAAATGGCCGACCCCTTATTCTGAGCCTATGCCCCCTAGTTCTAGATTCTCCAGTCAGGGGAAACAACCTCTCAGCATCTACCCTGTCGAGCCCCCTAATAATTTTATATGTTTCAATGAGATCACCTCTCATTCTTCTGAACTCCAGAGAGTATAGGCTAATACAAAAGGTGCTAGCCCTCATGGAACTGCACAACCAAGAGTTACCAACTTCAGGAGCAGATGGGAGGAGATGGGGAAAGAATTAACCCTAATTTTTAAATTAACAGCTGAATCAACTGCTCGACCATTCGAATGTTAGGGGTTTCTACCTTTTCGCACAGCAAGCTAAGCCATCCAATGGAATATAAAATGTAATGCTGCAAATAAACAGCTTAATAACTAGAAATGACCCACCCAACCTTTGCTAACAAATATTTACCCTGTCGATAACAGAAAGAAAATGGCCCAGCAAACCCCTTCAAGGCATAAATCACATTTCAAGGACTAGAGGTTTCACGTTTTAGTAAAGCAATTCAATGAAAAGAAAGGAAGCAACAATGAGCTCCTAAAGCCAGTCAGGTACACGTTGTGGGCATCGAACAAACCCGAACAATAAGAGCCCCAAAAATTACATAATTTTAGAGGTTGAAAAAGGTGCAGAAGTCTACAGGAAGCACCTCAATGACCTCAGAAATATGAGAAGGGTGAAGGTAACCCATGTTAGAGGAAGCATAAGGGAGCTGCACCACTAGAATAAAATCAATGACTGGAATAGAAAGGATACTGGCCAAGCTTTTCAACCTCAAAGGAGATCATGTCTATAAAGGCTTCAGACAGGACAGGTTATGTAATATTGTACTGTGTCATTCACTATACAAAAATACTTTTCAAGTGCAATGAATGCTATCAAGACACCACACCCATAATGCACTGCGTGTGATATAAAAAGACACATTTTGCCTTTATCTGAATTCCTTAAAAGATGTGTAAGCAAGAAAGATCTTAAATAGCAACCTTTTAAAATATAAATGGCTCAGATAACACAGAGTCTGATGTCCTTTGTTATATAACCATATCATAAGATAGGATTGGATTATAAAGAGCCTTCTGCCTATTTAATCTCAGCCTTCTAGAATACTAACTCCACTGTCTTCCTATTACATCATCCAGCGTTTTTTAGAATGAACCCAGTTCCTGACCTCAACCATCCTTCCTGTTAAACTGTCCCAGGTGTTGAACACCACCTTCAATATGGGAACTACATCCAAACTATTGGACTATCAGTGTTCAATTACTCTCTCAACTTGACTGTCATTGTCTCACAAATCTCCGTTGCTGTCTCTCTAAGTACCCTGGGTTTAGTTTATCCTTCCTGGGGATTGATTGATTTTCAACTCATGCAGTCAATCTCAAGCTACTGCTTCATTAATGTGAAATACCAGAAACGCATCCAATCTGAGCTTGATGTTGGACAGTATATTGTCATGTCCTCTCTGCTATAAACCTCCAAGAAGTAGGTATTCAGCACACTTACAGTCCTCTATTCTTCCTCGTGCAGACATCCCAACCTAATAAGTTAGCAAAAGTTGATCAACACCTTCAAAAAAGCTGGCAAAGACCCCGCAAAAAACAAGTCAAAAATGGTCTCAATAAATGCCTATGACAGATGAAGGCAAATAGTTACACTGAAAATGCAGTAGGACACAGCCTTGTAACATAGGTCATGGGTATATCCAACATTCCTTCATGTTAAGTACATGAGAGCCTGAAAGCAGATACAAGTGTTGAAGCCACAAGATTTCTTTTCTAGGGGGCATGAGTCCCCAAAGATTTTAATTTTTGACATTTTATTTGGTGAATTTTCTTTTCTTTTGCACCATTCAGCTAGTCAAATGTTAACTTTTCCTCTTTATTTTTTTCCCCGTTGTCTAATTGTCTAACATTGAAGGTATGCATGACAATGCGACATCACATCCTCACTGTGTCAATGATTCTAACTATTCCTACATATCTGTGTTTAAGGGCTCCAGTGTGGTTTCTCCCTATATCATTGCCCCCGACTGGATAATTACAACCAAGCCTAAACCATGGATAATTACCACCGAGTCCCAGTACTCTCCCAGCCTCTCTTCAGGGCAGTTTACCATTCTGTTTACATTCTCATTGTGATATAGGTGGCTATCCATTCACCTTAGCATCGAGTCTCCCACAATCACTATGTGCTCAACAACCTTGCCAACCTTATCTGCATGGGGCAGGTCTTAAAACGTCTTTTCTAGTGCAATTTCCTTCATCTCAGCCCCAGTGTGTAGTCAAATAATTCATTCACATCCTTAACTGTTTTCTGTGAAAAAGGAAGATGTTTGCCATGACATACGAACATATGAAAAAGGTCAGAGAAAGACCAACTGGACCATCAAGCCTGTCTCATCCAGACATGGTGCAGTCAACATATATCATCATCCTTCTCAATCTCCTGGGAGAAGGCCATTCTTTACTAGTGAGCCAATACCACTTTGAGCATCAATGTCACACTTTAGAGGCAAACTCCCACCTCTGAATCAGAAGGTTGTGGGTTCAAACCCAATCCCAGAGCTTCAGCATAAAACTTAGACCGAGTGAGTAAAGTGAGTACTGAAGGAGTGCTGCATTGTTAGAGGTAAAGGGAATTAGGGGTTACGGGGAGCGGGCAGGAAATTGGACATGAAGCTGAGATCAGATCGGTCAAGGCCCTGTGGGTGGCGGAGCGGGCCCAGGGGCTGAGTAGCCGGGTCCTGCTCCTACTTCTTGCGTTCTTTAGATTTGAGGTTAGGATCAGATCAGCCATGATCTTATTGAATGGCGGAGCAGGCTCGAGGGGCCAATTGGCCTACTCCTGCTCCTATTTCTTATGTTCTTATGTTCTAGGTGCCGTGTTTCAGATGAGACGTTAAACTGAGGCCCCACCTATTTGTCCAAGTGGATGTAAAAGATCCCACAGAGCTATTTAAAGAAGAGTAGCTCAACATCCATCCCTCACCCAACACCAGCAAAACAGATTACCTGGTCATTCATCCTAATTGATGCTTGTGGGATCTTGCTGTGCCTACATAACAGTGGCTACACTTCAAAAATAACTAATTGGATGTGAAGAGCTTTGGGACGTACTGAGGACATGAAAGGTTCTATATAAATGCAACTTCTTTCTTCATTTTAAAAAAATATTCGATAGTATATTTCCATTTATTTTATTCCTCCTTATTTTTCTTCCTCTTCTGACCTCCCTGACCTTGTGATTGAGTGGACGGGCAGAAAATCTGCTCCCAGGCGGAAGCAATGCTGCCCTTGAGCCAGGCCTACCCCCTTGGAGCTATGCAACAGTGGCCCAGTGAGAACTCAACTCTGATTTCCCACCCTCCCTTTGGTTTTTCCACACCAAATTTACTCCCTAGGCTTAAACCAGCATGAAAAGCCTCGAATAAAACAGATTGCTGTTGTTAATTAGAACAGGAAGTGCTTATTGAATAAAAAGAGGCCCAAGCGATTAGTAGCTTTGAAGAGCTCATACCAAAGCTTCATATAGAGGCTTCTGTTTAAGCTCTTCAAAGCTATTGAAGAGATCACAGTCATTCAAGGTTCACTATTATTGTGGACTGCAGCCTCTTTTTGTTTGTGTGATCAGAGATTCTGTTCTACATGAAAGAAATCCCGACAACAGAGTGCCTTTAATAATACTAATAGCTGCATTTTCTATGGTCCTAAAATCCCAAATTCTAGTCTCATAGTTACGACAGTTTGATCCAACACCATTTTGATTAAGACCAAATCTCCCACCTACAACGAGTGTTGATCAGAATGCTTCAGTGTGTTGGGAGCAGGTAAGTGAAGATTGGCTCCCATCAGAGACAAGCTCCCACAGCTTCAGGCACAACTGAGCAAGAAACTTATTACAGCCATCACCTTATAAATTGGTTAAAAAAAAGCTCATCTTTATAAACCTGGAAGAAGTAATCTGAAATTCCATTTGTTGGAAAGCAGAGAACTGCAGCAGCAGAATAAAGAAGATTGTGAAATGCTTTTTGAGACCTCACTGAAATCCCAAAGCAGGGACATAGCTTGTGCCATAGAGTTGGAGATAAAATAACTGATTCTTTATATACAAAAGTAAATTATACGTACAGTAAATCGATACAAATATCCACCTTTTTTCAGAATTCAGTACCTTGCTGGAATAGCAGCGGACTCATTACAGGCTTATCACACGTTCACATACATACAGAGTGTTCATACCCTGTCTTCTAAGAGCTATCTGGCCAGTCTCAGAAGAATCATTAAGCCGCTCCATTTAGTGTGTGTAAATGGAAGGCCTTAGATCTGCAATACATAAAAAACTGTCTTCCTCATCAAAGGTAGGATCAGAAGGCAAGATGGAGAGCACAGTCAAGTTAGCTGCTTGCTTGACTGATCCCTTTTCATTTTCTTCTCACTCATATCGGTAGATGATGACACTTTTTACCACCTCACTCCATCCCTTTTGAGTGGCCTTTGGTACTCCCTGGCTTTTGGTGATGTGTGATTCGCCTTATTCCGACTGATTGTTTCCGGGAAGGAGTGCGACCAGACGTGAAGCAATCAGCTTCAGCGTCAGGCAAATCGTATGTGGAGTTTTGTGATAGCTTTCTGCTTGCATTCACTCAGTGTGTTTATCTGAAACTGTATGCTGGCTGTGTTCTGAAAGCCTCCAATGAAATGTTGGCCAAAAAAATAAATCACCTTTATCTGGGCAATTCCTTCATCAAACCAAAACAGCCCTTGCCTACAAGATGTAATGAACAATAGGAGCAGCAGTGACTTTTAAATATGGAGCAGCATAAAGTCTAGGATGGTGCCAGGTTTGACCCCTGGTTTACCTTGTTAGGTGATCTCAAGGTGTGTTTGGCCTTGGCAATGGTAGGGGCACTGTTATTGGCCTTGGCAACAGTAGAGGCGCCGAAATTGGCCATGGCAACAGTAGGGGCACCACAAATGGCCTTGCCAATAGTAGGGACACCGCAATTGGTCATGTCAGCAGTAGGGGCACCGCAAATGGCTTTGGCAATAGTAGGGGCCCCGCAATTGGCCTTGGCAACTGTAGGGGCCCTGCAATTGGCCTTGGCAACAGCACGGGCACCGCAATTGGCCTTGCCAATAGTAGGGACACCACAATTGGCCTTGGCAACAGTAGGGGAACTGTAATTATCCTTGGCAACAGTAGGTGCACTGCAATTGGCTTACTGAAAAAAGGTCAGCCAAAGTTTCCACTCCTGATTGCTAAGTCGTGACTCCTCCTGAAAATTGTGCACTTTTGGATGCTGGGCAGGGCAGAAAATGGCTGGTCTGTGATACTCCTCCTACCCCCTAAAATTAAACACTCTGAAGGTACTGGGATCAAACAAGAACTACCACTTGGACGAGATGCTGAAGCGAAGCCGTACCCCAGTGCAAGCTAGCACCTTCAGGAGTGGAGCAGAAAAAAAAATTGGCTGTGGGAAAATTAAAAATAAACTTTAAAAAAAATGGATAAGCCTAGTATGATTATGCCCATTTATGGGGCGTAACTGATGTGAAAATGCACCCGAACAACTCAGAAAAACATTCGGATATATTGGCAAATTTGCTGGCAGGTAATGTACTAGAAGAAACTCCACTCACATCTTAAGCAACACGATAGATCTTCCTTAGATTCTTATAATGTCAGTGAGTTCATGTTAAAATGTAAACAGATTATTCTACTTTCGACATACATTTGTTGTCAGCCCTGTTTGGTGGTACAGTCGAGTAGGAAACTGCTCTTCGCCTCCAGGCCCGGGTTTCAGTCCAGTCCAAACTGATGTGTTGAAAGTGTCCTCAACGTGGCAGCTGTGAGGATCCAAAATGAAAAAGAAAATGTGCTTTCCGCAGCCATTTATTAATGAGGTCACAGCATCAAACTGTTTATATTTTGCACTAATTAGCACTAAGTCGGCAGTCTGATTTGGCCAGACCACAGGATAGCTCCGGTAGGAAATGGAAATGTTACCCTGGCCAGGCAGGAATGCTCTTCCGAGGTCGGAGTTAAGGTGCATTGTTGCAGCTGAGTAGAGGAAGCTTCACTCTGTACCTGGCCTATACTGCACCTTACCCTGGAGTGCTTGATGTTGACAACGGCTGCTCAGGACAGCTAAGTATTCCATTCCTCCCCATTGACATCCCAAGCTGCGGTGAGCACAAAATAGTTATTCAGACCTCCCTCAAAAAAAAGTATTAGTTTTGAAATCACACAGTGGATACCAGTCAATGAACACTTAATGAGTTCATGTGAAACTCTTAGCTGTTTTAGCAGAAGTGCTAATCTGTTTATTTTAAGCAGGTTAACACCTCAGCTAAAATAATGGAGAAGGGAATTTCAGACATCATTACGCTAGTGTCCATTTTGTAATTCACGGTCTCTAATTTTTAAAGGGATGAGTGAAACTTTGGTAAATTCGGCTGGGAGGAAAGTTAATTGTAGCATTTTTTGAGATTTGTGTTGGGAGTTTTTGCATCTGTGCATGAAGGTAATTTGTATTTATGTGAACAAACCAAACCTCTGATAAAATACTGTCAACCATTCCTATATCAATGAAATAACATAGTTCATTTTACCAACAAAACTAGCTTAGATGATCAAAAAGAACTTCAAAACTCTGACTGAGAAATATGTTACAGTTGATGTCAGCTAATTGAGCATTTCTTTATGGCAGATGTTATGTTGAAATGCCAAAGCAGTGATTCCGTTTCACTGATTGACCTGGTGGTGATCTGTATCACGTAGCACCCAAACATTTCTTGCTGTGCTGCATAGTCCATTACCTATCTACGCATAAGGTTATTCCCCTGTGACATCAACAAAGGATGGATCTGTAACCTGGTTATGGATGAGGACAAATTCCGTGAGCCTGAGGAAGATGATGTGGTGTCATTGCTAAAAGAGATTAGTGGCAACAATACTGAATCTGTCTCACCAGTGTGAAATTCGACACATCACATAAACATACCTCTATGACAGATGCTTATCTACATCATTGTAAACAATTTTACAACACCAAGTTATAGTCCAGCAATTTTATTTTAAATTCACAAGCTTTCGGAGGCTTCCTCCTTCCTCAGGTAAATGTATAACTTGGTGTTGTAAAATTGTTTACAATTGTCAACCCCAGTCCATCACCGGCATCTCCACATCATATCTACATCATGTATTACATACTCCTGTCTAATTGACTCTGTAAAACTAAAGGACCAATATTAGTACATTAAACAGCTACAATCATTGTCAGTATATCATCAGGAAATCAGACACAGTATGACAATCGCAAGGGCCAATACACCTGTCCTTTATTAAGATAAAAGGTGATTTACAACAATTTATGATTTATAATAAACAGCAACATTTTTCTGTAATCTTCGACCCGTCAAAATTATACTAATTACATGATATAAAATGCAGATCTATCAGCAGTGGTCACAATCACCCTTTCTAGGATTAGGTGAATTGATGTGCATGAAGTACTCCAGATGGCATGTGATCAACAACATATAAAGCAACAAAACAACCTCTAGATCTGTTCTCGGTCCTTCTGCTAATGCAACCCACTCCCTTTTTATTTAATGCAGCTAAGCATTGTGCTGATGCTTTTCATGGATCTATCCGCTATACCCCCGAGATCTTCTTTGTGATCAGCCTGCTGTACCGCTGTTTCATTTAACACATACTCCCTTTTTTGGGTTCTCGTTCCCATACTAATTATTTTATGATGACCAGATTGAATTACATCTGCCACCTATTTGCCTGAGGTTAACTCCTTCTGAATCTGGTTGCACTTTTTTTGATTATTGCCTCTTACTTTGGTGCCACCCACAGACTTGGAGGTTTTCGCTTATGATATCCTTGTCCAAGTCATTAATGTGTAGTAAAAATAAGAAGGGTGAAATGGTGACCTAAGGATACGTGGCATGTGACCGTTGAAAATTGCAGCCACGAGGAGAGATTGGATAGGCTGGGGTTGTTTTCCTTGGAGCAGAGGAGGCTGAGGGGAGACTTGATTGAGGTGTACAACATTATGAGGGGCCCAGATAGAGTAGACAGGAAGTAGCTGTTTCCCCTAGCGGAGAGTTCAAGAACAAGAGGACACAGATTTAAGCTGAGGGGACATGAGGAAAAACTTTTTTACCCAGAGGGTGGTGTATGGAATTCGCTGCCCGAATTGGTGGTAGAGGCAGGGACCCTCAACTCTTTTAAAAAGTACCTGGACCTGCACCGAAAGTGCTGTAAGCTGCAGGGCTACGGACCGGGTGCTGGAAGGTGGGATTAGAATGGGCATCTGGTTGTTCTTCGAGCCGCCGTGGACACAATGGGCCGAATAGCCCCCTTTTGTGCTGTATCTTTTCTATGGTTTCTATGGTTCTACATCCAACTTGTCAAGTTTCCATTATGTCTTCACTTTAAGCCAGTTTTCTATCCAATCCCATTCAACAGCCTAGATTTTCCTCTCGTCAACTGTGGTAGGTCAGGCTGGGACCCATGGGGCGAGGCCCATTTGCATGTTTTTGATGGCTTCATATAGTGGCACCACTATTCCTGGTCAGAATGGAGATGATTGGGTAATTCCCCCATCAATCATGCCTGGAGACTGCACTGCTGTAAGTGGCTGGGACTAATTTGTCTGTAACTATCCTCCACTCACTGCATTATGCTGGAGAAACAATCCTGCTTTCAGCGGGAGACATTGAGGTAGTTTTGGGCAGAAGTTCTGTTTGCTGTATTTCATAGAGACTGGACACGATGGGCCGAATGGCCTCCTTCTGTGCAATAACTTTCTATGATTCTATGATTCTTTTTAAATAGACTCTGTAGACTGTTTGCTGTAGTTTGCTGTTTAAATAGACTTTTTTTGCTGTAAAATAGACTGTTTGCTTTGAGTTCTGCCGTAAGTCCCGCCCCATCTCCAAATCATTGGCTGATATAGTGCAACTCATCGGCTGACACAGTGGTGACACTCTGGGCTCAATTTTAAAAGGGAGGCGGGATGGCGGTGGGGGGGGGGGGGGGGGGGTCAATGGGTGCGGAGGAAACCCGAATAAAAAAAACTTACCTTTCCCTTACCTGATTGACAGGCTGGCTGCCAACAGGAGCTGCGACGCCGAGAGTGAGGTGGGGGGAGAAAGAGAGTGAGAGAGGGAGAGACCTCATCGGGCGCTGGAACAGAGAGTGAGGTGGGGGGGGGCACAACGATTGGGGGGGACAAAGATGGGGGAGGCACAAAGATTGGAGGGGGGAAAAATATGGGGAGGACACAAAGATGGGGGGATATCGGACATCGTCTGAGGGGGGAGACATCTGGAGACATCAGAGAAGAGACATTGGGGGGTGAGACATCGGGGGTGAGACATTGGAGCAGGGGGGTGCAGGTGACATCGTTTGAAAGGTAGGTTTATTTATTTTTTTAACATTGTGTAATGTTATTTTATTGAATTTATTTAGTTTATTTTTGCCTGGTGAATCGGAATGCGTGAGAAAGCTGCCCAGGTAAGTTGAAAATAATTGCAACCGCCTGCTATGTAACAAATAAAGTACCTTAAGTACCTCAATGAGGTACATTTGCTTCTTTAAATATCGTCCTGCCGGCTTTAATTGCCGACGGGACTTCCGGATTCCAGAACTGCGCGCGCACACAAATGCGTCAGTGTGAGACGAGGAAGTCGGCGGGTTGGAGCCGGGCTCCTTACCCGCTCAGGATTTTACCGATTTTTGCTGCCCCCTCACCCCCGGACTTTCATCTGAAAATCGAGCCCTCTGATTTTTGACAGGTTCCTGGCAGGATTTCCACTGGCAGCAAGAAACCCACTTGGGAAGGAGGAGAAGGAGGGGGCGGGGGGGGGGAAGGGCGGAGGACGGAAGGATAACCTGCTGAAGACCTCGGGTGTCTGCAGTAGTTTAGCATGGCCGACTGCATCCGGGATCACTGGAAAAGTGATGTGCGAGGTGTAAAAATGTGAAAATTTGTGCACTGGATGAGTCCAATCGATCATCCTGCAATTGATTGCATTTAATTTCTGGGCCATTTAACATTCAGCCTCCATTCTCCACCCCCCCACCACCCCCATTCCCATATCAATGCTCAACACCAGGAATGCACCGTCATTCCTAATATCCAGTGTTGCCATGGCAATAATGATGAAAATTGCACCTCATTAAGGTGTAATTTGAATACACCAGCCCATATTTGGATGATGCAGTCAACGATCGCCATCACTACCGGCAGTAAGTGGTGGTGAAGAGTGGGAAGTCAGCAGAATGGTTTCTCAGTCAATTTCCTGTGCCCACCTGCTTTGGTGCTGCCCAGATTTGGTTGGTACTAGGGAGGAAAACTTAGGCTAATGACTTCTTAACTTAACCATCAATTGGCGAGATGCAGCCTTATCATAAATCACTTTGAAAATATAAGTATCTAATATCAACTGCATTTGCACCATGTCTTTGAAAATTTTCAGTAGATTAGTTAATCATGACCTCCCTTTCCTGGTTCCGTGCTAACTGTCCTTGAACAGGTTATGCTTTTCCAAGGGTTCATCTATTAGATCTCTGAAGATTGTTTCAAGGACTTTCGTATACCAGATGTTGAACTCAGTAATCTCTAATTTCCAAGTGTGTCTCTTGACCCTGAGTTTAAATAATGGAGTCATGTTGGCTATTTTCCAATCCTCAAAAATTTCTCCTGAATTTAGTGAACTAACATAAATGTCAGTTTAGGTATCACCAATTTCAGCCCATGTCTTCTTTAAGACTCATGAATACCAGTAATCTCGATCAAGTATTTTGTCTAACCTTTTTATAATTTTATCTTTTGATGTTTCCATATTGTTTAGCACTTATGGATTTGGATGTCCCCTTAAGCATGATGTTTAACTGAGACAACTTTCCCTC
Organism: Heptranchias perlo; assembly: GCF_035084215.1. NCBI lineage: Eukaryota > Metazoa > Chordata > Chondrichthyes > Hexanchiformes > Hexanchidae > Heptranchias > Heptranchias perlo. Next base: position 9,392,901 of record NC_090360.1, read on the forward strand.
CTCTTCCTGGGCAAAGATGTCATGAAGCAATTACTAAATTCTCAACTTCTTCATCTCCAGATTTCCAGCTTCCGACTGTCATTTATAAGTGCAGCATGATTTTCTTTTGCCATTTGTTTATTATATATATGATTTGAAATCCTTAATTGTTCATTCAGATGTTCTCAGCAATCTTATAGGAACATGGGAAGTGCAAGACGAAAAAAGACCAAGGTCCATCTAGTTCGCCTTCCACCATCCTGGTCATCGCATGGATACAACGATAAAGGAGTTATTGACTAATTAAGGCAATCAATCTTTATCAATTAGTCTAAAAGAGACCCAGTTTATTTGGTTATGTTTGGTAATGCTTGTTACATTTGGTTATGCTTGTTACTGTTTCTAACTTGCTTTTGCTTATCATTATAATTGTTCCAATCTTTCTGTTTACCAGATTCCTTGTATGTTTTGAAAACCTTCTGTTCATCCCTAATACTACTCCTTACATCACTATTTAACCACATTGGTCTCTGTTACTCTTCAATTTGTTTCAATTTGCCTAGAACTAACTTTAATTGTAGCCTTTTCAAAATGTCCTTAAATATTTCCTATTTTTTCCATTGTAAATCACCCACCTTTGTTGTATTCCAATGAATCTTTTTTTAAACTGCAAGATTACTTTTTTTTCTCTTGTTTAGAATACAAATGGCTAAGATATCACGCTGTAGTTATTTTCTAACTTTAACAAATTTATTTTGACATACAATGCAACAGTTTGTACCAGAAAGAAAATAGTAGCTTCTCATACAACCTTTTTCTTTCTAGCAAGTACAACTAAAGACAAAGAACTGATCAGAATTCTTTGCCTTGGGGAGAAAACAAAGGTTCTTTTCCTACAGCGTCTTGTTCTGCTGTCGTTTGTGGTTCTCCTGAAAACCCTTGCAGAATGAGCTATTTTATATGGTTTCCTTTCCAAATCTGCTGTTTAATTATCAAACATCAAAGAATCTCTTAACAGTTTGCAGGCCTTGCTTCCTTGTCTCTGCAACTGTCTGCGTTGTTTCTTCTTATCAGTTACTTCAGGTATAATCTTACGAAGGCTCCATTGCGTCTGGCTAACACACACGTTTCTCTCTTTCAGCATCCTGGACAATATGCATCCTGATTTCAGTAAAGCTGACAACTGTATTCTTTATCAAGAAAGCGAGGGATTCATTCAAGTCCATTATTTTAGTCTTCTTTAAAACAAGTATCAAATGTCCAAAATCCACCAAAACTCATTTTACGTTTCCTCAAAGTCTGCTCTTTTAAAACCCAGTGTCCTTTCTTTACGTGCTAATAAACTTTGAGTTCCTGTGATATTATGATCAGTGAATCAATTACTTTAGTCTTACGTACCATATTTAGGTAATTGCTGAAGATAAAATCCAGAATAGGTGCTGACCACCTTGACTCTTCAACAACCTGCATGTGGGGAGACAATCTTGCCCCATCTCTGGAAACACATGCTCCTCTTTAATTCTTTCTCTGCTGTTTTCACACTCCATATCTGGGTAATTTACACCAAAAATGATGCTCTGGCTGTTTTTACAGATCTTCCTCATCTGCAAAACACTTCCTTGTCTATCCAGTCCAGGAGATCTAGAAGAGCAACCAATAACCTTCTTTCATCTGCTGTCTTCGACCACAAGGTACACTATCTCGACTGCAGCAGCCAAAGCACTAATATCCTTTCTTTCTATGGGTGCAGTGGCCCCTTTTACCCTATCACCGCTTGTATTGTTGTACCTGTTCCCTCTATATGCCCTGGCATTTTAATCTCCCAGTCAATATCGTGGTCTCTGATATGCCCTTCATATAATACTTTTCCCTCCTTGGAGAAGACTTCATCTGTGTGCTAAGTGAAATAATTTCAGAAACCTGTTTATAAGGAACTGATTAACATTTTTGCTATGTCCTGCACGCAGAGAAAACCTTCGAGTGCTGTCTCATTATTTCCCCATCTCTATTTTGTTGTTTGTTCTTTTTGTTTTGTCACATTTACTTGTGAGTGCTTCCTCATAATGTCAAGAAATCAACCCCTCCCCCTTAGTATTGCAGCAGCAAAGGCAGACTCTGAATTTAAAGGAAACTTGTCTTCATAAAAAAAAGACAAGACAACAACAACATTGAAAAGAATTCAATGGTTTGTGTAGCTAGAGTCAGTGAAAAATAATAGTATGTTATGTTGAACTGCAATTCTGCATCCTTGTAACCTCCGTGCAGGAGTGTCTAGGAGTTGACTGCAGCCTATTTGATGTTGCTTCCACCCATTACATTGGTGTTTGACTGAGACATGTAGGTAATACAAGTGGAATGTTGGCTAATGATAGCAAAAGTAAGGAGTGCCATTCTCCAGAACAAAAAGAACATTGTGCGGCAGTACTTGCTTGGAATGTCACTCGAGAAAGCTGTGTTACAAATGAAGGGCATCAGTATACAGAAACGCATTGTGCAACAATGGGATTCTGCTGGTGCTCACATTTGTCATTCCTACCCCCAGTCAGGATTGCAGGCACATCAACTTGTTGGTTAAGTCCCTATTTGACCTCCAGTGATAAAGACAAACTTGTCACTGGTGTGGAACTAAGAGGGCAGATCAGCCTCCTAGTCAGCTACAAAGGAATCCTTGAACTTACCCTGAACTTTGGGCAGGCACATTTTACTAGCAAACAAACTGGAGGGAATTGCTCCTCAGTTGTTTAAAAGCTAAGTTGGGATGAAAGAAATACCTAATCTTTTAGCTTCTGGACTTCATTAACTGCAAGACCTGTCATTTCCTGACTCTGCTGCATGTCGGCATGTACTGCTGACATGGATTTAATCCATTTTCCTGGCATTCCTTAACGAAACCATCTCGATTGTATTACCCGGATCTCTTTCTCCATTTTACCAAGACTCGCTCTTTTGCAGAGCTTTGAGAAAAGTTTTTCAAAGATACGGGCCTCTGTGACTTGATACAGATTATCTTACCGACACCACCTCAATGGAGAAGGCAAATGTAAGGCTAGTGCTTTTAATGTAAATTACAGGTCTGTTTGTGGTTATGTCTACACTGCAGCAACTATGCACAGTATAGAGAGGAAGAAGCTCGGTGGCGTTATCATTGAGTGTACATAACCCATTGTCACATGTGCAGGAGTGCCTTGACATGGTAATACAAGAAAACTTTAGTGCCCTCTCCAATTACTGTAAGGTAAAGTCACCAGCTCTGAGCCATACATACTAGAGAGGCACAGTTCCTATTTGGGTCTATGCCAAGTTAACTGATCTCAGCCAAGACAGCAGTGGTGGAGCTACACATGACCATAGCATTCCTAGGTTAGGAAAGGGAAAATTGTCGAGGTTCTCACTCCTGATCAATATAACTTAGTGACTCCGACTGAGGTAGGTGTGTATGGAGGACAGATGAGAATAGGATCAGGCTTGGTCCTGGCTTGTTGGATAGGCTGCTAACATACATTATCAGGGCACAGATATGAATAATGGCCACTTGGAGGTGGTGGAGGGTTACCATTGACTGTGAAACTGTATCTCATTACAGAGTTAATGCCTTCAGGAGAGGAGAGAAGATATTTTTAAAAAGGAGGCTAACTGTGGAATTGAAAGAAATAATAAATCGAATCAATACTCTGGAAGATGGCATTCCTGCATTACTAACCTGCCACTGTCGGCCATATTCTGCCCTGCTGTGTGCTAGAGCAAGGGTGTCCAATGTGTGGCATCATATCTCTATTTGAATTTATATTTCTTATTGCTTGGTTTGTCCTTTTTGACTTTTATGGGCCTGAAGGTTTGGAAAGGGCTGTTCTTAGTGCCATTACCTCATTGGTGGGTAAATCCTACAGCAGAACGCCGTACAGGAACTGTGCCTCTCTGGTATGTATGGCTCAGAGCTGGTGACTTTACCTTACAGTAATTGGAGAGGGCACTAAAGTTTTCTTGTATTACCATGTCAAGGCACTCCTGCACATGTGACAATGGGTTATGTACACTCAATGGTAACACCACCGAGCTTCTTCCTCTCTATACTGTGCATAGTTGCTGCAGTGTAGACGTAACCACAAACAGACCTGTAATTTACATTAAAAGCACTGGCCTTACATTTGCCTTCTCCATTGAGGTGGTGTCGGGAAGATAATTTATAATCTATGTCGAAATCTGCAGCTCGAGAAAATACAAATTAAAAGGAACACTGAGTTAAATTTTTTATGAGGTCCTGCATGATATGCACCTGTGTGGCCCACAAAAGACATCGGAACATAGGAATTGCTGGATGAGAAAGACCACGGTCCATCTAGTTCACCTTCTACCTTTGCAGTCGTCGCAATGCCACAACGATAATGGAGTTTATGACTAGTCATGGCAATCAATCTCTATCAACTAGTCTACAAGAGACTCAGACATGGGGTGAGGAAAATCTACCAGTGGTGAAAAGCTTTGGAACTTATAGGTTCCAAGTCACTCCTTTCTCGCAAGCATACTACGCTTACTATACTCATCCAAAAAACTTGGACACTCCAATTCTAGAGCAACAGCTACAGGACTGAGCACTGAGCTTTTTTGTTGTCTTGGTATTCGGGGTTTATTTTATGATTCAAAGCATATTATAGCAGCAGTGCTATGCCCAAGATGGCTGCCATAGAAACACCAATGTTGAGTCTGACTTCTGTTTTTATTTCATTTAAACCTTCTCAAAATCCATCATTTTGACTTAGCCTTCAGTCACTTCGCTTAACCACTCTTGTTCTTGTTATTTTTCTGTGAAGCCCCTTGTGACAGTTTGTAAGTTAAAGTCACTGCATGAATGCAAGTTATTGTTGTTTGATTTTTGTTGTGTTGGGTGAATGCCCAATGCAGGGTATTATCCATGCGAATCTGTATTCTTTTCAGACGTGGTAATTAAACCATTCCCTGCTCTTAATCTCATCCTAACTATAAAAAGTACACTCGACTTTCCTCATTTTGTAACTTGTGGGAACAATTCCATACTCTATGTTTACTAATGCTCAAAAGAGCAGAGTCACACTGTTATTAGGGTTACAGGAGCAGTGACTTGATGAAAAAGTGTTTGGCAAATCTCTTCCTGTTTGTTGATTAAAACACATGGCATCGCATGAATCATGTCCAAACAAATCGTCAGCACACTCGAGCACAATGTCATCATAATGAAAAAGTGACACTCAGCTCTTCCCTGTTTCCCCAAACAAAAAAGTATACTAAAGACTTTTCTTTCCCTATGAAGACAGTGCCCTTTTAAATCTCTGAAGTTGCTCATCTGGACTTTGCTCCTTGTGCCTCAGGGAAGTCAAAGTGATCTGAATCTCTAAAGCTGGCTGTTTCTTTCATTCCTATCCACCACCATCTTTGATGTTACCAATTAGCCTCCTGTAAACAAAGGGCAGCTTCCTGTTGACAGATGGGCTTCAACTGTTCAGGACTGCATCTCATTAATGCTCTCTCTTCACTTTAGCTGCTTCTTTGCCCTAAACAAAAAAAAAACTATCCCCCGAAGGAAACAATTTTCACGATAAGAGGAAATGGTTAAAACAGCATGTGTCCGGAATTCTCTCTGTGAAACTGCTTATAGTACTCTGCGCACTTTAGTTAGTCGACAACCTACGTGAGGCTGCAGCTAGATTCCCTTTATACTTCAAATATCAGTAATGTACATTTTTTCCCCTCCTTTTTTCAATCAGTTCAACATCCATTTTCTCCTCAATTCCACTTTGTGGCGTTTTTGAAAAGAACTCATCGAGTGGCTGCATGCTTCAAAGTTCACTGGTCTTGAAAGCAGTCAGACTGAAATAATCCTGAAAAAGAAGCCTCCATACAGAAAAATTATAATTTCATATTTATTATTAACAAGAAAGAAAACACTGGAAAGCTTGAGAAGATTCAAAAGCGCAATTACCATAAATCAGAGTGTATGTAGTGGTATTTTTGTTTTCTAAAGACCATTTGAGTGAAAAACCTTTCATAAAGGAATCATGTTTTGCCAGCTCCATGGCTGAATTATTAGTGCTGAGAAATAAAAAGGTTGCAGCCTCCTGGGCTCAGATGCAAGCTTTTTATGAAGAGGGTTGTTTTGGGAGGAAAAGCATTATCTATTGAGGCCCAGTACTGCTGCCCGTGGAGCATCTGTGTCCCAAGCAGATGGAGTGAGTCCTGGGGCTGCCCACTGCTTAACCCAGCTATTGCTCTTAAGAGCATTGCCTTTGTCTGGGCTCTTAGGTGGAGTGCGAGGCAATCATGGGATGTTCCATTTTGGCTGGGGAGAGAAAAAAGTGACAGACAAGTTATAACAACAACGACTTGCATTTATATAGCACCTTTAACGTAGTAAAATGTCCCAAGGCGCTTCACAGGAGCGTTATCAAACAAAATTTGACACCGACACAAGCGCACGAAGTGGCTAATAATAATCCAGCGGGAATTGTGGTCACATGGTAGTTGTAGGAGATCGAGTGCGAGCTCCTAATGGGCAGGGAAGAAGACAGTGTAAGCAGCAGGAGATGTGACAGCAGGGGACAGAGTAGTGAGTAATCTCTCACCCCCTGAAGGAATCATAGAAACCAGACACAGCAGAGCCCTTTATGTCCTGTACGTTTTGACTTTGTAAATCATAAAGTGAAAATAACAGGGCTTGACTTTCATATGACGTCAGTTGTCTCAGAAGCATTCGCAAGGAAGCACAAGCAATTAAGTAAGGAAGACACTTTTTATAGTGACTACTACTTCAGATCTGTGGAGATTTGGTTGCCTTGTTCTGTCAACACCTCCATCTGACTAGTTCAGCTGCAAAAGAGCTCACGATACAGAGACAAGCCTTTCAATATACTGCCCCAATTGGAACTCAAGATAAAATATAGATAGCACACACACTGGGATTTGTTATGCACTGATTCATGGATACCTGGGAGTGTTTACAAGGCTGTCATCTCATGAAGATAACATTAAAGACCATGACAGCAACACTTTAGCAGTTCATAAGCACCGACTGATCCCGGAGATTGAAGTTGTTTACATTTTATCAGGAGTTTATTCTGTTTTTGGTTAGTTTGGACGTTAACTGTCGCTGTGCTCCATAGTTTGGATACGTGGCAAGATTAATGATCATTATCATCATTACTGCAGAGTACCAGGAAATTCTACGTCCAGTATATATTTCATTGTTTTAAATATGCCACTATTGGTAATTAGAGTTTCTTACAAGCCTAACTGGCCTGAAGCCAGTCAATAAACTATAACAACCCCCAAATACTTGAATTTATATAACACTGTATCACACCTCTCAGAAACATCACATATTTATGACAACTGTTATTTGGGAAACATAGATTCACATTTTGTGCAAAACAAGATTCTACAAACGGCAATGAGGTGTCTTTCCATTGCATTGGTTGAGGGAAGAATATTGGCTAGGTTATAAGGAGAACCCCTCCTGCTCTTTTTTGAATAGTGCCAAGAGGTAATGCATTCCCTTCAGTAATGCACTCAACTGCCCGCCTAGTTTAGAGACCTAAGTCTTCGAGTGGGTCTTGAACTCACAAACTTCTGACTCGCGGGCAAATGTGCTGAGCCAAGCTGACGCTGCATTGTTGAGGGGGTAAAGATTATTTTGTCCCATAAGCCTCCCCCTCGGGCTACCTCTTCAAATGTGGGAGCCCATATCACACACCCGCGAGCAAGCACACTCAGTCCTTCTGCTCTTTTTACTGGCCTCAGTCATTACAAAATTCTACCGGGTAAAAATGAAGCTGACGTTGTTACTGTGTAGGGACCACACGATGGGGTTGATTTTGATCCCTTCGCGATGCGGCCAGTGCCATTTTAATGGGGGCCTGCCTAGGGCATCCAAAGCGCCCACCTGATTCAGGTGATAGGCCCCTTTTAAGATGGAAATCAGGGTCCTATGATGTAATTGGGGACCCAGATTGCCATTTCAGGTTGGAACTTGCGCAGTGAAGAATTCGACCAGTTTCGTGGGCGATGGAGGGAAAGAGGCCTGCCAAAGGTGAGTGTTGACTTACTTCTGTGGGTTTCGGAGGAGCAGGAGCGCACCGCCGGAGCCCCCAAGAAAATTCTGGGCCACTGCTGCCCCAGGGCTCCCACCCTCCGTGATCATGTCCCCCCCCCCCACCATCCCCGGGACTTACCTTCCCGGCGGCTCAGTTTCCTTTGCCAAATCTGGCGAGCTGCGTGGGGAGGCCTGTTTGGCGGCCCACAGCTTGCCTGGCGAATGTAAATAAGGCCAGGCCATGAAATCACGGGGGTCACTTCACTTCCGGACTGGTCGGCCGACCAAAAGTCAAAATCGGCCCACATGAGTGGAAACCTTCTCTGGTCTCCACATGTAGACAAGGATATTCAGTATCACACTGCAAGTTCTGCACAGTGTGAACAGAGCTGCTACGACCTGGCATGTAATAGCTTATCTAATATTGGTGTCATCTGGGTTCCTACAAAGCTCTTGATTAATGGCCTGAAAAAATATCATACCTTAAAGCATCTATTTATGGTCCCTAGATTTCTAGTTTATTTAAGAGTGACAAGAAAATAACTATAGTTGCATACATGCATGAAAAAGGAATTTAAAACTAATAATTGGTCAGGATCGGCAATATTGATTGACATTATTAGTTCAAATTAGCATGACCTAATTGAGGTCTTTAAAATTATGACGGGGTTTGATAAGGTACATGTAGAGAAGATGTTTCCACTTGTGGGGGAGAACAAAACTCGGGGCCATAAATATAAGATAGTCACTGATAAATCCAATACGGAATTCAGAAGAAACTTCTTTACTCAGAGAGTGGTTAGAATGTGGAACTCTCTTCCACAAGGAGTGGTTGAGGTGAATAGCATAGATGCGTTTAAGATGAAGCTGGACGCGCACATGAGGGAGAAAGGAATAGGAGGAGATGCTGATAGGGTTAGATGAAGAGGGGTGGGAGGAGGCTTAGACCAGTTGGGCCGAATGGCCCGTTTCTGTGCTGGAGACTCGATGTCACTGTATGTTAATATGTAAATATGAATGGAAGTCCTTGAAACTAACAGAGAAAGTAGGAAATAATATTAATGGACAGGAAATGACAATAAAAGAAATTAGTCACATATTTTTTGCCCCCCAGAGGAGTATTGCAAAAATCCTTTCAATATTTCATGATTACACCTTGGTGTGTAACAACAACATGTCTAGAACCTCCAGTAATCTCAGTAGGACATTGCTGAGAATAAGATCGGCTCATAGCAAACACGGACTCTGAAAGTGGGCCTGAACCCATGGCAACACAGGGCATTTTCCACCACACTGGTGCTGCCCACACAAGAAAAGTTATTTATACACCTACGTATGTGGAGACACTGATACATTCATATTACAAGATTTAATTACAATTCTAGTGACAGCTCAGGAAAAATAACAATAAAATATTTGCCTTCAGCTTGAAGGGGCAAGGTCAATGTAGATCAGAAATTCCCAATGGCCATACTTTTTTTTCAAAGGCTTTAATAAGGATGTTTAGCCTTATTTCCTTTCATTTTTAACAATCCTTATTAGATAAACTTTGCCATGAACTAGACACTGGCCATCTAAATAAGGAAAGGCTAATTATTTTGTTCCATTAGAAGGTTCCCATGTGGATATAAAGAATTGAAGGCCCATTATCTTTCTAAACATTGATGGCAACTGCTGAATATGTCACTGCTTAATTGCAAAAGGACCATTATCAATCAGATGTCTTCTCCTTATCAGACCTGTGCAGACTATTTATGTCTTGTTTATAACAGTGATAAGATGGCTCCTTATTACATTCTCACCCGACCATCACCATACAAAAAGTCAAAGACACGTTTTATTCACAAACAGCAGAAAAATAAATACCACTTCCCTGGAAGGAATGTAGAAAGATCAGGGGTGGAGAGTGATATTCGAGTCAAGATGCAGACAGTCATTTCAGTGCCAAAAAATTCCCATTTGAGGCAATTCAGAGGAAGTTTTGACCCAGTGGTGGTGAAATGTAAAGTAGCATACACACCTCCACTGCAGCTGAGATAGGCTACCTCAACACAGAACAGGAGACGCATCTGGGAATTTACTATGGGTGCCAACCACATCACATTCAACCACTGAGGCAGTGGGATCTTCAAACGGACTCATTTTATTTTGTATTTCTTTTTTCCTGTCTCTTAGGACAACACAAACTAGCAGAGGGAATACATTTTTCCAATCATTGTTCCTTCTTTCCTGAAAGCAGTGACTCCTGTTGGAATAGTTCCAGCAACCCATCACGTTCTTTTCCCAAGTGTTTATTCTTCATGTGTGATTCTTGGTGGTGATTTTAAGCAGGCAAGTCAATCACTCCGGGGATGGGCGTTCAAACATCACCCTGTCCTCACATGGGATATGGGGATCGGGCAGGAAAGTGGAGTTGAGGTTGAAGAAAAGCCATGATCTGATTGAATGGCGGAGCAGGCTCGAGGGGCCGTATGGCCTACTCCTGCTCCTATTTCTTATGTTCTTATGTTCACCCATCCACATTGCAGCAGGGCTTACTGGGCAATCACTCAGATGATTTCTCTCTCAGGGGGTGAGCCCAGGGTACTGAAATTTACTGCAGTGCACCCATCTCCATGCCTACTGAAACCAGCTAACTCACCACAGACCTGCAATCTTCCATCTTGGTCAGTACTCCATCACATGGCCCATTTACACACTGAGCCAACAGGGATCTGGAAACAGATCCAATTTATGTTGTGTTTCCTTGTAACTTAACTTCTGATCAGATGAAATCCAAGGTTGTGCAGGGGTGGGTTGGGATATGTACAAACATGAGGGAGGGGGTTATAAGCATGACCCAGGAACTATGGTCAGGAAGCTGGCAGCTTTGATGGACAGCTTTATATCCGAGATAAATAGAACCCTGAAAAAGAAAACTTAAATTCATACACTGAACTCTTTCCAATTTTCCACCCATTGTAGCCTACTTACAACTCCATATCCTAGTCTGTAGACTTCTTAATAACCAATGTGCAATTGTCTGAATTGGAACAAAATCCTTGGAAGGCTGAATTGGGGTGGGGCCATTGCTCATCTCCACCCCCTCCACCCCCTCCACCCCCATAATCTCCTGAAAGGTTCAGCATCATCTGCTCTGCTGAAAAATGTGTGAGACTTATCCTACGAGTATGAACTGGAACAACCGCAACTGTTAAACTGTTAGTTTACATACTATTCCAATAAGGACAATTCTAAGCAGGCCGCGTTAATTCTGACGTTTATCTGGGTTGAAGCAGCTTTCACTTCTGCCAAAAGAGCCCCTTTCTTAAACATTCTGCAAGTGGAGTTCAAATTTAGAAACTAGGGGCTGATATAGCTGCCATGGCACTAATTCGTCATGAATCTAGGGTAAACTTTCAGCTTTGTGACTCATGAGTGTAAAAATTCAACACTATAAATAAACGATCTCAGCCTTCTCAAAGAAATGTAAGGAGACGCACAACACCAGGTTAAAGTCCAACAGCTTTATTTGAAATCACAAGCTTGCGGAGCTTAGCTCCTTCGTCAGGTGAAGTGAAGAGATGCATAAAGGCACAGCATATATCGTCAGAGAACAATGCCTGGTGATTACAGATAATCTTTCTAACTGCCCTTTATCACACCTCGGCAGAGAGATAATCACAGCAATCAAAGGAGTGAATGGTGTTCAAACAGGTTAGTCAGGGAAACATTACATCCAAGAATACTGAGGTGGGGTCACAAGGGGTCAAATGTAGCAGATGCTGGGGTTTGTATTAAAAATAGATAACTTTTTTTTGCTGGAAATCGCAGCAGGTCCGGCCACATCTGTGTATGGAGAACAAGCCAACTATGACTTGAGTCTGGATGACTCTACATCAGGTGGGGTTACATGTAGTGTGACATGAACCCAAGATCCCGGTTGAGGCCGTCCTCATGGGTGTGGAACTTGGCTATCAATTTCTGCTCGACGATTTTGCGTTGTCGTGTGTTTCAAAGGCCGCCTTGGAGAACGCTTACCCGAAGATCGGTGGCTGAATGTCCTTGACTGCTGAAGTGTTCCCCGACTGGGAGGGAACCCTCCTGCCTGGCGATTGTTGCGCAGTGTCCGTTCATCCGTTGTCGCAGTGTCTGCATGGTCTCGCCAATGTACCATGCTCCGGGGCATCCTTTCCTGCAACGTATGAGGTAGACAATGTTGGCCGAGTCACAGGAGTATGAACCATGTACCTGGTGGGTGGTGTCCTCTCGTGTGATGGTGGTATTTGTGTCGATGATCTGGCATGTCTTGCAGAGGTTGCCGTGGCAGGGTTGTGTGGTGTCGTGGTCGCTGTTCTCCTGAAAGCTGGGTAATTTGCTGCGAACGATGGTCTGTTTGAGGTTAGGTGGCTGTCTGAAGGCGAGTAGTGGAGGTGTGGGGATGGCCTTAGCGAGGTGTTCGTCATCATCGATGACATGTTGAAGGCTGCGAAGAACATGGCGTAGTTTCTGCGGCCAGACCTGCTGCGATTTCCAGCAAAAAAAAGTTATCTGTTTTTAATACAAACCCCAGCATCTGCTACATTTGACCTCTTGTGACCCCACCTCAGTATTCTTGGATGTAATGTTTCCCTGACTAACCTGTTTGAACACCATTCATTCCTTTGATTGCTGTGATTATCTCTCTGCCGAGGTGTGATAAAGGGCAATTAGAAAGATTATCTGTAATCATCAGGCATTGTTCTCTGACTATATATGCTGTGCCTTTATGCATCTCTTCACTTCACCTGACGAAGGAGCTAAGCTCCGAAAGCTTGTGATTTCAAATAAAGCTGTTGGACTATAACCTGGTGTTGTGCGACTCCTTACATTTGTCCACCCCAGTCCATCACCGGCATCTCCACATCATGGCTACTTCTCAAAGAAACAAAGAGGAGCCTTCCTTAACTTGGTGAATGAAGAGCTGAAGCACAGGATTGGCCCCCGTTACCAGTTGGCCACGGTTTTATATTTTTGTTTATTTATATTTTTGTTCCTGTTAATTCAGTCATTTTTTGCTTGAAAAAATATCAAATTATAAGGTAGTTTGAATTAAGTAATTCTAATATAACAGCACAGGAGATTTTTTTTCTTAATTTTTAATTCAAATTAACAGGTAATTTGAAGTAAGCAATTTTGAATTGAGAGAAGTAGGCGGTATTATCAGCGAAGGACGGAGCTCGAAATTTAAACCCTTTGGTTGCCGGTTGAAGACACAACTTGAGTGACCAGGCTATTGCAACGTTGAAATGTGAAAATTACTGAACACATCCAAGAAAGGTTTACTCGTTCGTAGGCGCTAAATGGGGCCTGTGCATCTGAATTATGTCAAGCAACATTGCACAGGTGACAGGAATTAGATGTAACCTGGCATAAGCTGGGAGGGGGGACAGGTTTGTTCCTGGATAGTTCACCATTACGTCTTCTCCTCGATTGGCAAATTTTCAATTATTTTTCTCAATTTTACACTGGGTCACATGTTGGTGTGATTGAATAATTTTCTTATATAGTATTTACAGCAGTGCATGTGCATTCTGTCGGTCTGCTATCGTGGTTGTAGGTGCTGGTATAGTGACGTTTTTTAAAAATTCGTTTATGGGATGTGGGCGTCGCTGGCGAGGCTGGCATTTATTGCCCATCACTAATTGCCCTTGAGAAGGTGGTGGTGAGCCGCCTTCTTGAACCGCTGCAGTCCGTGTGGTGAAGGTTCTCCCACAGTGCTGTTAGGTAGGGAGTTCCAGGATTTTGACCCAGCGATGATGAAGGAACAGCAATATATTTCCAAGTCGGGATGGTCTGTGACTTGGAGGGGAACGTGCAGGTGGTGTTGTTCCCATGTACCTGCTGCTCTTGTCCTTCTAGAGGTCGCGGGTTTGGGAGGTGCTGTCGAAGAAGCCTTGGCGAGTTGCTGCAGTGCATCCTGTGGATGGTTGCACACTTTAGAATCAAGGAGGGCAATTTTCAAATTAGCCACCTGTTTGGTAACTTGGCCAGGTAGGTTGCCTGCCCATCGTAGAACCTGACTAGTTTTCATTCCACTGATTAGCTGCCCAAGCAGCAAACTGAAACTTACCCCCTAGACCTTTTGTTGGCAGTGACTAGGGGCATATGGACATCTCTGGATTGAGGCATTTTTCTTGTGGGGTAGGGTTCCCTTCCATCGTGTGTGTGTGTGAGAGTGAGAGTGAAAGTGAGAGTGAGAGTGAGAGTGAGTGTGAGAGTGAGTGTGAGTGCAAAAGAATGGGAACAAATGGATCCCCAGGCCTTCATTTTATTTGGCTCAATGTAGTCTTCATCAATAGTTTTTAAACCAGGCTGGACAAGGAAGAATGACAGAAAGAAAACAGACATGAGATCAAAGGAGAAAAATGGCTTGAGAATAAATAAAAATAATATTAATTTGTTTTGGTTGGGCAGGGGGTTCAAGGGGGCATAGTTGGGGGGGGAGTGGAAGGAGAAAGATGGCTCCGATATTTGCCCACAAGCAGCAGCCTGGCCTGCTGAACAACCCAGTGACTAAAATACTGCATAGAACGTACTTAAACATTAATCAAATGTAAATTCGCTGTAAGTTATAAGTCGGTGTAAAGTTCCCAACCTTACATTGATAGTATGTAAGATGAATGCCTTGGGGACCAGCTTTCTGCTTTGGTTATTTGGTGCACAGCTGAGTGCCGGAGTTCCAAGAGACAGTGCCACATGATCACACTCAGAATAGTCAAATAATGGCAAGCCCCTTTTGACAAGTTTTCTATTGTTCAATTTGTGCGTCATTTATCACCATTTTGTCAGTTTCCCATTTACATCAAAAGCCTATTTCAGTTTGCATTTAGGTCCAATCCCCCAGCCATTTGGGTGAATATAAAAGGCCTAAAGATTTGTGACCTGTGGCAAACGGTGCGTGGAGACAGAGTTGATGGATGTGACATCAACGTATCAGTCAGTTTGACTTGTACGGCAGAGGAGCCTTGAGATAAAGCGAATCGGTATCATTCGCATGTTTAGACATTGCTGACCTGGTCAACAGTCAACTCCAACTCTTCAACCAGCATAAAGTCAGTTTTAGAGATTTAGGGATAAAGAATCAGATTCCCCCTCCTCTTATAATGCTATTGCAGGGAGCTATACAAAAAAGTGTTTCTAAAGGGAGGGAACCAGCTGGTTTAGAATTGTATTTAATGCAGATGGTATCACAATTGAAAACAGACTCCGCAATGGAAAGCAGAAATGGCTTTGCAACCATTGGCAATCTGTGCAGTAACTTTACTCCCCCAGTGGGCCAGTGGGTTTAGACAGTGAATAATTGAACTGAGCCCCATTAATCAGGAAGGTCCAAGGTTTGATGCTGGGCCTGGCTGAGCTGATCTCAGCTAGTGCGTTGGTGAGGCTTTTACAATTAGCCTCAAGTGCCCCTGGTGTTAGGGAAGGGAGGAAGAGGGAGAGAAACAAAAATCAGCCAGAGTTCCCATTCCTGATCAATATCCAGTGAACTTTGCTGGAAGTCCATATGTGTGGACTTAGGTGTGAGGACAACAGCAGGCTCAGCTGTGATGCCTCATGTAGTGAAATAGCCGGTTGAGATCACAATTAATAATGACCACTTGGGAAGGTACATTTCAATTTGGAAAAAAAACCTCTAGCCCTGGTTGTTCAGGATGATTTTCCCGCCCATGAATAGCCTCATTCATTTCCTGAAATAACCTACTTCAGTCGGTTGAATTAATTTGTTTGTGTTGGTGCCATTACGTTACCATTACATAGTATATCACGCGGAAGGCCCATTGACATTTACTTGTAACACTGAGATAGCATCACGAGAACAACTGTCTCCACTGCTGATGAAACATACAAGACACTGATTTTTTTATGTAGACTTGGTCACATCGTTGGATCTGAGAGTGACACTGCAGAGTGGAGACTAATTTCATGCGAATGAAGAAAAGTAGCAGCAACCAAAATAAGTGTTCAAAACAACATGCCCACAAAGCTGCTTCAGCTGCAGCTTTCTTATGTTTCAGCTGTGGCTCAGTGGGCAGCACTCTTGCCTCTGAGTCACGTAAGTTATGGGTTCAAGTCCCACTCCAGTGACTTAAGCACAAATTCTAGGCTGGCAGTACTGAGGGAGTGCTGCACTGTCAGAGGTGCTGTCTTTCGGGTGAGATGTTAAACTGAGGTCCTGTCTGCCCTCTCAGGTGGACAGAAAAGATTTCATAGCAATATTTTGAGAGAAGAGCATTGCTGTTTGTGGGACCTTGCTGTGTGCAAATTGGCTGTTGCGTTTCCTACATCAAAACAGTGACTACATTTCTAAATGACTTCACTGGTTTTTAAGTCCTCGGGGATATCCTGAGGTAGTGGAAGGTGCTATATAAATGCAAATTTTTCTTTTTTTCTTTACATACAACCATGCTCCCCGCCCGTCTCCACTGCCTCTGATTCTCAGAATTTCTTCTCTTATTTAATGACTTTAAGGTGCCAAAGACAGAACAGCCTTCAGTTTAATAGTGTGGATTATTAAACAGGCCAATATTTTATCACACTTCATCCACATCAGTGAAATAACATGGCTGCTTGCGATTGTACACATGTACGTGTGCGCGCACACACACACGCACACACTTACACACTCACTATTGCAATCATAAGTTTCCAAAAAGGGATTATCACTAAAATGATACTTTTAAAAAGTTAGCCAGTTAAAATAATTATAACCACTATTAACATTCTTTGTTTTGTTCTGTCCTTTCCTCTTTCAATATTTGATGTGCTTTTGTTTATGCAGCGAATGTGCACGACATCATTAAGAGTGTGGCTCAAATGAGTTACAGAGTCCGAATGTGAGAGAGCTGAGTTAACATCACCGGGGATCGTCATCAACCCAGAGGTGGATCAGCATTCACAGTGCGTGTTAATTCAGCTCCCTCACACTGACAGGTTCAGGTAACATTCCTGACCTGTGTCCAGAAAGATAACACATGCATTTACGAGCCAAACAAAATATTTTAACAATTGATCAACATGGACAGAACAAAAAGATTTCAATATATTAATTTTGATTTGGCCCATTTATGTTCAAAAACAAGGGGTAAGGATGACTGAGACTCAATTAGGTTGGAATTCGAAAGTGCCAAAATCTGAAAAACAAAATGGCCATCCTGGTTCTCCCAGGTGTTAGTCCCTTTCTGGGAAAAATACATTTCAGCAGTTCAGACTGATATGCGTAAGTTGTCAACACGACACTGGCATCCTACGGCTTATGAAAGTGACCCGGAATGTTGCTGTTATTGGGGGATTGTGGCTCGAGTACTGAGATTCCACTGCATGGAGTGTAAGTAACAGCTGGCTACACCGCTGGACTAAAAACACCACACTGAAGCAATGGGCCATTTAGATCCAATGCTCAGAGTATGGTACAGTTTGCATTATCCCTTCCCTCTCCTCATCAGGTTAAATTTAGTACCTGCAAAATCAATCAGCCAGTGATCCCTGTACCTGTGGACTGTTTTAGAATGCAGAAGAATGAGAAATAAACAAATGAGTGCAGTAATAGGTTACATAACTTCATCATTTAGAGTTTTCTCTCATCCCCTTTACTGTTTTGCTTGTTTCCTCCAGCCCGACCACCACCCAAGTGCAGACCCCGCCGTCAGTCACAAACTACCCCATGATCATTGTACTTCATTGGCTGTACAGCGCTTTGGGACGTCCTGAGGTCATGAAAGGTGCTATATAAATCCAAGTTTTTCTTTCACCATTAGCTTGCAAGTGCTGCAATTCAAGTTGGGTCCTGAGTGGAAATGTTCTAACCAGCATTAAAGATGAGTATTTTGACAAACACAGACTCCAGGTTTGAACTCAGGTTCATTATTTGAGATTCCAAATGCAGATTTACAATGGTTGGCGACTAGTGTCCACTAGATTGCTCATTGTGTGAACTTCAGTCACCACCCTCAGGAGCCATCTTTACATGGATTGGACATGGACCAGCAAACTAGGCCACAAATAACTCGGCCATACCTACTAACTTATCAGAATCAATACATATTTCCTCTATCCCACAGTAACTCATCAATTATTTCCACTAAAACAATTCCTCATACAGAAAGGCACAAGCACACAGCCACTAAGCTATTACCAGAAGCAACACAAAAATAAACAGCAATATGTCTGACTCTGGCAGTTGCTTCTGAACATAGTCAGGCATTCTTACAATGGCAATGTTTTCTGTACAAGAAAAGTGACATCAAACTTGGACAGGTACACACTTTGTAACTCCACAAGTGCACTGTGCTTCCCAAATCACAAATTCCTTTCCTTTTTATTCTCTTCCTGTCTCGAAGTTGGTGAATTGTGCTGGGACACAACTCTCTCTCTGTCTTTGGGTTTGGACCATTTGTATATTCAGTAGTTCTGTATTTACTGTCTCTCTGTCTGATCGCCTTGACAATGGGCAGTTGGAAAGATTATCTGTAATCACCAGGCATTGTTCTCTGACTCTATATGCGATAACCTTCAAGGAATTCCACACTCACCTGACGAAGGAGAAAGCCTCCGAAAGCTTGTGATTTTCAAATAAAACTGTTGGACTATAACCTGGTGTTGTAAGATTCCTTGCATGATTTCAGCAGCCTTCTGGTACCTCACTCAATCAGGCATTACTCATGTGTGGGCCTCGACACTGATTACTGACAGCCTATTCCACCTTCATCACAATTAAGCCAGATTCTGGCATCATCAGACGTCCGAGCATACATTCAGGGTCCCCTTGAATAGCGATGAGGAGCACAAACTCTTCTTTATTGCCTTGAGGCACTAAGGCCAACTACTATATTCTTATTCCTGAGATCAGCTAAGTCAGCACACACCAAGGAACATATGGCTCAGTACAGCGCTACACAATGCATTTATTTGACGAGCCATAGGTAATGGTAAGTGCTTTGGCACAGCATGAAATCCAATGCATTTCTAAGTTTGCTGCATGTAGTAGGATTTCATACAAGTCAACTGAAAGCGTTTTAATCTTCCAGTCAGCCTTTTAACCCATGTATTAGCTTGTTCCTGTTTCACAAAAAAAAATCGTCCTTTTCACTGGGATTAGAGATTGTTAGAAGCAACCAGTTAGATTATTTGGATGGGAAATGTCCAGTTCATCCAGGCATCGTGAGTGTGGGGCAGGCTTGATGGATCAGCTAGGTTTTTCTCGCCCATCATTTTCATCTGTTGTCATGACAACCATTTTCAGTGCTCTCAAAACGAAATGATGAGATGGCGGTTATAATTACTTCCATTTGCAGTTTCGGTGTTAAATAAATCCCCAGCCCCTCCCGCAGAATACTTGTCCCTTCGTGAGTATTAATGACCTAAAGGATTTCCATTGAGAGACTGTGGTTTTAGGGAGGATCACATCTTGCACGGTCAACACAAAATTCTGATTGTGTGTTGGAGGAGAGTTAGCCAAAATGGATATCATCCCAAAAGCAGATGCTGCACACGTGGAGCTGGAGAACATGCAGATTTATTTGGAGAAACTTTGCTCAGCTGCCAGACAGTCAGTCAAAAGAAAAACCACTTCGATGCTGGGTTTTTACAAATGTCAGCACCTTCATAATCGGCCGAATTATTCATTGAATATTTGAAATATTTGATGTCCGACAGTCCTAATAGCACTCTCTGGCCGCACGACATCACTGGGGGTCAGAATAGTGTGAAGTTTCAATATTTGAATTGAAAGCTCTTTAACAAGCATTATTTTTGGAAAGATGGGAATAGAGGAAACATAAGAATGAGATTAGACCATTCAGCTCCTCGAGCCTGTTTCACCATTCAATTAGATCGTGCCTCATCTGTGTCTTAACTCCATCTACCTGCCTTGGTTCCATATCCCTGAATACCTTTGCCGAACAAAAATCTATCAATCTCAGTTTTGAAATTTTCAATTGACCCCCAGCCTCAACAGCTTTTTTTTTGGGAGGGGGGGGAAGAGTTCCAGATTTCCACTTCCCTTTGTGTGAAGAAGTGCTTCCTGACATCGCCCTTGAATGGCTTAGTTCTAATTTTACGGTTATGCCCCCTTGTTCTGGACTCCCCCAGGGTCATTATAATTTATAATCGTGGCACTTTGGTCTTGAAGACCATTGTTTTTTAGCGACCGTAGACACCTTAAATAAAAGACAATCTCTTAAAGGCTGGGGCTGTTAAAGCCTGGGGTTGAAATTACTTCAACCACCCGAGGGAAGGAAGCTTCTTCCTTGATTCACTGGAACCATAAACTAGAGGCCCACCAGCTTCCCAGACTGAATTCTGACCTTCCAAATTGTTCCAGTTTATTGCCGACATGCAATTTGTTTCAGCACAAGCACCTTTTGGTCTTTGTCCTGGCACAATCCAAGTATTTAGACCACCCACTGAGTCAAAGGTATTTTTGATCCCTCCAGCAATAATGCCGGAGATAACGGTGTGATGCTACAAAGAGGGTAGGCCGGCTTCTTTAGTGGTGACCATCTCCAAGTCAGTCCTTGGTATCGAGAGCATCACGCAGGGAAAGCTGCAATTCAATCCTCTCCAAAATTAAGTAATTAAATTGATAATGGACTCTTCTTGCACCTGAAATGGACAGAATCCTCCAGCATATTACTATGGTTGATGAAGAAAGTTTTGAAATTTGCTGTCAACTAAAGACTTTCATTCATTTACTTCACGCCAATGACCCAGACGACTGCCAGCAGAGGAAATGCAATGGATTTGTCTGGCCACATTGTTAACACATTTTAAAACATGACAGCTGCTACTGGTGTAGCAGAGAACCTGATAAAAGGCGTCTACTGTGAAGAGAAATACTAAAGCAGCACTAACACTGATACATTTTGGATCTGAGGAAAAAGAGATCACAGGTAGGATTTACCAAGGTTTACTGTCCAATTTTCCAACATCACGTTTGGCCAATGCAGGAAGTGCCCTGACTAACTTGGCCAGGCACACTTCAACAAGGTTACATCGATGTGGTGACATCACACTTCCCATGTTCAATCATTGCTGTCTCTTTAACATTAAATGTAAACCTGTTTGTGTAAAATAGGTGTTGCTGGGCGATGAGAAAATGTTGAAATGATGGTACTTTTAAAAGAGTCATTAAAAGTTTATTTCTTATTTCTTTGTTGTTCTTTTCATAGCTGATGACTGTTTTTTATTGTCTACCTTTGTAACAGCTGCTGCAGGGCTCCAATCTCCCCACAAACCCAGTTATAAAAAGATCACAATGGGTTTCTCATTGGAAATACCCCTCTATCTGTTTGGAGCAAAAAATGGAGTAACTTCCAAATCTTCTCAAGAACAATGTTTGCATGAACAACATCAGTACACCCATTGTATATGAATATGGTTATTACTTCTTAGCACTGTGATTCCCCATGGAGTCAGTGTGTGTGGTGTGAATTCTCAACCCTAAACTGCATGCAATGGTATGTGCGAAGACACACTTCCAGGTGAAGGCTGGGAATGTAAAGGATACCATGCTGCACACTTTAACATCGAGTGAGGGGTGATGACAGCAAGTGGCTGACATATCTTAGACAGTGCATTCTTGCAAGGTGCTGTTGATTCCTCCTATCTTGCTTGTCCTGGTAAGGTCATTAAACATTCTGTGATACTGAGTGGGGTGGCTTGCTGGCATTCACGGCTCTGGCCACCGATGTAGTGATCTCTAATCCAAGTCGTATGTCTCTCCTCTGCCTTGCTTCATGAAGAAGTACATCGACTGTGTCCTAACTGAACCAGGGCGCTATCAACCTTTCTACAGAATGAAACTTATACTGCCAAATGATGTTTCCTGGTGTCATCCCTTTAAGTTGCTGCAGGCCTTTAAATCCTGCAGCAGCGCACTATCTCTTCCCCTTTCCAATAGTGAGTTCCCAATCAGAGGCAATACTACCATTGGCAGTTCAACTCAAATACTAAAATTAGGCTGACCTTGAAAATGTAATGGGATTAGCTCCACCATTATTCTGCTTGGGTTTTTGCCCAAGGAGAAAATCCAGTCTCAAATCTTTGAACATGTACAGGAACATTGGACTTGGGAATATTACAATGGACTCACATCTGCCACCACTTTACACATCTCTGATTGTGAAATTTGACCACCATTTTCGTGGAAAAATGTTTTTTTTTTCCACATTGAGAAATCAAGTTGAAAGGTCAAGGCCCATGGATTAAGAAGAACGGAATGGGAACATGGGGTAACCCAAGATGTAGTGGTTTTAGAAGCCTGTAGTTTGTAGGAACAAGGAAAGAATGAGGGCGGTAAGGAGTTCTGCAACTTTGAGGTCTTGGGAATAAAATTGAGATGGAATAATTGACGATGGATGATTTCAACTCGATGAGGCAGAGGAAAAGTGTCCACGATGGCAAATCTGAAGCTTAGGAGGAGAAGAGAGGAATGTTCAGAGAAAAAATAACCATAGTAGTAATAATAGTAAAATGGAGAGACAAGAATGGTTGAGCGGGAGGTGGATGCTCGAGGTGACATCAATTGGAGTCATACCTAGCACAAAGGAAGATGGGAGTGGTTGTTGGAGGCCAATCATCTCAGCCCCAGGACATTGCTGCAGGAGTTCCTCAGGGCAGTGTCCTAGGCCCAACCATCTTCAGCTGCTTCATCAATGACCTTCCCTCCATCATAAGGTCAGAAATGGGGATGTTCGCTGATGATTGCACAGTGTTCAGTTGCATTCGTAACCCCTCAAATAATGAAGCAGTCCGAGCCCGCATGCAGCAAGACCTGGACAACATCCAGGCTTGGGCTCATAAGTGGCAAGTAACATTCGCGCCAGATAAGTGCCAGGCAATGACCATCTCCAACAAGAGAGAGTCTAACCACCTCCCCTTGACATTCAATGGCATTACCATCGTCGAATCCCCCACCATCAACATCCTGGGGGTCACCATTGACCAGAAACTTAACTGGACCAGCCATATAAATACTGTGGCTACAAGAGCAGGTCAGAGGCTGGGTATTCTGTGGCGAGTGACTCACCTCCTGACTCCCCAAAGCCTTTCCACCATCTACAAGGCACAAGTCAGGAGTGTGATGGAATACTCTCCACCTGCTTGGATGAGTGCAGCTCCAACAACACTCAAGAAGCTCGACACCTTCCAGGACAAAGCAGCCCGCTTGATTGGCACCCCATCCACCACCCTAAACATTCACTCCCTTCACCACCGGCGCACTGTGGCTGCAGTGTGTACCATCCACAGGATGCACTGCAGCAACTTGCCAAGACTTCTTTGACAGCACCTCCCAAACCCGCGACCTCTACCACCTAGAAGGACAAGAGCAGCAGGCACATGGGAACAACACCATCTGCACGTTCCCCTCCAAGTCACACACCATCCCGACTTGGAAATATATCGCCGTTCCTTCATCATTGCTGGGTCAAGGTCCTGGAACTCCCTTCCTAACAGCACTGTGGGAGAACCGTCTCCACACGGACTGCAGCGGTTCAAGAAGGCGGCTCATCACCACCTTCTCAAGGGCAATTAGGGATGGGCAATAAATGCCGGCCTTGCCAGCGACGCCCACATCCCATGAACGAATAAAAAAAAACTATCTGACTACAAGCTTCTTCTTGTCTTGCCTGCAAGTCATAAATCGATGACACCAATCCACCTTAAACAAAAGCAGAAATCTGTTCAAGTATGTAGGGTGTGCAAGATGTGACTCTGGCTAAGTTTTTGGGATGGGGAGAAAAAGGTTCCTTCCTGCAGAAACTCTTGGCGGTTGTAGAGCCAGAGCACTCGGTGGGAGCCTAGATCTGCATTTACAGCCCGGATGGACAAGCCTCTATTCCCACAATTGTAGGTTGATTATTTCTGTTAAAAAAAATCAGATACTGTGCATCGAGGTGGAAAATCAATTTCAAACACAGCATATTTCCAAATAAGTAAGTGATTGAATTTGTTTTTTACGCTGATATGCAAGGTGCGATTTTTAGAGGGTAGGATGTAAAAGTGATGATTCATTGTGTTAACCACTTTGCCGCACAGGTTACTGGAAGTTTGCTCAGGAAACCTATATAGTGGAAGCATTAGTTTGTTTCACAGCTTGATTTTGAGACTCCACAATATAAGATTCATTTCTAAATTAGCAAACTTCTTCTAAATACCCGCAGATTTCTGATTTTATAACAGGAGCGCTGTACCATGTAATGCACGGTGTAGTACTTTGCTGCTAAAGACGAGATGTCTGTAATCTGGCCTGTCCCTTTAAGACCACAAAGTATCATTGCTGTCAACATCTGAAGTCAACTAGAGGTTAATTGATGTTGATGAGGGAAGTTTGTGATTTGGCAGGCCCTTCGACACTGCGAGAACGCCCCTGCTCTTGTTCAAATAATTCCATGGGATCTTTTCCACAAGAAGGGAGATGGGGCCTTGGTTTGACATCTCATCCGAAAGACAGTGCCGCACTCCCTCGGTACTGCACTGAAGTGTCAGACTAGATTATGTGCTCAAGTCTCTTGGAGTGGGGTATTTCTCAGCTTTTGCACCATTTGAATGCTGGATGCAAGGAATATCTATTAGACCCAGAAGTGCAGTGTCAAAGGTCAGTGGAGGGAGGCACAAAAACTTTTCCCGCAGACCGTCACCCTGCACAGGCCTCAATAGGATGGAGTAAAATTTTATATATAAAATCATGCACAGCGCACGACAGGCAAGGCCCTGCACCAGGAGCGGATATTTGTTAAACTAATCCTCAAAATCAAGCTTGTAAGTTCGTGTCAGTGGTCTATCCTGTAATAGAGGCAATCAAAGTTGAGCCCATCTTTGTTTTCACCAAACATCCACATCAGGAGTCACTGGATAGCAACCAGGAAAATAAACCTTGGCTGATTCGTTCTCTCATGAGCTCAAATACACTGTGACTAATTGAAACTTGCCTATTGGTGTCCCACTTGATTCTGGCTAACTCAGAGATGGAACTTTGGACCATTCTGGTCGAGATATCTCAAAGGAATATAGGAACAGGAGTAGGCCATTCAGCCCCTTGAGCCTGTTCTGCCATTCAATGAGATCATGGCTGACCTGTCTCCAAACTCCATTTACCCGCCTTGGCTCCATATCCTTTAATAACCTTGGCTAGCAAAAATCCATCGATCTCAGATTAAAAATGTATTGCTTTTTGTGGGAGTGAGTTCCTCACTTCTACCACCTATGTTGCTTTGTTCCTGTATATCTCACTGCCCCACTCTGTAGTGTCATGGGGAGGGAAGAAGTATTTTCATTGATTTCAATTTCTGCTGTTATAATGAATTATTTATGAATTATTCACTCCAAGACCTGAGTACATAGTCTCGGCTGGCAATTCAGTGCAATACTGAAGGGGTGCTGCATTGTTGGAGGTGCTGACTTTCGGATGAATCTTAAACCAAGGTCATGTCTGCTTGGGAGCAGGGAGTTCTCCTATTGTCTTGGTCAAAATTTATCCCTAACTAACTCCACCACAACAGTTTAACTGGTCATTTATCTCATTTGCTATTAGTGGAACTTTGCAGTGTGCAAATTGGCTGTTGCATTTACTTACAGTGACTACACTTCAGAAAATAGTTTATTGGTTGCGAAGGGCTTTGGGACATCCTGGGGATGTGAAAGGCAGTATATAAATGCAAGCTCTTTCTGTCCTACAACAACAGAAATTTATTTCATGAACACTGGAACAAATCTCCTTCATTGATATTTGCCACAGTGAAAATAAAAATATAACATTCAAGCAAAAGTATCAACTGTGTTGGCAGCTAATGGGAATGTAGACATTGAGATCACAAAATCTATGGGAAATGGGTCTTCCTCCCTAAGGTAAAAATCACCTCAGAGGTTTTTTTTTTGAAAAAATATTTTTTTTTTGTGACTGCTGTGTTTTTTTCTCTCTATAGAATGCAATACAGTGCCAGTTTTGGTTGGTTACTGGATTTACATTGCCTCGTAAAACCAACCTGATCAGTGGGAAGTGGCTGTAATCCTCTACATAATTGACAAAAGATTTCCGATGCAAGTTATCAGCAACCTCCAGCTGCACAGCCACAGTGACATATACTGCAAAGCGCTCCACTGAATCCCTGCAACACCCCTTCAGAAAAGTGCTATAGATTTTAAGTTTTGTTCAATTTTGTACTTAATTTATTTTTGAGGTTTTGACGTGCTTCTGTAGGCTTGAGACACTGTTCTCGTTAAACCAGATCAAAGGAGTTCAAAAGCAGTCAACTGGAATGCTTATTGATCAATGTTTCTGACCTTATTTGTTGAATTCAATGGGTGCTGAGTACACCCAAGGGCATTTCTTTGTGTTTAACTCCAGTCATGCCTCGTAGTTTTTTTTCCCCTCTCCTTTCTCAAGTTCTGTAATCGGAAGTCTGGGAAGAGAGGCTACACCTGCAGTATTCACTGAAGAATTCTCGTTAGAAAAGAAAAATGACTAGCTGTCAACATCACTCAAGTACTGTCACTCTACTATAGGGGGGGAATATATAGATCAAGCTGCCAATTCTCTTTCCCCGCCTAGGGCATGACTCCAGCTCTCTTTGTGTGGGGGAGGACTCTCACTGCATTCATGAGCTATCATGACTGAAACATCTCTTAAAAATACTTTGTGTTCATTCATTGATAAATTGCATAGGTGTCATGAAAAGATGATGCAGTGGTGGGCAGAAGTTGCTGCAGGTTAAAGAGGCCAAGCTAGAACAGGAGGGTAGATTGTTGGTCCAGACTGCAAGCAAAGTTAAGGTGGTACCAGCACATCTTCAATCAAAGCTAATGCCTTCCAGCAAGGACTTATGCCAGATAAAGCAATATTGGTTACTGTTTATTTGATATGTTGACAGGGTTAGACGAAGTAAGGTGCGAGGAGGCTCGTGTGCAGCATAAACACCAGCATAGACCTGTTGGGCCGAATGGCCTATTTCTCTGCCGTAAATATCATATAATACCATGCCATACTATATAATGCTATGTGTAGCCTATCATTATTGGTTTTGATTCAGTGGTGGTGGCTGGTATTTTCATAACACAAGAACACACTAACTGGGGGGGAAGACTTGCTAAAGTAAATGATTACTAAATGGTGTTGAATCAGTCATTTATACAACACCTCATCACCTCTCTCAGAAATGTCTCAAAGCTCTTAACGTACAATGCATTACTTTGAAGAACAGTGACTGTTGTTCTGGAGAACATGTTCCTATTGTCACTGCATTGGAGAGGTTTCCATCATCAGAGATCCACTTGGCTGATATCATCAGCGTGCTGTCCAACTGAGCAAACGAAGGACGAATAGGGCAATATATTTCTGGAGAAAAACTACAATAAATGAAATGTAAGGTGTTATTTAACATCTTCCGTACCTACTCCTAGTGTTACCTTTCCCTTACAGAGAACATCATTAAAGGTAGATGGAAAGGTCCTGACTCAGGGCAATGTTACTCTACTAAGGATGTAGTTTCACGAAGTCTAGGCAGCAGTACAACTTTTGTGAGATGTTTCTTTACAAAAACAGAATTGTTGTCTTGGGATCAGGACCAAGCTTTGGAGGTTAGTCAGATCAAGGAGTTTACTTATGCCCAATGGAAATGGAATTGAAATGATTTTCACTTGGGCCCCAGAAACAACTTCAAGTGCTCCGAGGTCAAAGACAATGATGGTTCCTTGTTCCTTAGCCCTGACACTGTGACTTCTGAAAAGCATCTCTTGCATTCCTCCTGATAGTTTGATGGGCAAATGCACTGTGTAGTGTAGCATCGAGTCATAGAAGGCATGGCGGCCCAGGTTCATACCTCAATGTGTGTTGATTTTTCCAATCTCTGCTAGGGCGAAAAAGACTCAAGGGGTTGAATGGCCTACCCTTGTTCCTATGTAGGTGGTGGAGGAGATGCTTACAATGGCTAGGGAGAGAAAAAAATTTCAGCTCGGGTTCCTGATTCCAAGTACATTTGTGCAGACGGGACCAAGACTGGCTGTGATGCCCCTGCTGTTGAACAGTCTGCTGATATTCACTGACCAGCCTCACTGGAAAAGAACAGTCACTTAGAGAAAATAGCTGCAGCTGTTTGTGGGCATTACCTCACTAGAGGTAGAGTATGAGATAGAATACTCTATAGGATACATATCTACGCTAATAATGATAAATGGAGATACAGAAACACACATATATATTTGGACTTCCCAAATATACATGTATTTCTATTAAAATCCCCAGCAGACAGAATATAAGACTGCTGTCTGTTTGAGCTGAGTTTGATTCCCGAAGGTCGAAACAGCATATTCTAATGATCTGTGTCACACAGTTCTCCTGCATCAATTTAAGGCATGTACCCTTAATTGGACAATGCAAATCCACACACATTTATAACTTTACAAACCAACCCCAACAAATGCAAGGCTTCTTACAAGGATGGAATGTAAATGACTGGAATGTCTGAAAAGCACAGAATTTGAAGTTGGAATGAGGGAATGAGATCCAGACCTTTTAATGGTGATGTTGTTTTTCTCTGAAACAAAATGGGGAGATGCATATTAGGTTTGCAAGGGAATAAATAATGCACAACAGCACAGTCTAATCTGACAATGTTGCATTATCATTGTGACATTTCATTACAAGTGTGTATATGCGAAAGCTGCATTGCTCATTTTGCATAATGCATGGACTGTATTTAAAAGGTCACCAATAAGAAACATGGACTGTAATACTGTAATTGCTACTGCCATTGGGCAAGTGTTGATTGGTCTTGAGGGATCATGATGGACATCTTCAGCATTCCAATCATTACACTGATGATCTGTGCTTACACCCTCTGCACTAACATCAAATTCCAGAAGTTTATATTTACATGTGACTGTAAGAAAAGTCAGGGACAAGAAAAGACTATTTGATTCATCAAAGCTCACTTCATAACTCTCCCATCTTAGCATCCAACTATATTATGATCATCTTCAATATTTTTGCCTCAACTATCTTGTTTGGCAGATTATTCCAAACATTTATCACTGGTTGAGTAAAGTTCTTCCTGATACCTGTTCTAAATTTACTAATTTCCTCCAGTCCGACTCTCCTGCCTTACTTTGGAGTCCTGAACTGGGTTCACCTTATCAATGTTATTTTTTATACTTTGATGCGGTTTCCCCCTAACTGCCCTCTTTCGAGACTGTCAAGCTTGTTGAATTGTTCCTCAGACATTGTCCCCTTTACACCTGGGATCAGTTGCTCTTTGTACCCTTTCCAATGCACCTGTAATTTTTGCGCCTTGGTGATGAAAGATCAACAAAATATGCAGAGGCTACAGTCACAGTGAGCTACTGGTCTGAGTTTGACCTGTACAGTGCGAAGTACAGCTGGCAAAACCCATGTTATATTGTGGGATGCGAATTGCACAATTTGCCAGTATGGGGTGTATACACATACAGAGTGGCCTGCTCCTCAGCCATTACATTTTTAATGCTTCGAGAGCCAGGTAGCTGTGTTCGCACCCTCACAATATCAAAAGAGACTTGACAGTTAGTTTATAAAATGCTCACAAGTGTCCAACACACAGCCTGAACCAACTTTATACCAACTTGACTGATGCAAAATTGGCACTATACATGCCATGTGTGGTCTGATCAGTGCATTGTAAAGCCTCGGCATGACATCTGTGGACTTGTATTTTAGTTTTTGAATATCTAGCCTGCCGTTCTCTTAGCTTTTTAAAATGATTTCCCATATTGTTTGGACATTGAAAGTGATGTACTAAACTTATGCACATTTTTTGAACCTATGTGGAATATCTTACATTTATCAATGTCTGTCAATTGTGTAACTGACCTAAATTCTTCTGCAAATCATCTGCTATATCCTGTGTCACTACTGCTCTCTCTCTCTCAGGTTTGTCAGCAAATTTGACAAGTTTACTGTTGGTTTTGGTATCCAAACCATGTATGTAGATTAGAAGCAATAGGTGTTCAAGCACTGACCCCTGTTCTGCTCCCTCAACACTTCCCTCCGGACTGATATGATACTGTTCACAAGTACTCTGTTTCCTATTTTCGAACCAGCTACTTACTTCTACCCTGAACTCATGTTGTTCTTTGTTTAATTAGAAGTCTTCCACCTGGAACTTTGTCAAATTACTTCACTTTGTTTGTAAGGTTGGTCAGACTCTGCGACTGGATTCTGAAACCCAGTCACCATCACTTCCCATTTTATTGTAGCCTTATTTTGCACACCATCATGGTTGTTTTGCTTTCCAACCTCAATAGGACAGTTTCCCACTGTAGTTAGGAAAATTATTTACTGACACCATTGTGGCCATTTCTTAAAATTTGGTTAATAAGAAAGTCAATCAACTGTAATATCCCCTTCCCCTATTATCTATTTTTGGTGAGTTTTGAGTATTTGATTGAAATTGCTGATATCACCACAAAAACTGGCTGGCATGTAATGGAGGGAGCTGAGTTAATGTACAAAGCTGAAATGAGAAAAATCAGCAAAGTACCAATGTACAAAGGACAATTAAACTGTGATTTGGTGAGGCCCAATAATCTTCTCCTTTCCCTAAAATTTCCAATGGATTGAGCCATGCAGAACAGGAAGGTCCTTGATCCAATCATTGCTGTGCAATGAGCTGGCTGATCTCGCCTTGGGAGGGTAGTGTGAAGGCTACAATTAGGCTCAGTGTTCCAAGTCGAGAGATATTTTTTTTAAAATTAGCCGAGCTTCCCACTGATCGTTATCCAGTGTCTCCTTCTGGAAGGTGTGGACCTCAGAGTCGACCTCATCTTTGAAGCCCCTGACAGTCAAATGCCCTGCTCACATTCATTACTCAAACAAACATATGAATGGTCACTGGGGTGAGGAACCTGATGGTCATTCACATCTCAGTTACTGTATTGAAGCTTGAATGTCAATCTTCAGGAGAGGAAGAGGTAAAATAAGAAAATCAAAGGGAAAAATGGAGGAGAAATAAAACCTATCTTATCTTTTTAATTGCTTGATTTCTCTAGATGGTGAAAGGCTCCTTGTTTAAGGAATGCATCTCAATAATCATGCTTGCTTGTATAGAGAAGAGCAAGATGACAGTCTGTTGACCTAGGAGAGGAGAGGTATGGTGTCGCATTTTGAAGCCGTTTGGGAATCAAGATGATCTTGAGTCAAAAAATCTGGAATTTGGCCTCATTCACAGTCTACCCAAAGAGTTTGAATGATTGAACATAAATGTCAAAATCCTGAGTGCTGTCACCAAACTAAAATGGCAAATATTTTATTTTTCCAGGAAGATCTAGACGAGGTATTAATAGAAACTAGAAGGCTGGATTCAACTCATGGGTCTTAGCATGTGATCAATCACTGCACTCAGCTATCTCTCGTACAACTCCCATGATTCCCATGGGTTGCAAATAGCCTTTTTTTCCCCCAGAATGTGACTGCAATAGTTTATCTCATTCAATCTTACCTGCTGAGCTCAATGATGGTGACAACTGTGAAGAAAAGCATAGAAACCCAACTAATAATTAGTGGTTACCATGCTGTTCTTCACAGGTGCTGACTTCCAGACTTCCAGTGAGAACTGAAGTAAGTGGGAGGTATTGTGAGTGTTTCCAGCCATTTGAATGTGACTGGAATCCATCAATAATCCAGGGAAGGTGGTGTCTCCTTCTAATAAATATTTTAGCGCAGTAGTTCACAGGTTTCTGGAGAATATTTGACCTGCAGCAGTGAATTACTTTTCTTAAGTCACACAAAATCCCTTTTATCTGCCCTTGGTGTAAAGTATGTTCCATCAGGCTTACTGGGAGCACTAGTGCTTCTTTAACAATGATATTCAAAGACCTGAGTGCAGGTTGTACGGTCCTGCAGCGAATACCTCAGGTGAGAATGCAGTAGAAACCATGAAAAGTCTTGCGTACTGGTGTTAGTTAATCCTAAATGGTTAAGAACCTGGGCGAATCTCACTAGATGTCCTAATAGCGCTCAGCCTACATAGACTATCCCATTTGCAAACTAATCACAGCTCCAAGTGCGGATTTGATCACGAGCAGGGAGAAGACTGGTGGTGTGCCGTAAAGTTTCATGTGGGTGAAATTAAAGGGATGCAGATAAATAAAGGGAAGTGGCCGAATGCAAGGGGGTACAAAAATTCTTACAGCCTTTGGAAAGGCTCCACCTGTAGTTGAAGTGGATGAGGTGCTGAAGTGGAGGTGGTGCTGAATGAGGTGTTGCCAGGAGGAGGGCCCTCTTTGCCACTCCATGGCACCAGCCCCGTAGGTCAGCATTGCAACATTCCTGGCTACAGCTGACTTTTATTTTCATTGGCTAGTCCAGCTCTATGTTGCATGTTAACTGCAGGATGGCAACGCTCTTCATTTTTGCAAAGACAGCTCCCTATGGTCTAAAACTGCAGCCGAAGGTGGGAGAACCAGGCTTGTAAAAGTACTTTTTGATATGTATAGTACTTGCATATTGTTAACTGAACTTGTTAACAGGCCCCCTGATGGGAGTAAGCACATTGCAGCACCTGCACTCCAAAGGTCTCTCTTGTATTGCTTTGCTATTCTTTGACGGAAATATTCTAGAGGGACTGGAAATAAAAGCAGCTAGTTATTACCGCACCAATTAGAGTGTTTCTTCGGACATAACACCTTTAACATTACTGTTCTATCTTTTTGCCCATGTCCTCATTGAAGGCAGATGGCCTTAACTGATGGGACACGCATCTTTGTCGAGAGGACAGGCAATTGACCTGCTCTCAGCCCTCTACCAGTGCCATTCTGTTACCAGTTGGTGAAAGGTGAACAACAAGAGCTACTTACGGCAGGCCCAATTCTCCATGCTTTGAAGTGCCTATCGTCTGCCTCTCCTAGCTGCCTGGCTCAATCGGGAATCTACTGCCTGAGAGGATTGAGGATGCTGCTGTGTGCTGTGTCACTATTTAACAATCTCATCGTGGAGAAAGCTCTGCACACTTACTCTGCCTGTCAACAGCTTTTATTTGAATTTATTTTAATTTGTGGCTCCTTATTCTCAGTTTTTTTTCCCCTTCCTTTTTACACCTACAAACCACTCCTGATAATTTAAACAAAAGCAAAATACTGCAGATGCTGGAACTCTGAAATTAAACACCGAAATTGCTGGAAACACTCAGCAGGTCAGGCAGCACCTGTGGAGAGGGAAACGGAGTTAACGTTTCAGGTCGATGACCTTTCATCGGAACGAGAAGAACTGGGGATGATCTGATGAAAGGCCTGAAACGTTAACTCTGTTTCTCTCTCCACAGATGCTGTCTGACCTGCTGAGTGTTTCCAGCAATTTCTGTTATTTCTATTAAACTGCATAATTCCCTCATGGAAACATGGTAAGTTGCCAGCTTTAACATTTTCAACCACCCCCACCCCCCTCACCCCAACTGCCAATTTTCTCTCCTTCCTTTCCTAAAACTAAATCCTCCTTTGGTGGATTGTGGGGGGTGGGCAGGTGGTGGAGGTGAGCAGAGTCTCCTCAGGTTCAGACAGCTCCATGGTGATCATGGCTGCCAATCAAAGTTCAGAATTCAGTTGATCCTCTGTGGCAGAGTAAGTAATCCAATCCATGAGCTGGGCAGGTCGGGATTACTTCAGGGCAGTGTTGATGATGAACAAGCATCTGGACTCAGTAATGAAAGCTGGAGCGGTGGACCTATCAGTGGGGCTGGAATTCATCCCACAAGGCTCCAGATAACCCTGCGAGCCACTGCCCTAAAGGACAGGGCTTGTCTTTGGCTGGACGTGCAATGGGAAGCTTACCAGTGCTTCGTGCTTGGGAGAGTGTGCATTTTTAACCAGTGAATCTCTAGTAGTAACCGTGCCCACTTGGAGATTCCTAAACCTTGGCTCTCTGGACTTAGGTAAGTGGGGTGTATGCCTAAGGGGAGAGAGTGTGAACACCATATTGGATAAACAGAAACACATCCCGTGTGGATTTCTTAAGCACAATGACACCCGACTGACCAACAAAAACTCTTCATATGGAAATTCTTCAATAGTGAGCTTTGACCCTGAGTGTTGGCAGGCTATTTTGTCATGGAAGAAATCCTAGCCGAGCCTGATTCTATGCTCACTCAATAGTCCCACACACTTGGATTCTCCAGTAGATCTGGCTGCAGAAAAGCAATCACCAGCAGGAACCCCAGCTCATTTTTCTCCCTCCTACCCAGGGGAGCTGTGGCTAGTTATATGGCTCAGTGCAGACTAAACATTACACCTAACTAATAGGTAATTGGGCAGCTCTGCTTTTACTATATTTTCAACACTTCTGTGGACTGCCAACTGTAGAGATAAAGATTAAATTTTGACAGGGCTATATATGAGGACTGCACTTACTCTTTGAGTGAACTAAAGGTTACTAAGATATATATAGCTGAAGGAGGCCATTTGGTCCATCTAGCTCATCCTTCCAGTCACCACTCAAAATGGGTGAAAGTCAGTTTGCAAGATAGAACAAGGAGTACTGAAATGCTTTCTGGGTTTGTAATTGTCCTCATGAAAACAACGTGAAACATAAATAAAATGTAATACTAAGATCATTTAATAATAAAACCCCGAGAGCGTACTGATGGATAATACACCATGGAGGGCAGTGAAAAATAATTTTAACTCTCACTCATGGAGCAGAACATAATTCTCTCATGGAAATAAAAATCATATGTCAATGTCCTCCATTGCAAACTATAGAGGTTGAATTCAAATACAGGTTCACTCATCACTAGTATTCATGAAGTCCATGAAAATTACTTACACATTTCAACAGGATTGCACTCGAGCTATTTTCTATGATCAGAGGTGTTAATGAATACTTCACTGGCACACAGTAATTTCCTCTATACATTCTGCCTACCTCTTTGACCTAATGTCTCCTTATGTGGCTTGGTGTCAAATTTTCTTTGACAAAGCTCCTGTGAAGCGCCTTGAGACATTTTACTACATTAAAGGCGCTATATAAATGCAAGTTGTTGTTGTTGTGCAAGTTCATGTTGCAACATACCAGGAGAACTGAAAATTCAGCAAGGGTTTATAGTTAAGATTTTTCTTGTTACCCAGCAGTGTTCTTTCATTTTCTTTCCTTACACTACCTCTCCCGAAGGAGCCTCCTGGTGCCTCGCCCAAGTGTTCGTTCTTCACCCAAGAGCATGGACAATGAGAATTGCCAATCTTTCCATCTGTGGAGGTTCTCAGTTGGGCCTGATCCTGTTTCCCCCGAACGTCCGCGCACGTGCACTCTCCAGCACAGGTCACCAATGGCAATCAGGAGTGAGAGCCCCAGCCTTTTACCTGCTCCTTTTTTCCAGGGACTGAGGGGAGCTACATTGCTCTGTTCACTGATCCAGTTTAGATCAGCAAAGTCCGGGGTAGAACAGGCTCAAACATGAGACATTTCTCATTTGCCTGCAAAACAACAGTAACGACACTTCAAAAGCAATACATCGGCTGTGAAGTGCTTTGGGACTTCTTGAGGACATGAAAGAAAGTGTATAAATGCAAGTTTGTTCGTTTTTTTTCTTAATGTAAACAGCATTTTCTATTTTTAGTTCCGATTGCCAGCATTTGCAGTCTTCCTTTTATCTCCAATGTCAAACGCACTCAATGTGCATAATATCTGAATTCAAGTCAAGGCACTGTATAAACAATGTGAATGCAGAGAATGACAGTTATATATCAGAAGCTGATATAAATTTCCATCAATTTTCTTATGTCAATAAACATTTGGATAAAACGGAGATCAAAGAATGGGATGCTTAAATGCTGTGAATGTAACTGCAGAAGGTTTAACCAACTGTCATAATTGGAGCTGACAGAGATGAATTTGTTGCTGCTATTTTTTGCCACACAGGCTTGTTTTCCCCTAAAGGACGAGATGTTGCAGTTAGTACTGAATGCAGCAGCATAGACAAGACACACTCCAGATGGCTCCTTGCTTTAATTTCACTCTTCACAATTAGATTGGGCAGATATTCCAGGCGTGCGCAGTCTCCTTCAAGATAAAAGCAGAAAATAAAAGTGCCAGATTAGAAGCTCAAGGTGGGGGCCATATTGCTTCATAAACAAATCTTGCAAGACAGGAACCAACCGTCAATTCAAGGGTAACATTGAATATGGTACTAGGCATCGAGCTTCTTGTTGTTTTCAATTGGCTCTGTTTTTAAGATGCAATCGATACTTGTGGTAGGATATGGGCCCTCTCCAGAAACATCCAAATAATTTGTTACTGACTGCAGTTGGGTTATGAGGGAGACATGTGAGAGGCTGTGCATTTTCCCAAAGGGAGGCAGATAGTCTTCATGGTGAACGAGCTTGTGTTACCTCATGGCTTGCTAGAGATTGGCATAAGCAGAGGACTAGGAGAAGGTCCCCAGGAAAATATCTTAGGGCTCCTGTAAGACCTGAGCACAAAGACTGAAGATGCAGAGATCAAGCACCTCTTTCCCATTGGTCTTCTAACAGGGACAGACAGCACTATGGTACGCTGGAATAGAGACAGCAATGCTGAGAAGTTACTTGCGTACTGGTCGCCTAGAGCCTCAGCACTAACGTAAGTGCCTTTAGTTGGGCAACAGTGGTGGTGGATGAGCATCCTTAAAAAAATGTTGGGGAGTTACCGAAGCAAATTGCCAAAAAAAAACACATAAAAGGCAGCATTAATGTGCCCAGTTTCTGCCTCTTCACTGCATGTGGAGATTAACTGAGGAATCTTAAGTACAGTAGAACACAGCAGTCACAGCTGCTGTATTATGCTCAACAGTGAACCAGTGAATTTCATGGAATCAAGGCCAAGCATGTGGGAGAGGCTGATCCAGCACTCCCACAGGCATCCCAAATATGGCATTTTTTGATTAAGAAGTCAACACCCCTTTCATTAATTGCACGTATGACTGTACATTTTTTGAGTTCGCATTCCTGGCACAGAACTTCAAATGCTGGGAGTGCATATCAGCAATCAATGGATGGGCAATTGTGCCAGCTACAAATCTGACCCAAATTCCTGACATCTGCTCCCATCATATGCTGATAGGTTTAGATGAAGTGTGGAGGGAGGGGGCTCGTGCGGAGCATAAACATCGGCATAGAGCTAAATGGCTTGCTTCTGTGCTGTAAATTCTATGTAACATGAATTTCCACACCAAGAGGGCTAACTGGTAACATTTACCCTGTTATTTTTAAATATTAGAACGTTGGGGTCTTTAAAAAAAATCGTGCAGGGTATAGGACAGGCAGCTAATCCACTACTGGATTACTGCCATCACTGAAAGTTAAACTCGGCCAATGAAACATATAAGAGGAAAACGTCATTTGAACCATGGGGCTTGCTGCTTCCACTGACTACATACAATTTGCTTCACCCAACGTATTTAATCTCTTGAGGGAGGTGAAGATGAAGTTCTGTTAAATTCCTTCTTGGTCTTCTAGTGATACTTTAGGATAACAACGTAGCACCACAACCGACCATCCTGATCAATTGGCTGAACTTCTAGCTGGAGAAAAAAAGGAGAAAACAGCGGCGAAAATTGGAAGGCAGCCGCAAAAGAATAAAATAAGCAACAGAATGAAAGTTACTGAGATGTTTGCACTTTACAAACCAATGTGTTAGTAGAATATTTTGACTTTAACAGTCTGCTGATTTGGGTACATTGATACAAACCATTTGCCGTAGTTCTTCCCACAGAGCAGCAGAAGCTAGAGTACAACCCCCTCTCCAGGACATGTTATTGGCTCCCTGTCTGGAGGTTTATTCTGTTGCAGAATTCTGATGCTGATTTGTCACCTTATTTGGCGAGCTACTCAGCAATCATTCCACCTCTGTGTAGTGAAACATGCAGCAAAGAGTTTCCTTATTTATTGCTACTTTATTCTCAGGTACATTCGGGTTTACACTTTTTCTTCCAAGATAAAATCCAGATCGGGGGTGATGCAGCTTGAGGCAGGAGCGGGACCCAAGAGGATTGGTAGCTACTGCATAAGGAATAGGAGTTTGTTAGGAATAAAAACTTCCTGCTGTAGGTTGTCCACATGAATCAGAACCTCATCAGCAGTCATTTAAATGCACTGAGAAAGGATCTAGCCTGAGAAAGTGTCCCCATAATGGCTCAGCCTCAATAATCATGTCTCCCATTGTCAGTTAGAAACCATGAAGTTCTGGATGAGACATTAAACCGAGGCCCTTCTGCCCTTTCAGGTGAACGTAAAAGATCCCATGGCACTATTTAG
Organism: Heptranchias perlo; assembly: GCF_035084215.1. Lineage (NCBI taxonomy): Eukaryota > Metazoa > Chordata > Chondrichthyes > Hexanchiformes > Hexanchidae > Heptranchias > Heptranchias perlo. The sequence continues at coordinate 9,431,206 of NC_090360.1, forward strand.
ACTGAGTGTCTATGAACACCACTGTGTCAGTCAATGAGTTGGAGGCGGGGCAGGACTTACTGCAGGACTCAAACAAAGTCTATTTACTCAGCAAACTGAGTCTGTTTAAACAGTGCACTACAGCAAACAGTCTACAGAGTCTATTTAAAAAGAGCTTCTACAAAATATAGCAAACAGAACTCATGACCAAAACTACAGCATCTTCTCCCAATAAAAGTAGGGTGATTTCTCCAGCAAAATGTAGCGAGAGGAGGATGGTTACATATTACAAATTATCTATTTCTCCAGCAAATTGCAATCCTATTTAGAAGAAGAGCAGGAGAATTTTCCCCGGTGTCCTGGCCAATATTTATGCCACAACCAACATCACTAAAACAGATTATCTGGTCATTATCACATTGCTCTTTGTGGGACCTTGCTGGGTGCAAATTGGCTGCTGCGTTTCCTACATTATGACAGTGACTACACTTTAAAAATACTTAATTGGCTGTAAAGCGCTTTGGGACATCCTGAGGTCGTGAAAGGCTCTACATAAATGCAAGTCTGTCTTTATAACAGAAGAAGCTCATTGAGACAGTGGGGAAATTATATGTTATAAGTAAATCAATAAATGCCGGGCATGATTTATCCCAGGTCTAAGCACTGCCTGAGTGCAGGCATTGAGATTGCAGAATGTGGGATCACTGTGCATACATGCATCATGGGAGTTGAAGTCTTTTCTGTCACAGGCATCTTGTAGCAATAACAACTCAGAAAAAATATCTGAAATAAATATCTATTTTTATTACCTAAATCTTTGATGAAATTGTACTAGGTACTCACGGTAACACTCAAGATTTCCAATAGCCTGTTTAAGCTCTGTATCTCCTCTAATACCACAATGACCATTTTAAAATAACCTGTAATATAAAATGGAATGCTGATTGCTGCCTTTCACCAGGTAGGTCTTTTCATGGCCCTGGTTGCCTCACCGAGGCGACTGGAACTCAGTGGCCTCATGATTTACCACAGCAGGAACCTTTCTCTTGGCATAAACTTGAGCTCATCCAAAACTCTGCTGCCTGTATCCTAACTCGCACCAAGTCCTGTTCACCCATCACCCCTGTGCTCGCTGACCTACATTGGCTCCCAGTCCGGCAACGCCTCAATTTTAAAATTCTCATCCTTGTTTTCAAATTCCTTCCATGGCCTTGCCCCTCCCTATCCCTGTAACCTCCTCCAGCCTGACAACCCTCTGAGATCTCTGCGCTCCTCCAATTTTGGCCTCTTGCGCATCCCCAATTTCCTTCGCTCTACCATTGGCGGCTGTGCTTTCAGCTGCCTAGGCCCTAAGCTCTGGAATTCTCTCCCTAAACCTCTCCGCATCTCTACGTCTCTCTCCTCCTTTAAGACACTCCTTATAACCTGAATTTTCTGACATCTCCTGACATCTCCTTATGTGGCTTTGTGTCAATTTTTTTTTGATAATGCTCCTATGAAGTGCCTTTGGACATTTTACTACGTTAAAGGCGCGATATAAATGCAAGTTGTTGTTATTGTGTCTTCAGCAAGATGCAATGCTCCCAAAGATTGTAAGTGCTGAAACACTGTGATCTGGAAAGCTGGATGACTTTTGCAGTCTGGTCTGTATTTATAATGAGCAGACTGTGGCAACACTGGTGTTCATCAAAGTGAAAAGCATCAGCATTGGAGAATGGGACACTTTCCCACTGCAGGATCAGGCACATCGCAGGTGAGGTATAGCAAAGCCAGCTCCAAACTGAAGACCCCACTACTCTGCTCCAGCCTCAGAAGAGCATCCCCAACCTGTACCAGCGTGTCATTTTCCACATGATCCATCACCACGGCTTGTCTCCATGAGCTGGCCAATTAGTACCAAATGAAGCATCATTTTGTACTGCAGAGGCCATGAATTGAGAACACATACATGCATTTCATGTTTACAGTACCATTATCACTCTTAAAGCCAGGAGTGAAAGGAGAATGGGGTCCAGTTGGTCTGGGCTGGGTTTGGACCAAAGTCTCAAGGTGAAAGGACAACCTGTGAACCCAGAAACCACCCCATCTCTTTCTCTCTGTTAAGAAAGCCGTGACGTATCAGTCAAAGCTGGGATTTGAACAAATGACACAAAAATAAAAAATCTCTCATTAAAAGAACAAATAATACTGCTTTCGTTTTTAGCCCATTGTAAACAATTTTACAACACCAAGTTATAGTCCAGCAATTTTATTTTAAATTCACAAGCTTTCGGAGGCTTCCTCCTTCATCAGGTGAACGATGTGAAAATGAAATCCTCAAAATGAAATCGCATTTATAATTCACAGAACAATGCTTGGTGAGTACAGACAGTTTTTTCAACTGCCCGTTGCCAAGGCAATCAGTGTGCAGACAGACAGGTGTTACCTGCCAGGTCTCAGAATATACAAATCACCAAAAAAAAACAACAAACAAAAAAAAAACAGAGATAGAGAGGTAGAAACATAGAAAAGACAGCAACTGAACCGTTATGTTAAAAACAGATAACATTTGTTCGCTGGTGGGGTAACGTGTAGCGTGACATGAACCCAAGATCCCGGTTGAGGCCGTCCTCATGGGTGCGGAACTTGGCTATCAATTTCTGCTCGACGATTTTGCGTTGTCGTGTGTCTCGAAGGCCGCCTTGGAGTATGCTTACCTGAAGGTCGGTGGATGAATGTCCATGACTGCTGAAGTGTTCCCCGACTGGGAGGGAACCCTCCTGTTTGGCGATTGTTGCGCGGTGTCCGTTCATCCGTTGTCGCAGCGTCTGCATGGTCTCGCCAACGTACCATGCTCTGGGGCATCCTTTCCTGCAACGTATGAGGTAGACAACGTTGGCCGAGTCACAGGAGTATGAACCATGCACCTGGTGGGTGGTGTCCTCTCGTGTGATGGTGGTATCTGTGTCGATGATCTGGCATGTCTTGCAGAGGTTACCGTGGCAGGGTTGTGTGGTGTCGTGGACGCTGTTCTCTTGAAAGCTAGGTAATTTGCTGCGAACGATGGTCTGTTTGAGGTTGGGTGGCTGTTTAAAGGCGAGTAGTGGAGGTGTGGGGATGGCCATAGCGAGGTGTTTGTCCTCATTGATGACATGTTGAAGACTGCGGAGAACATGGCGTAGTTTCTCCGCTCCGGGGAAGTACTGGACGACAAAGGGTACTCTGTTGGTTGCGTCCCGTGTTAGTCTCCTGAGGAGGTCTATGCGATTTTTTGCTGTGGCCCGTCGGAACTGTCGATCGATGAGTCGAGCGTCATATCCCGTTCTTACTAGGGCGTCTTTCAGCGTCTGTAGGTGTCCATCGCGTTCCTCCTCGTCTGAGCAGACCCTGTGTATTCGCAGGGCCTGTCCATAGGGGATGGCCTCTTTGACGTGGTTAGGGTGGAAGCTGGAAAAGTGGAGCATCGTGAGGTTGTCCGTGGGCTTGCGGTAGAGTGAGGTGCTGAGGTGCCCGTCTTTGATGGAGATTCGTGTGTCCAAGAAAGAAACTGATTCTGAGGAGTAGTCCATGGTGAGCTTGATGGTGGGATGGAACTTGTTGATGTTATCGTGTAGTCTCTTTAGTGATTCCTTGCCGTGGGTCCATAGAAAGAAAATGTCGTCGATGTATCTGGTGTATAGTGTTGGTTGGAGGTCTTGTGCAGTGAAGAAGTCCTGCTCGAACTTGTGCATGAAAATGTTGGCGTATTGGGGTGCGAATTTGGTCCCCATGGCTGTTCCGTGTGTTTGGGTAAAGAACTGGTTATCGAAGGTGAAGACATTGTGATCCAGGATGAAGCGGATGAGTTGTAGGATGGCGTCCGGAGATTGGCTGTTGTTGGTGTTGAGTATTGATGCTGTCGCAGCGATGCCGTCATCGTGGGGGATACTGGTGTATAGTGCCGAGACGTCCATCGTGGTGAGAAGTGTTCCTGGTTCAACTGGTCCGTGGGTACTGAGTTTTTGTAGGAAGTCTGTAGTGTCGCGACAGAAACTGGGGGTTCCCTGTACGATGGGTTTCAGGATGCCCTCGATGTATCCAGAGAGGTTCTCACACAGGGTTCCGTTGCCTGATACGATAGGACGTCCAGGTGTGTTGGCTTTGTGTATCTTTGGGAGGCAGTAGAAGTCTCCCACGCGGGGAGTACGTGGGATGAGAGTGCGTAGGATGCTTTGAAGGTCTGGATCGAAGGTCTTGATCAGTTTGTTGAGCTGGTGGGTGTGTTCTTTGGTCGGATCTGTGGGTAACCGTCTGTAGTGTTCCTGGTTGTCCAGTTGTCGGTATGCTTCTTTGCAATAGTCCGTTCTGTTCTGTATGACTATGGCTCCTCCTTTGTCCGCTGGTTTGATGACGATGTTGCGGTTGGTCTTGAGAGCGTTGATGGCGTTGCGTTGTGCTCGGGTGACATTCTGGACTGTCTTCTGAGTGCGGCTGATGAATCTGGCATTGACGCATTTCCTGACAGCTTGAGCATACATGTCCAGCTGAGGGCAGCGACCCTCCGGAGGAGTCCAGTTTGACTCTTTCCTCTTCGGTTGCTGTACCGCGGATCCCTCTGTCTGCTGTTCCGGATCGTCGATTGTCTCATTGGGTTCGCTGCTGAAATCTTGGGGTTTGTGGTAGAATTCCCGGAGCCTCATTCTCCTGTTGAATTCCTCTGTGTCCGCCGCGAGACTAGTGGGGTCCATTTTGGTAGTGGGGCAGAAATTGAGCCCTCGGCTGAGAACTTCGATTTCGTCTGGTTGAAGGGTGTGGTCGGACAAATTGACAATAGACTTCCCTGTGGTTGCAACCGTGGTACCAGGGGAAGCTTGGTCGTTTTTAGCCCAGGCAGCGAAGAAAAATGACAAAATAAACCCCGCACAATTTACACTTTGAATGATGCGCTTGTTTATTATTGTAATTACAGCTGTTTATTGTTACCCGGAGACACTAATTAAAATTTCGGGCGAGTAACACTGAGCATTTTCTAAAACAGGAACTCAGGAATTGTTCAACTAGTAAAGCCGAATCACGGGTCTTTAAACTAGTTGTTCGTCAAACATCCATTCTGAATTTAAAAATAGTTATAAACTTTATATCTGGAATCAAATGATTTCACATAGCTCCTGCGATGCACACTGTCAAAATCAACAGGACGATGCTTCATACACTGCAGACATGAACAACTGCATTAAGCCCTTGGGATATAATTGAAACTGAAGGAGGGTTAAGTCTAAAAGGGTTCAATTAGCTACTGCGTTAATCAATCTTACACCAGCAATGCTGCAGATCATGTTATGTCACATTGTTGACCAGAGCATCTTACAAAGATTATGAATAATATGTTTTGCAGGCACATTCAATCAGGTATGCAAATACATGTAGCACTTCCAAGAACAAAGGGGCTCGCTATATCAGATGTATTGTAGATGTGTCTTGAAACACTTTGGGAAGGAAAGATGCAGGAGCTGGCAGAGCTGTTAAAATCTTCAGGGTATGTGTGTCACATGGCATTTCCATGTGCCCTTTTAGCTCCCCACAGAGCCTTCAACACATCATGTCAATGAAATGCTCATTCCGATGAATCTGTAGGAAAACATTTCAAAGCAGTTCATACGTGTAGGCTCTTGTGTACATGTATTTGCATACCTGGCTGAATGTTTTTGTTAGTAAAATATATTCCAAGGTAAGCACAATGACTGTCATTAAATGGGCATGAAAACAAGCTACTGTGATGCCCAACTACAGCAGTGGTCTTCTGGAGGAGCAAACGATTGCTCTGGTCTCTTGTGTGTAGAAACAATGTAAACACGTTCAATAAGGACAAGTTAATGATTTTGCTACATTTAGTGACCAGAGCGTTTCTTCCCCGTGGAGTCAGTCAGGGGATTTACTTTATATTGGTGGACATCAGTATATCTGCATGTTAATGTGTTTGTACCTTAATCATTCTGGGGGGGGGAGGGTTGGATAATTGGTTAATTTCTAGTCATTTTCTGTTGACACTTTAGCAAAGATACTGGAGGAGGTAAATAGTGTTTGGAGCTCGATGATATTAAAATCTGATGCCTTCAGATACTACAACAACAACAACATTAACATAGTAAAACATCCCAACAGCAGAATAGTGTCAAAGGGAATTGTTCCCTTATTGTCACTGGATTACACCTGCTCCTCAGTGCAATTTAAGCAGTGGCATATGAGTAAATCCTTAGAATTCAAGAATTAGCTGGAAAAATAAGCAAAATGTCAACAAGCTTTGCTGAATGTTTGGATAATCCTGAAATATCGAATTTTCAAATACATGACCATGGATGCTTAGCAATGCTCTGGAAGTGGCCTGGCAATGGTTACTGCGGGATAACAATAAAGCAAACAGACTCCGCCTCGGTGATTTTTCTGCGCAGTGAGCACCATTATAAGTCTGTGGTACCTGTTTTATTTTAACAGTAACTACAGATACAATGCCATGATCTTTTTCATGATGTTGCACACCGTTCAAAACAGGATATGCCACTGTTCTGTGGGAAGTAAGGGTAAGAAGCAATCCAGGGACAATGCTTAAAAACCTGCAATGCCCCGAGCAAAGACCTGAGCTTGCATTGCAGCTCTTAGTGTTACAGGGCTTTGTTTGCAACCCCACTGGTTTTTAAAACAGATCCTCCCCATCACTTTTTCTGCTATTAAGATAAATGGGAGTTTGCCTCCCACATTTAGTGGAGGGAATGACATACTGTCTGTTCTGACAATGTTGAAAGGTTACAGCAATTCCTGAAATTCCTTAACTTTTCTGTTATTCGGTGTAGAACAAGATACAGTCAATTGTAAACAATTTTACAACACCAAGTTATAGTCCAGCAATTTTATTTTAAATTCACAAGCTTTCGGAGACTTCCTCCTTCCTCAGGTAAATTTACAAACATTTACCTGAGGAAGGAGGAAGTCTCCGAAAGCTTGTGAATTTAAAATAAAATTGCTGGACTATAACTTGGTGTTGTAAAATTGTTTACAATTGTCAACCCCAGTCCATCACCGGCATCTCCACATCAAGATACAGTCAGGCAGACGAACACATATAAGTACATTGTGAGAGCCTCCGCTGAGAATCAATAGGACATCTGGATTGTGGGACTAAGCTTATGTGGATCCAAGGTTTTCTATTACAATTGTTGCAATCCTAATCCAAGATCCAAATAAGACCTAAGATAATGTTAATCCTGGTCCTCACTCATGTCCTTCAGAGGTAAGTACTTTCGCAGCTCTTTATTTTCCCATCTTTGCGTGGAACTCTAAGGTCCCAAAAAACTAATAGCTGCCTCCTCCCCCTCTTCACCCTATTCACAGTACACAACTAGTAGGGTTTTTGTGGCAGTGGACCTCATTTGGAGGAAAAATACTTCTGTCTCAGAGTGCATTGCCTTAGTTTATTTAACAGAAAGCGTTTTATAAAGGTTCAAAAAGCTAGAAAGGGCATGATCAGGTAGAAATCTTGTAGAGCTGGGACTAAACACTAAGGTCCTGGTATTCAAACACTGAATGGATTTGTCTAAAATTCATTTCTCCACTATTTTAGTGGAAGCATCCACCTGTTTCAAATGAACACTTTGACATGACCTAAAATAGCAGAGAGAGAAATTTCAGACAAAAGCATTAAATGTTCATCTCCCACAATGTAATTCCAGGGCATCACATTTCGGAATCTTTACCAATACTGAGCATTTAAATATGTCCGTTTTGTTAAGTCAGGTGAGTTATCATATGTTCCCTTCACTTTACTTTTGTGCAGAAGAGCTACTTTTAATCAGTTTTGAAGCTGCAGAGTGAGCTTAAAGCTTCATTTAATGGCTTTTAGCAACTTTTCTGCAAACATGGCGTCGAAAAATTTGCTAAATACTGTCCGATCATTTCCAAGAAAGCTTTAGCTGAAGAATGTGCAGATATGCATTGATGCTGGGATATCAGGGCTGAAATCTGCAGGCCTCACATCCTGGTGTAAGTGCATTTCAAACACAAGCCCAGATAACACAAATCACATCAGCACCTTGTGCATGATAATCCAGCGTCAAAAACAATACCCTTTACACTCCTTGAAATAAAAAAAAGGTTTGTTAAACACAAGGCAGTGCACATCAAATCATCCAAAGGCAAGTAAAATTTACATTATGCTAATTTATCACCTTAACGACCTTAATGAATCACTTGACCTTTCTTAATGAGTGCGACATATAGCAAACAGGCAGTAAAGTGCAGAAAATAGCATTCATCCCCTAAAGCTATAGGAATATCATGTTTTATGGAGAAAGACCGGCATATATTAGTCCAACAATTTATTGTATGAAGAAGCTGCACTCCTGTTCCTATTTCTTATGTTTTTATGTTTTGTCATGATACGATGCTATATCAATAAAGGAATAAAAACTGACATCGCCCAATAAAATACCATTAACTTCTGACCATTGAAACATCTAGCATAAGGTAGGCCAAAAATCCATGTCACATATTAAAAAAAACTGACTGAATTACCTTAGAAAGGTGGTACAATTTAATGGCCTATGATAAGAGGTCTGAAAAGGCACAAAAGGATGAGGTGTGTCATCCAGAAAAAAAAAAGTTGACTGTTGCAGAAAAGGGAATGCCACCAAGTTGTGACATCATGATGCAGGTAGAGACCACAGCCACTTTACTGCTCAGGTTCTGTATTGTGGAATTTAGAATGCTTTGGGCAATTAATGGAAGTTTGAAGCTCCAGTCATTCAATTCTCCACAGAGTGGAAATTAGCAGATCAGCCAAGTTTACTTTATCACATAGGGGGGGAAACACGTCCACTTGGATCTGTTAAAAGCTTTCGTCAGCAAAGATTCCAATTTTTTCATATTATGAATAATGCATATGTGCAAAACGTTGCTAAACATTTTCAGAAAATTGCATTTTAACAGGCCGGCCAAACTCGATGAGTATGTGAGGAGGTGGTGGGGGGAGGGGAGGAGAAGAGAGAATGAGGAGGCTGTCTCAGTTTTTAACATTTCCAAGTTTCTCAGTTAATATCACCACCAATAATTCGCCTTTAAACATGTACAATGCTCAGAAGGTGAAGAAAATTTCGAACAATATCCCGGTTGACCTCCCTTGGTATTGTACACAAGGGGCTCGATTTTACCGTTGGGTTTCCTGTGGGTTTCCAGCGGGGGGGCCCCGAAAATCCCGATATCCAGTCATGTGACCGGATCGCGCCACGACCCCGACCACTTCCGGGTTCCCCGATGACGTGCGGGGGTGCGTGCGTGGCCCCCGCTGGTGGGAATCCCGCAGGCAATTAAAGCCAGCGGGATGCCACTTGAGGTTATTTATTTTGCTTGTTCAGGTCATTAACTGACCTGATTAAGGGACTTTGTGTGATTTTGGGGAAACATGGGACTGTTTCACACACTGGGGGAAACAGTCCTAGTTGAACTGGACGTGTTGCAGCCGTCAGCCTGTGGCAGCTGCAAAGGTCCATTTGACAGGTGTGGGGGGGAGACCCTCACTCATTGCAGGAGGCCGCTCTGTCACTTGGGACAAAGTGTGGCCTCCACCACACCCCTCCGGACGGTCAAAGTGACCAACCTGCACACTCACCCCGGGGTCCGGAGACATGTGCCTACCTTGCGGACCCCCTCAGATGTACATATTGCGGATGGGGGCCGCCGTAGCTGCAGTCATGACCCCCTCGGAGGGCGAACAACATCACCAGCCTCGCCATCCACGCCGTCCACCTCTGACACGTGGAGCTCCACAACAGAGTGCTGTGACACATCCACCTGTACAGCAGGAGGGAGGGCTACCGCAGAGAGAGACGCGTCGCAGAGGGCACTACCCTCGCCACAGGGTCCACAGACCGAGGCGCAGCTCCACGGACCTCTCCGAGCAGCAGTGCACACGGAGGCTCAGAGTCACTCGACATGTAGTCGTGGAGATCTGCAGCCTCTTTCATGCCGAGCTGCTCCTGGCTGGCCCCAGCACCATCTGCTTACCTGTCGCTGCCAAAGTCACCACTGCCCTCCACAACTTCTCCACCGCATCCTTCCAGGGTGCAGCCGGGTACACCGCCGATGTCTCTCAGTCGTCTGCGCGGAAGAGCCCTGCAAATACACCTGCACCTACTCTGCAGTAACACAATGGGTGGCATCAGTGGTGGGTCCTCATAGTGATACCCAGGAGCGGGCATTATTGCACAAACCGGACAGGATTCGCGGAGACATGGCAGTGGTGGTGCCAATCTAATGTGTGATGTTTGTTGCTCTGAAATTCAATATAGGTAACACCCATGGCAAACCCTCAGACACCCTTGTGCATCCCCTTCATGCTCACGACACGTTTGCCGTACGCTGCCTACTGCACATATGTGATGCATGCCCTGTGGCTGCAGCACTGGTGGTGGCAGGTTGAGTGAGGCTGGCCGTGAGGGAGATGCACGAGAGGGTGAGTATGGGATAGAGCCATAAGATTGTATGAGGATTGGGTTGCGTGTTAGTGGCGGGGTGAGTACTGGCGAGGTGAGTAGGTGGAGGTAAGACGAGGATGGGGCTTGAGTGGGTATGAGGGGTGATGTGACAGAGTAGTGTTGGCGGTGCCGAAGGAGATGTGGGGTGGGGGCAGTGTTGTGGCAGACGCAGTGTAGGGGAAAGAGTAAATGTTCTCACTGTGGCTGACCTACTGCGGTCATTGGAGCGCCTCCTGCACTGTATGCAGGTGGGCGATATGTTGGTGGTGCAGGTGACCCCCTCTGCCACCTCGAGCCAGGCCTTCTTGGTGGCAGAGGCAGGCCGCTTCCTCCCGCCCGCCGGGTGGAAGATCTCTGTCCTCCCCCTCCTCCTCACCCCATCTGATGATACCTGGGGTGAGGCATCATTAAACTGGGAGCAGCCTTCCCCCTGGGCTGCTCCATGCTGTAATTTGTTCCATTGGTTGCAGCATCTGTCAGTGGAGGACTGCCCCTTTAACTAGAGAGCCTCCAGCTGACAGATCGTACTGCGCATGCGCAGCCTGCCCGACGCGCAGACCAGCAGCGCGGACCCCGGAGGAGCAGGTAAATGATTCCAATTAGTGGATTGCCTGCTACGATCGCGCGGGCAACCCACTAATTTCACCGGGCTCGGAGGCCACGCACCCGAAACCCAACCCGCCGGAAACCCGCAGGCCTGGTAAAATCAGGCCCAAGGAGTCAAAGTCAAGTATAGGCTTCAGGTGGAGTGGAATTAGAGACAAAGGGAATAAATGGACCAGCATGCACAGTTGTAATTCTGTCCCCCTTTTAAAGTCATTCATTCTGTCTTCATTTTTATATTTCTGTTATAAATTCCTATGCCCACATTTATAATGAAAACTGACTATATAAACTTGTTGTGCTTTGATTACACCCACTTGACAGTGGTGGTGCAGCAGTGTTTCCACTGGGGGGGTGGGGAGGGAGGTGCAATTCCAGCATGACAAGTTGACATGGACAGTTCCCATTATAAATGTGGACATAGGAATTTATAATGGGAAAAGTTGACAAGAAGTGCATGCATGCAAATTTTTAGCATTTGATGAGACATTAAACCAAGAGCCTGTCTACCCTCTCAGGTGGACATAAAAGATCCCATGGCACTATTCAAAGAAGAACATGGGCGTTCTCCCTCAGTGTCCTGGCCAATATTTATCATTCAACCAACTTCGCTAAAACACATTATCTGATCATTTAATTCATTGCTGTTTGTGGGACTTTGCTGTGTGCAAATATCCTACATTACAACAGTGACTACACTTCATAGAAACATAGAAAATAGGAACAGGAGTAGGCCATTCGGCCCTTCGAGCCTGCTCCGCCATTCAATATGATCATGGCTGATCCTCTTTCTCAATACCATATTCCCGCTCTCTCCCCATACCCCTTAATGCCTTTTGTGTCTAGAAATCTATCTAGCTCCTTCTTAAATATATTCAGTGACTTGGCCTCCACTGCCATCTGTGGTAGAGAAGTCCACAGGTTCACCACCCTTTGAGTGAAGAAATTTCTCCTCATCTCAGTCCTAAATGTCCTACCCCATATCCTGAGCCTCCTCGTTCTGGACCCCCCAGCCAGGGGAAACATCCTCCCTGCATCCAGTCTGTCTAGCCCTGTCAGAATTTTATATGTTTCAATGAGATCCCCTCTCATTCTTCTAAACTCGAGTGAATACAGGCCGAGTCGACCCAATCTCTCCTTCAAAAGTACTTCATTGGCTGTAAAGCACTTTGGGGCATCCTGACGTTGTGAAAGGCGCTATATAAATGCAAGTCTTTCATTCTTTTATAATGCATGGTACTTATATAGGTAATGTACAAGTAACTTTCTCTTGTTTAATCATTGCTTTTTATCACCTTGGAAACAAAACCAAAACAGTATTTATTTTTAAAAGCAGAGGGGAGGAGGCTGCACATTACATCTAAGGACCTCCTGGCATTAAGCCTGCAACACATCATTGCTGGGTACAGTTTAGGAATTCTAACACTTACAGTCAGAAAGTTCTTCTGCTAGTTACAGTTATGCTTCCACTTAACTCTTGGATGACTGCAGTTGCATTCCTGGGACCAAACCCAGAATGTATCACAATCCTAATTTTGTTTCGTTTCTTCAAAGAAAATTGTGAACTAATAAATGATTTGTGTTTCTGTGCCTATCTGTTAATTTCTCTTTATAACACTTACAATCTTTCAAAACATATTATTTTGATAAATTGAAAACACCTAGCTAAAAGCTGTGGATGTTAGGACAATTGGAGCTTTCGAGACTGAGATAGATAGACTTTTGTTAGGTGAGGGGATCATGGGATATGGAGCAAAGGCAGGAAAATGGAGTTGAGGTGCAGGTCAGCCATGATCGAATTGAATGGCAAAGCAGGCTCGTGGGACTAAGTGGCCTGCTCCTGTTCCTAATGTTACTAAAAGGCCCATCTTTAGGATATCAGTAAGGTTGAAAAGAATGCATGAGAAGCTAAATCAAGAAGTTAGGTGAAAGTAAACTGGGGTTGTAAAGGTCTGTAGACATTAAGAGAAAGGAAAAACGAAGGAAAGTAGGGAATTCCACAATGTTTAGGCATTTGGAAAGAATGTTAGCAGAGGGGCAATGAAATTTGACTTCAATGCACTGAAGATGGATGGAGGAGGAATAATTTGTTGAACTGTGTACTTGGAGCTTGGGAAGAACAAGAGAGGAAACTGCAAAGAAATGAATCCCGTAGAGAGAAAGGTGAAGGGGTTTACTGGGATGAATATAGGAAAATGTAAAAACACGTTAAAAGGATGGTCAGAGGATCAAACAGAGACTTATAATAAAAGCATAGGTGCAGGTACAAAAACAGAACAGTAAGAAATTATTCAATACTTTAACAGTAAGAGGACAGTCAGAGAATAGGTGACCACCATAAATGAAGCTGAAATAGAGGATGAGCATAAAATAGTTAATATTCTGCATGATTACTTCCATCAAGTCACAAGGGGAAGACATTCCCCAAGTAACAGTAACCTAAGAACAATTAATGACTTCAAGATATATGAGATGGAAATCTTGGACAGTTAACAGGGCTAATTATCCAACAGTACTAAGAGAGACAAGGGAGAGATTTGTGAGGCATTAACAGTCACTATGACGGAATTGAATAACACTGGAGAGGAACTAGTAGATTTGAAACATTGAAATGTGATGGCCATTTTCAAAAGCAGAGACCCATTTCCACAATGGTGAAAAATAATGGAATCAATTATCAGAAGTAAACTTGAGGATTATCTGTACAATAATGACTTAGTAAACGTGATGTGGAGATGCCGGTGATGGACTGGGGTTGACAATTGTAAACAATTTTACAACACCAAGTTATAGTCCAGCAATTTTATTTTAAATTCACAAGCTTTCGGAGGCTTCCCCCTTCGTCAGGTGAACGATGTGAAATGAAATCATTTTGAGGATTTCATTTCACATCGTTCACCTGACGAAGGGGGAAGCCTCCGAAGACTTAGTAAACAGCAGGTAACATGGATTCAGAAAGGAAAGATTCTGCCTGATCAACTTTCTTGACTTTTTTTTTTGTAAACAATTTTACAACACCAAGTTATAGTCCAACAATTTTTATTTGAAATCTACAAGCTTTCGGAGGCTTCCTCCTTCCTCAGGTAAATGTCAAGAGCTCTTGACATTTACCTGAGGAAGGAGGAAGCCTCCGAAAGCTTGTAGATTTCAAATAAAAATTGTTGGACTATAACTTGGTGTTGTAAAATTGTTTACAATTGTCAACCCCAGTCCATCACCGGCATCTCCACATCATGACTTTTTTTTTGAATAAGTGACATTTAAATTAATGGAAGGAAAATAAGATGAGCTCCATTATGGTGAGCAATCCTCCCCAACCAATTTTCCTCTCTACATTCTACCCAGGATAAAGATGAAAATCTACCCACCTTTAAGTAGAGTGTTTCTATGACATAGAATTACATACAGTCTACAGCACAGAAACAGGCCATTGGCCCCAACTGGTCCATTGGCGTTTATGCTCCACACGAGCCTCCTCCTACCCTTCTTCATGACAATGTGTACCTAGGTTTCCAAAAGGGTATTTGACAAAGTTCCATATAAAAGGCCTACTAATTAAGTTACAAGCAAAGATTCATGGTAAATATTGGGAATGGGGAAATGGTATAAAACAGCAGGTACTAGTTAGAGGAGGTGTGTCTGGGTTGGGGAAGTGCTGACTGGGGTGCCCCAGGGATCATTATTGGTGCCCCAAGTATCAATATTGGGGCCATTACTGTTTCCAATTTACATCCGCGACTTGGATTCAGCAAATCAACATCAACCTGCAATGGGCAGTTGTTTCTGAAGATGCAGCTTGGGAACTACAAAATAAGTTGATTAATAGATATAAAGGGCCAGAACAATGGCAGATGAAATTTAAAACAGTACTGCACATAGAAACAATTGAGTCTAAATAACTAAGATTGAAGTTGAAAGAGAACTAGTGGTCCTGGTAGATTTGACGCTCAACATTCCCAACCACTGCATTCCCAACACTTGTCAGGTAGTAAATAGCACGCTGAATTATGTACCCAAAACCGTAGAGTACAAGTCTGAGGAAGTCATGCTCAGACTGTGTAGTGCTCTGGTTAGACCACATCTTGAGCACGGTGCCCATTTCTGAACACTAGGATATAAGGGAGACATTCAAGCATAGAAGGCAGTTCAGAGAAAAGCTACGGGGCTGATTGCTAGTGTCAGAGGTCTGAGGTATGAGAAATTTAGTCTTTTCAGCCCCAAAAGGAGGCACCTGAGAGATGATCTCATAGAGGCACATGAAATAGTAAATGGTATGCAAAAGGTAGATCCCGAAAATTGCTTCAAGGTGAATTGTAAGAACAGGACAAGGTGACACATTTTCAAATTAGTAAAAGGCAAATTTAGGATTGATGTCAGAAAGTCCTTCACACAAAGACTGAATAACACTCGGAATGGACATTTAGGTAGAATAGCCAAGGCAAAGACCATGGAATTTTTGAAGAAACAATTGGATGCTGCAATGTGGAGATAGTAGGGCCATTCTGGATGTATAAATTAAGATGGTCTGCATGGCCTTCCTTGTCCATATTTATCTTCTGATCTTCTGAATGTCATCAGCTTTCTCACACCCTTCAATTCAGGAACCTACCAAGCTGATTCCCCTCAAAGGTCTCATCACTCACTGTTTAAACAACAAAAAATAAATGAATAAAAAATCAAGCAAACTCAGGAAAAAATATTAAAATCATTTTGATTTCTAGAAGAGTGCTTATGATCAAGCTCTCTCTTTAACTTGACAACATCTGTTGCATAAAATGAGATTTTGGTTCTCTGCATTTGGTACTTTGCCAAATTATGAATAATCCTAGCCCCTGATTCCATCCCTATCCCCTGCTGCTCATTCAGGCTAAATAAATCCAAAAGCATGCAATCTCAGTATCCTGGTTAACTCTAAACCGAGCTTTAATCTTTTCATCCAATCTATCACCAAGACGATGAATTTCCAGCTCCACATATCACTTGCCATCTTTCCTATTTCGCCCTGACTTTGTCACCTCCAAGCTGCACTTCTCCAATGTCCTCCTCACTGACATTCTGAGCTCCATCT
Source organism: Heptranchias perlo (assembly GCF_035084215.1). Classification (NCBI taxonomy): domain Eukaryota; kingdom Metazoa; phylum Chordata; class Chondrichthyes; order Hexanchiformes; family Hexanchidae; genus Heptranchias; species Heptranchias perlo. Next base: position 9,447,337 of record NC_090360.1, read on the forward strand.
TACTGAAACTCCAATTTATGCACAACTCTACTCTCCTCATTCTACCTTGTACTAAATCCCAGATATCTATCACCTCTATCCTCCACTGGGACTTTTACAATTCCTTCCATGGCCTTGGTCCACTCTTACCTCTCCAACTCTTCCATCTCAGCTCATCCATCTGCTCTTCGAAGACTGAACTACTTTATTTCCCACCCCCCTCCTTCCACTCCACTATCAGTGGAAGGACCATCAGCTATCATGGCCCTGCTCTCTGGAATTCTCTTCCAAAAATCCCTCTGCTTTGGTTTATCACTCCCCACTTTCAAAAACACCTCAAAGCCTATCTCGTGGACCTCTCCTTTAGTTGCTTCCCCAAACCCTTCTCCCAATTCCTGCTCAGTATCCAAATTTCCGCTACCCTTGTGAAGTGCCTTGGAACGTTTTGCTATGTTAAAGGTGCTGTAAAAGTTGTAGCCTTGTGGTGTAGACACTGCATCACAAGAAGCTACGGGTGAATTAGAATGAACATCGTGAGGAATTAAATATTTTACATTTGATCATTGAAATCAATTGGTAAAGTGACCTATTTAGCTAAACATAAGCAGAGGTCTTTGCAGTAGAAAGCTGTAAGAGGAATCATTACAGCTTCACACTTGAATAGTTACATCTAATCACTGTTTCGGATATTTGATTGACAGTGATGCACGACTTTCCGAGTCTCTTCCAAGCTCCCTGTTTATCAAAGAACGGTGTTCTTGTTTGTGAGATTTTTGCTCAGTCTTTGTTTTGACATCTCTGGAGACATTCTGCAAGAAAATGTGAATTTCTCTCTGATTCACATTGCAGCTCTGTCTGCATTTATCTACATGGATCAGCAAAGTGTTCCATCTAAAACCAATTCTTTGAGCACATGTCTTGGCTGCCCCCTTTCCTTCTAAAGCAACATTTGCATTAAGTTCTAATTGAAATTAAACAGAATACTTTATCTCCCAATGTCTTTAATGGTAGATTTTCAAATAGATATAGACTTCCACTGTTCCAGAGTTTGTGTGGCAAGATGTCCCAGAGTGGGAATGTTCTGCGTGTGAAAATGAAGGGATGCTATAGGATACTTGTGAACAAATCATAACAGAGATTCCAACAGAAGAGGTTCAGATGATGCTATGAACTGTGAGAGTGACATTTACCATGATTGCCATTCATATGCACGTCGCTGCATTCCAGGGAGAGAATTAAGAGGAAAAATAAAGGACTTGAGGAGTAGGAATTAGTTTGAACCCATTTCATGGGTCCCGACTCGGCTCTTTATAAATACATTTTTTTTTTTCACAACCTACTTTTGGTTGGCGGTCGCTGAGGCTGCTGAAGATTCCTGATGCCTGTCCCGCTCATCGGAGATCAATTTCGAAAAGGGGTCCTCAACAGGCGTTAGATCACTCATTTACATATTTAAGGGGCCCAAAGGCTGTTTTAGACATGCACACGGGATGCCTAAAACCGAGCCCTACGAATTTAGCAACGGGACCAATGCCTGCACAGATTGGGCGCTGGCCGCCCCAATGCCAAACTGGTTTACCCCCGAAAAACAGGCACAGTGCAGACTAATTTCTACCCTGACTTGAGAGTTTAATTTGTGATTGTACACATTACCTCATTGAAACTGTAACATCTGGTGAAATAATTTTAAAAGAGAACAGTTTATTTTGTTTGATAAAATGCAATGAAGATAACTATTGGCAAGTAAATTATTTGGATAGATCTGTACTTATAATCTAGCCTTTCAAATGACTTTACTGATCCACAGATCTTTCATATCTCTCTATTTTAGTCAATATGGTGATTTCTCCTCTAAACTTTGCTCTCTGGTACCACCTTAATTCCAGATACGTGGTATTTCCATTCATCCTATGGAAATCAAGTCATATTACACCATCTCCTTCATTAATTCAGGATCCTAACCTGTGGATCTTACCTCCCTAAGGCTGGTTTTATGATGTGTTTAGTTCCACGCCAATGCCACTGCCTTCCGATGGGCAGGCCTCCCAAGTAAACTTGCCAGATTTGTTGCTACTGTAACTGGGTCAACATTGGTGTTGCCATTGACCGTGCAAGACCTACGCATTGGAAGCTGGCGGCACTAGAGCTATATATAATCAACTTCACTCTCCTACAATCTACAGGCTAAACTTGCCATTACCGAATTGACAGCCCGGTTTACCTGATCTTTTGTCCGACTGCTGAAAAATTGGTCTTGTCCTGCCCTATGGATCTTGGCCCTTTAGATTAAAAAAAACAAAACACTTGTGAAGAGCACTGCTATATTACTGGGGAGATTTTGGGTAGCTGAGTTTCTGGAACAGTTTGAAAACTCAGCACCACCGACTAACAATGCCACTTCAATCCAGTTGACCAGGAAATACTGCAGAAAAACCTTGTAAGAAAATGGCAACAGTCCAATCTCCAACTGTGATAATGGTCAGAAATGCAGAAATATCACCTTTCCAGTTTGAAACAATCTCTTGTGAGTTGTTCAGTTTCCTGAAACAAAACGCAATCCATGCCTCTTTTTTTTAAATGACTTTCTGCATTGTGATGTCTTTTCTTTTTCAGTTCGCGTTTTCAAGCGTAAATGGCCTTGGAGTCATTTTCCCAGGAGTTAACCATTTGTGGCAGTTTAGTGCACAAAAATATTGGCCGTATAATCACATTATTGATTGGCAAAGCAGCTTAAAATGTGCATTTTTGCCTAAACATGATGTGTTTATGGACATTTGTAAAAACTGCATTTCTAATTCTCACTTGGCTTCGTTCATGCACAAACTCAGCCGGCTGAAAGTGAAACACAATTGGCAGGAAAATGATTGCCGGTGTTTGTACGGTGTTCCACAGTAACTTATTTGTCTAAACAAGGTTTTATTTTTTGCAGGAGGGCCTTATGAGAATGGGTTAGGAGATGGGTGTAAAGAATGCAGTGAATGTAAGGTCACAATAATGTCACAGTACCTGCAGCTAGCATGTAAATCAAACGTGTTAAATTCTATTTCATGGAAACATTAGTACATATCAGCATCATCGCAAATTATCCATCGCCGTTTGAGATTTTTAAGTTCTTACATTTCAACGTGCATTGATATTCTCATTATATATTTAACGTTAGATAGAACACTGTCTTGTAACATCATGTAAATTGCAGTGTGCTACTCTAACACATTCTGTGCTAGTTACTCCTGTACAGAAAATGAGTGTGAACGTGAATAAATAATGAGAGTAACTGGCCCTGCCCCCAAAGAGAAACCGCTGAGCTTTGTGCTGACCTGTTATAAATGAAGGCATTGAGCAGTAATGGGAGTGGTCCAATTGACTTTGGAGAGAAAGCCTGTTCCTGACTGCAGTCCTGGGACTCCTGTCAGAAAGTGCGTGTGTGTGTGAAAATGCCGGTTGAGGACAGGATTGGATGTAGCCATGATATCCCCCATGGTCAAATGGCCTGCCAACTATCATGATTCGGGATCACACATGAAGATGACCACTTGAGAGGGGGCCGTCACGATGCAGTATAATCAGTGCCTTCAAGGGTTCGTGTTTCTCTGACTTCATCTGGCGATCCCTTAGTGTTGCAAAAACAACAAACGGATCAATTGGATGATTTATTGGACAGCCAGACAGTACAGCTAAGTGAAAATCCAGATTCCAAAATCCATGTTTATCTAAACTGAGGTGGTCAGCCTCAAAGGAGCCAAAGGGGAGCTTTGTTGGGTTCGGACTGGTATAACTTCAGGTGTTACTTTCAAAATCGATTGGAAGTGAATCCAATTTTCAATTTTCTTTTGAGCATCAAGGTGGAAGAATGATCTCAAGGTTGGAATTTGACCTCGATTTGGATCCGATTTGGCCCTGGTTCAATGAGAGGCCATCTACCCAATAAGATAAGCTTAAATGTTCAAAGCATTCTGTTATGGAACTCTACACAATTTATTTAATCTCCTGAGGAAATGTTGTGCCAAATTTATTCTTTCCCCCAATGTCAAATCAAGCAAGACACTAGAACATCTATCTAATATCATATCCAATGTTCTTGGTAGGTAGACTTCTTTGGAATTACATCTCAATGGTTCCAGTAGTTTAAGGACCAGCATGTTCCTTTAAACACTTGTACAATGTTCTTTTTTAAGTTGGATTCTGGGACCTTAGTTTCAGTATTTACACTGATAAACCTGGTTTTTGTGACAGTCGGCAGACTTGCAGTCCCAGTTTCACCTGGGCCTATAAAGCAGATGTTCCTGTTCCTGCATCTGGTCATACTGGATCAGTTGGGCACTTTGCACAGAGGAAAATCAGGCAGTTGGGATTGGTGTAGCCATTAATGGACAGAAAATCGGACAGACTGCCTCACAGGTGTGCGATCCTCCTTGCCCGATTTTTCTCTATGCGCTCTACCCTATCGATTCAATATGACCTAGTGCAGGAACAAGAAAATCTTCCTCCACAGGTCCACCCCCGGTCAGTGGAAACGAGACGTAGCAACACAAACACATTTAGCCAGCTCACGAAAACTGGCCTCCAGAATCCCTAAAGACCAAATATAAAAGTGGCCACAAAATGTTTGATTATCTCTCTCACTATCCATACTTATCCTTCAAAGCTTCAACTGTATTCCTAATCAAATGTTGACTCAGATCTTCTTTAAACGAGTTAATTGACTCAAATTAACTAATTTGGCTAGTGTCCCATGTACACTCTCAACACGTGAGGGGATCCGAAGTGATCTTTTTGGGTGAGGTGCATGTTGCATTGTGAATGTCACAATGAGATGTGGTCTCTGATTGTCATGTATCAACAAAAAAAAAAATTACAACATATTTACGGGCCTCGTTCTTATATTTCCTGCGGCAAAACAGAGTTTATATCTACTGCTAGTAAAATAAATATTTAACCCCATATTTATTACTTCTGAATTCCTTCCCCTTCTATTTAAATCCCACTGCACCATACGCCATTACTGCAGTTCTGGCACACTCATTTTTACAAAGCTGGGACTGTACTGTTTATGAAGTGAGTCACCAGCACCTGTGCTTGGATTCACAATGAAACCACAGCACCATTGTAAGATAGTCAGGTATCAGAATCAGCTTCAATTAGTCAAGGCGGCCGTGCCTTCAGCTGCCTAAGCTCTGGAATTCCCTCCCTAAACCTCTCCGCCTCACTACCTCTCTCTCCTCCTTTAAGTCGCACCTTAAAACCTACCTCTTTGACCAAACTTTTGGTCACCTATCCTAATATCTCCTCATGTGGCTCGGTTTCAAATTTTGTTTGATAACGCTCCTTGGGACATTTTACTACTTAAAGGCGCTATATAAATACAAGTTGTTGATTTTAACAAGCAGATTAAATAACTAAATAAAAAAAGCATATGGGATCCTCGGCTTTATAAATAGAGGCATTAATAAAAAGAGTACAAAAGCAAGCAAGTTATGCAAAACCTTTACAAATTACTGGTTAGCCTTCAGCTGGAGTATTGTGTCTAATTCTGGGCACCACACTTTAGGAAGGTCATGGAGAGAGTGCAGAGGAGATTTACTAGAATGGTACCAAGGATGAGGGACTTCAGTTATGTGGAGAGACCAGAGAAGCTGGGAATGTTCTCAAGGCAGAGAAGGTTAAGGAAGAATTTATTAGAGGTGTTCAAAATTACAAGGGGTTTTTGATAAGAGTAAATAAGGAGAATATGTTTTCACTGGCAGGAGGGTCGGCAGCCAGAGGACAGATTTAAGGTAATTGGCAAAGGAACCAGAGGGGAGATTAAGAGAATTATTTTTACGCAGCGAGTTGTTCTGATCTGGAATGGGTGCCTGAAAGGGTGGTGGAAGCAGATTCAATAGTAACTTTCAAAAGGGAATTGGATAAATACTTGAAGGGGAAAAAACTGAAGGGCTGTGGGGAAAGAACAAGGATGTGGGACGAAATGGATAGCTCTTTCAAAGAGCCGGCACAGACACGATGGGCCGAAATACCTCCTTCTGTGCTGTATGATTTTATGAAGTGTGATTAAATCTGGAATATTGTTGTCCATTTTTATCATTCCAGAGATAATATGTAACACTTTATCAAGCTCACAGAAATAAGCCTCTTAAAAAGACTCTCGTGCCAGGTGGTACTGCATATCATTTTTCGCTTGACATAATCCAGAGTCGACAGCATGGGATGAGGTGCACCTTGTTAGCCAGAATGTAATGTATAATACCAGGTTACTGTGTGCAATGTGCTTTTAATAGCTTGTTGCCAATCAGAAACAGAAAATGAGCCAAAGTGGCTGGTTAAAAACAGCAGGAATATCAGTTGGACTTTTACAGTGTCATTCACAGGTGAAACTACACCAATACCAGACTCTGTTTTGTACGGTGCAATCTCAGTAAGATGGCTGGATGGCAGTTTTGGCTGCACAAGCGGTGGGCAGAACGATCGGACCAGCGAGGGGCCTGAACTAATTTCAATGGCCAGGCCTCAGTTAGATACTTTCGGTGAGCAGCCAGTGCTGAACGAGCATTGACAGCCATCTCGCTGATCGTGGAGGAGCAGAAAATCCAGCACAGCCGAGCTGAAAATGGGCCTAGAAACAGGGTTGCCAACTCCGGTTGGACATATTCCTGGAGGTTTCATCACATGACCTCCCGCCTCCAACTGCCCAGTAAAACAGCCTGTTTTTATCCTTCTCCAATATTTTTATAACAAATAAACAAAAATGAAAAACACGCAGAATTTCTTTTAATGCCCCTATGATTCCCCCCCTCCCCCAGAGTTGCTCGCAGTTAATTCCTAGAGATTAATCTTTAATTCCTGAAGACTCCAAGGAAATCCAGGAAGATTGGCAACCTTATCTAGTTACAGGAGAGGGGGATGGGGTGGGGGGGGGCACGGAGGTACGTTCCGGAAGGAAAATTTCTGCAGGGCCAGGAGGAGCATTGGAGAAACTGACCGACAAAGTTTCCAGAGTGGCTTCCAGCATTCCCTTTTAAGATCACGAGTTAGGCCACTGGCCAATTTGCAAACTTTATCAGGCTCCGGCCTAGTTTCGGCGGGAGGCCCGCTGGCCTGTTTCTCGGCCTGCTCCAAACACACAGCGGGGCAGATGTTGCCGGCAATGGGGCAGTTAGTCTACATTGCAACTTTAAGCCTGCTATTACCCTGTTCCCGATCGAAAACGGGGGATGAAATCCCCCTCCCACCCCACAACCGAGTCTCTGTAAAAGCGTCTTGTTTAGATCATTGGGGTTTTCAGCACCTTTGATCCCACAGCCTATCTGTATTAGTGCCACGTTGTGGTCAGCATCCTGGAACTCACAAGCTCAGCTTCCCAGTGATTTTAATGGAAAATGGAGCCCTGGTATCGGCTAATCAAGTTCCATTTTTGTTGAATGGAAATGAGTCAAATAACACAGTGGAAAGCCAAAGGGCACTGCCTTGATGAAAGAGGATTGACAAGCCTATTTTTGTTTGCAAGCATACAACGCATTAACGCAGATATTGTTGAAACTCATTTTTTGCATCACTTGAGTGGGATGTCATAGTCACAGATTTGATGCATGGTTCTGTTGGCATTTATGCTTCGCCAAATGATAAAGGATTTGCAAAGCACTTTTTCATGAAGACAGTTTAAGATCATCTCCAGGAAGATGCAATCTCCGTTTGCAATGACTTTTTCAAATGCTCCAGAATCTCATGTTAATGGCGCTTTATTCTTACATTGATCAAAAACTTGTTAGAATCATAGCATCATAGAAAATTTACGGCACAGAAGGAGGCCATTCGGCCCATTGTGTTTGCGCTGGCTGAAAAAGAGCCATCCAGCCTAATCCCACATTCCAGCACTTGGTCCGTAGCCTTGTAGGTCACAGCACTTCAGGTGCACATCCAGGTACTTTTTAAATGAATTGTGGATTTCTGCCTCTACCACCCTTTCAGACAGTGAGTTCCAGACCCCCACCACCCTCTGGGTGAAAATAAAATTTCCTCAGCTCCCCTCTGATCCTTCTACCAATCACTTTAAATCTATGCTCACTGGTTATTGACCTCTCTGCTAAGGGAAATAGGCCCTTCCTATCCACTTTATCTAGGCCCCTCATAATTTTATACACCTCAATTAAATCATCTCTCAGACTCCTCTGTTCCAAAGAGAACAACTCCAGCCTTTCCAATCTTTCCTCATAGCTAAAATTCTCCAGTCCTGGCAACATCCTCGTAAATCTCCTCTGTACCCTCTCTACTGCAATCACATCCTTCCTGTAATGTGGTGACCAGAACTGTACACAGTACTCAAGCTATGGCCTAACCAGTGTTTTATACAGTTCCAGCATAACCTCCCTGCTCTTACATTCTATGCCTTGGCTAATAAAGGAAAGTATTCCATATGTTTTCTTAAACACCTTATCGACCTGTCCTGCGACTTTCAGGGATCTGTGGACATGCACTCCAAGGTCCCTCACTTCCTCTACATCTTTCAGAATCCTCTCATTTATTGTGTACTCCCTTGCCTTGTTTGCCCTCCCCAAATGCATTACCTCACATTTCTCCGGATTGAATTCCATTTGCCACTTTTCTGCCCACCTGACCAGTCCATTGATATCTTCCTGCAGTCTACAGCTTTCCTCCTCACTATCAACCACACGGCCAATTTTTGTATCATCTGCAAACTTCTTAATCATGCACCCTACATTTAAGTCCAAATCATTTATATCACAAAATGCAAGGGACCTCGTACTGAGCCCTACTGGAAACAGCCTTCCAGTAACAAAAACACCTATTGATCATTACCCTTTGCTTCCTGCCAGTGAGCCAATTTTGGATCCAACTTGCCACTTTCCCTTGGATCCCATGGGCTTTTTTGACCAGTCTGCCATGTGGGACCTTGTCAAAAGCCTTGCTAAAATCCATGTACACTACATCAAATGCACTACCCTCATTGACCCTCCTTGTTACCTCCTCAAAAAATTCAATCAAGTTAGTCAGACACGACCTTCCCTTAACAAATCCATGTTGACTGTCCTTGATCACTCCGTGCCTTTCTAAATGACGGTTTATCCTGTCCCTCAGAATTGATTCCAATAATTTGCCCACCACCGAGGTTAGACTGACTGGCCTTTAATTACTTGGTCTATCCCTCGCTTCGTTTTTAAACAATGGTACAACATTAGCAGTCCTCCAATCCTTCATGCCTGTATCCAGTGAGGATTGGAAAATGATGGTCAGAGCCTCCACTATTTCCTCCCTTGCTTCTTTTAACAGCATTTTAACATTTCATCCGACCCTGGTGATTTATTTACTTTCAAAGATGCTAATCCCCTTAATACTTCCTCCCTCACTAAGTTTATCCCATCCAATATTTTACACTCCTCCTCCTTAACGACAATGTCTGCATTGTCCCTCTCTTTTGTGAAGACAGACGCAAAGTATTCATTAAGAACCATACCCACATCTTCCACCTCCACACATAGGTTACCTTTTTGTTCGAAAATAGGCCCTACTCTTTCCTTCGTTATCCTCTTGCTCCTAATGTATTTATAAAACATCTTTGGGTTTTCCTTGATTTTACTTGCCAATATTTTTTCATGACCTCTCTTTGCTTTCCTAATTTCCTTTTTAATTTCACCCCTGCATTTTCTATACTCCTCCAGGCTTTCTGTCGTATTGAGCTCTCGGTGTCTGACATAAGCTTTCCTTTTCTGCCTTATCTTACCCTGTACGCTCCTTGACATCCAGGGGGCTCTAGATTTGGCAGTCCCACCCTTTTTCTTTGTGGGAACATGTTTACTCTGCACCCCTTGAATCTTTCCCTTGAATGCCTCCCACTGCTCTGACATTGATTTACCTTCAAGTAGCTGTTCCCAGTCCATTTTTGCTTAATCACTTCTCAGCTTAGTAAAATTGGCCTTTCCCCAATTGAGAACTTTTACTCCTGTTCTGTCTTTGTCCTTTTCCATAACTATGCTAAAACTAACTGAATTATGATCGCTACCACCAAAATGCTCTCCCACTGATACTCCTTCCACCTGCCCATCAAACAAAATTGAGCTGATCTCATAAGGTCTGAGAAAGAGAGGGAGAGACAGAGACAGAAACAGATAGATGGATAGAAAGGAGAGATATATAGAGAGAACGAGAGAGAGAGAAAGAAAGAAAGAAAGCGAAAGAGAGAACAAAAGAAAGGATTTTCTGTTTTTACTCTCAAATACAGAAATCAAAACGCTGGAATAATTCATATTTAGACAAATATTACCAGGTAAGAACAAAAATTAAGTAGCAGGGGTGGATGATATAATCAAGGCAGCAAAACCTGTCTGTTTTTTGCATGTCCTGTGGACCTAGAGATTGTGCAATTTATTTTGCCACTCTTGCACCCATTATTATTTTATATTTATTGGACGTAGAATTTCTCTGCAATTTACTACGAGATGATAAAGTGCAGTAATAGTGTTACAAGATTTTAAAACACTGTTGTGAAGGACAGGGACTGGTGCAGATTGCTGACAGAAGACCAAACATTTGCAACTGACTGAGAAGCAAACCCCGCACAGGGAGTCACTTCAAGACTGACACGGCAATGAAGAGAGAATGGTGAACAGTGCAGTACACAGTTTAACACTTTCAGGAGGAAAACCTCATAATTCATGAGTGACTACGTCACGAGTGCATATGAAAGCCATCCTCATTTGTTCATTAAACTGGACACCCCAGAACTTCACCTTTTGCTTTTATTAAAAAACTTTTTTTTTCTTTACAGAATTTACTGAAAGAATTATGATAATTAATTCACAAGTCAAACTGTGGTGTAAATGTGGATGGATGGTTTTATAAGGTCAATAGAGACAAATAAATATATCTAGAATATATTAAAAGTCTAGAATAAAGCATGCACTTACTGTGTCTCAGTTACTTCCTGTAAGACTTTACAGAATTTGTTGATAACACCTATATTGTTATAAGACAGTATATCCTCTGACACTCCATGAGCAAGATATATATATATATATATATATATATATGCACACACATACCTATACATATACAAATAGCATAGACTATCAAATTAACAGGTATAGTTAAATAGGGAAACAGAATGGGTGAGAGAGATACAGATGTACAGATTCTGTTCAACAAATAAACACCAGAAAACTCCTTTTCGGAATTCCACTTCTAAGTCAATCAATCTGTAGCAGAAATTCTTACAACAATCTCATCGAAGTCCATTAATGTGTACAGACAAAGTGACACATACACCCAAGACTACTAGAGTAGTTTAGTTGCGCATTATTTTAATTCTTTAATATGCTCTTCAGTCCAAATTCATGTTGAGGATTTAATTTCCCAGGTTTTACAAAAGAATATCATGTTACTTCCTTCACAAGGAATGCAGCCTGCATCGTAGCCAAGCTGTCAGTCTGCACTGAAAATCTAATGTGTTGTTGTACCCACTGTTTCAACACGCTAAGAATAATTTCACAATTAGTTGCTGCTGCAATATAAATGATACAATTTCCTGTTGTGATATGGTTCCCTATCACCTTGTATGAAATGTGACAGTAAATAAGCAGCTCTGTTAGAAAGAAGAAGGGGCTTTATTCAGGCTCGTGTTGATGAAAAATCCTGCTTACTAAACAATTTTCATATTAAATCTGCCAAGAAACCAGAAATGATTTGGCTCTGGCCTCAAAATAATTTGTATTTCGTGAAGCAGTACAGACTTCAGTAGGATCTGTCAGGTTGCTGGAAGAGATGTGTAACTTAGGCAGATGAACGTCTCAAACATGAACTCGCTACCAAGTGGGACAAGAGGCTCATATCCCACTGGAGTCGTGTACAACCGGGCCTACTCTGAGCACATTTCACTGACAAGCTAGAGGGTCTTTTTTTCTTGCTGTGCCTCTGCTAATACTAATAATTCTTCCAGAAAACAGGAAATACTTATTTGCAGACTCTGCCTTTCCCTATGTTTTTGCCTGCCACTTGTTAATCTACAGCCCCTTTAGCCTTGGCATAGGTGGCTAACGGGATTGAGATGAGTTTTAAAGTTCTTCAAAGCTTTTCTGACTTTTTGTCCCCTCTATTGTGATCCTCCCCTTTGATCATCACCATCCCTTTAATAAATTTGCATGCAGTTATCTTCTCTTTCCATTGGAGTCCTGCCTCGACCAATCTGCACCTGGTGTGATGAACAGTTATGCAATAAGCTTACATTAGAGAATTGAGTGCTATTAGCAATTGACCTTCTCTACTAAGAACTGACATAGACCTGAAGGTTAAATTCAACCCCACCATGACAAATATGGGCAAAGAAATATTGCCCAATTCTGCTTGGAATGTCTTATCATCTTTAAAATGTCAGTACGCACGTAAAAGATGTAAAATGACACAGGTTACACATGACCAAACAAAGTTTACAAAAAAATGCAATGGCAGAAATTTAGCACAAATGTTTTAAAATGACCAGTGGCACCACGGGGGAGATTCCTGATTTGGCTGAAAGGCATACGCAGGCCAGGATGAGAAACCGTAACAAATATCAGTGTGAGAAGGCAAAGGGAAAGAGTGAAAGAAAAGGCTGAGGGAGAGAGTCACAAGTGTGGTAGCAGAGATAAGGCAAAAGGGAGACTCAGAAGAGAAATTGGAGGGGAAGAAAGACTGAAAGCAAAGGAGTAACATGAGGAAAGAGGCAACAGAGCTGAAGGCGAGGGTTTATTGATGTGAGCTGTGGGCACCAGTTGCGGCCACTGAGGCAGCTCAGCATTCGCTGAGCAGGAGCAAATTCGGCCAGCTTCGATGCTGTCCGAGGTCCTCAGCCGAGTCGTGGGGGTGGGAGGAGGGTGGGGGTGTGGAAGGCAATCGGGATGGAGGGTGGAGGAGGGCGAGCGGTGGTTGGCAGCGGCCCGCGGATTTAATGTGGTAAGGTGAGTAAAGAAGATAAAACTTACCTTTCGGGTAGCAGCCTCCAGTGGTCCCTATAAGGACTGCTGGCTTGACCACTAAGTGTGGAAACTGACCGTATAATACACGGCGTGAGGCCTTCTGTTTGCATATACAAAGGGCCGATCACCTCTTTCAGGTATGTGCCATTGAACTGAGCCTTGAATGAATCAAAGATGTTCAACTCTACCATCTCCCAACTGAATGCTCACTGAGGAGCCCTAACCAATATGGCGGGCAGTGCACTTCCGGCGTGGAATGAGCTTGCGCACACTGCCCGCTATATTGTGTCCTTAGGCCCTAGGGTTGATAAAGCTCTTGGAATGTCTTGGAGTCTCCAGGAATTGAAGATTAATCTCCAGGACACTGCTGCGAGCAAACCCAGGAGTAAAATCATCGGGACGTTGAGCAAAATTGTGGGTTTTTTTTCATTTTCTTTGAACGCTTTAATTTATTAGTTATAAAAATGTTGGAGATGGGGGATAAAAGGTTATTTCACAAACAGTCAAGATTTTTTTTTTATTCATTCATGGGATGTGGGCGTCGCTGGCGAGGCCGGCATTTATTGCCCATCCCTAATTGCCCTTGAGAAGGTGGTGGTGAGCCGCCTTCTTGAACCGCTGCAGTCCGTGTGGTGAAGGTTCTCCCACAGTGCTGTTAGGAAGGGAGTTCCAGGATTTTGACCTAGCGACGATGAAGGAACGGCGATATATTTCCAAGTTGGGATGGTCTGTGGCTTGGAGGGGAACGTGCAGATGGTGTTGTTCCCATGTACCTGCTGCTCTTGTCCTTCTAGGTGGTAGAGGTCGCGGGTTTGGGAGGTGCTGTCGAAGAAGCCTTGGCGAGTTGCTGCAGTGCATCCTGTGGATGGTACACACTGCAGCCACTGTGCGCCAGTGGTGAAGGGAGTGAATGTTTAGGGTGGTGGATGGGGTGCCAATCAAGCGGGCTGCTTTGTCCTGGATTGTGTCGAGCTTCTTGAGTGTTGTTGGAGCTGCACTCATCCAGGCAAGTGGAGATTATTCCATCACACTCCTGACTTGTGCCTTGTAGATGGTGGAAAGGCTTTGGGAAGTCAGGAGGTGAGTCACTCGCTGCAGAATACCCAGCCTCTGACCTGCTCTTGTAGCCACAGTATTTATATGGCTGGTCCAGTTAAGTTTCTGGTTAATGGTGACCCCCAGGATGTTGATTGGGTAACAAAGAGTCTGTTCTCTTTCAAGTTGGAGTGTGGACTAATGGCGGGAGTGTGGGGGGCAGTTTGTGGCAGGAGGTCATGTGACAAAACCTTCAGGGATATATCCGACCAGAGTTAGCAACCTTATAAGGTGCCCGTTTTATGCCTGTAAACCATGCATAATGTGATCCATTCTCTCGGCCATTGTGCCTTCACCCAGAAGAAATACAGGGAACGGAGAAGAAAAATGTGTGTGGAACATCGTTCCGACACCAGAATTAAATGGTGCTACTGTACCACACAATTTTAACTACATTGATATTGTGTTTCATTTCACTGCATATCACAGAGGAAGAACACTGCTGTATATCCTGTATCAGTCTATCGTTCTATCGAAAAAGACTTTGATAAGATTAGTGAATCCCCTGTGCCGTTGCTCACAGTTAGTTGGAGGAAATGCTCTGTCTTTTCAGTCATGTTTGTTGCAACAGGCTGAGAGAAATTATAGCTCCACCTTGGACCAAGCAAGTATAGCAGACATTCTTGTGTTGATTTTATTTTTAAAAGCATCTCCTTTGGACCAAATAAGAAGTCTCGCTATTATAGTGTTACCCATTGATTTCACTGGACTGTGACGGCATTACCAACATGAAGATTTAATATTTTAATCAGTAGTCACATTTACAATAGTTTTGCAAAATCAGTTCTGTATTTACTGGGGCCACAAATCTCTATCATAATCTGTGTAAGGCCACTTCTGGTTCTATCATTGAATTTATTGTTTATTCAAGTATTTTGATCCCCAGCTGTCATATTTAGAAATGCACTGTCTGTCATTAATAAAGAGCAGTGCAAGAGAAAGTAAAATAAAAGATGAAATATGCATAAAATGTACCGCAGACAATACATTTTTACCATGTTTTCCAGGTCCAGCAATATCCATTTTACGCACAGAAATCAGGTCACCTCTTTGGAATGCTGCAAGCATACGATAGTACAGGAGGAGAATTCGGTTCATTATCTCGTGTATATAGCTGACTCCAACTTTGTCAAATGTCGCAGTCTCCTTCAAGAAAACTCCATCTCGCTCTCTGCCTGCTCCCTGACATTCACTAATCAGCTTTCATATTGATAAAAATGCACATCTCGCAAGGACTCAACCATTTTTTGGAGTGTGAGTGTGTGTGTGGGAGAGAGTGTGTGAGTGTGATTGCGTGTGAGTGTGTGATTGTGTGTTTGACCGTGTGCGTGATTGTGTGTGTATGTAAATTTAACATGGTGCTCTGCTTCACTTTGACAGTTTCTTTATGGATTTAAATAATATATTATGAAAACTGATTTGGTTGGGTAAGCCTGTCTAATTGAAACTCATCCCCCTTTAACTCTAAGAATTATCCAGAGACCTGCAGCTGATTTATGAGTTTCAAGGTTTCAATCCTATTTAGTTTGTCCTGGTATGGCAGCCTCTCACTCAGAGGACAGGCCAGTGCTTCTTCATCAGTAAGCAAAACAAAACAGTTTGACTGGTGAGTCTTGATAACTTCTACCAGACAATCGAATGTGCTCATGCAAACTTGAACCTTTTCTATGAATTGTGGTCAATTATTTAAAGGCACATCTTCCAGTCACTGAGGCAGCAGAGAAGGACATTGAGGCTGATGTCTCGCATCAGAGAATCTGTGGCTAACTAAAGAAGTTAAAGATAGTGCGAGATTAAAAGAGGCTTATAATGTTGCCAAGAAGAATAGTAAGCTGGAGGATTGGGAGAATTTTAGAAACCAGCAAAGGATGACCAAAAAATTGATAAAGAGGGAGAAAATAGAATGAGAATAAACTAGCAAGAAATATAAAAACAGATTGTGAGAGCTTCTACAAGTATGTAAA
The DNA here is from genome assembly GCF_035084215.1 of Heptranchias perlo. Taxonomy (NCBI): domain Eukaryota; kingdom Metazoa; phylum Chordata; class Chondrichthyes; order Hexanchiformes; family Hexanchidae; genus Heptranchias; species Heptranchias perlo. The sequence goes on from NC_090360.1 coordinate 9,463,334, forward strand.
AAGGAAGAGAGTAGCAAAAGTAAACGTGGATCCCCTAGAGGCTGAGATGAGAGAAATTATAATGGGGAATAAAGAAATGGCAGAGATGTTAAACAAATGTTTTGTATCTGTCTTCACAGTAGAAGACACAAAAAATATACCAGAAATGGGAGGGAATCAAGGGTCTAATGAGAGTGAGGAACTTAAAGTAATTAATATCAGTAAAGAAAAAGTCCTGGAGAAATTAATGGGACAAAAAGCCGACAAATGTCCTGGACCTGATGGCCTACATCCTAGGGTTCTAAAAGAGGTGGCTGGAGAGATAGTGGATGCATTGGTTGTGATCTTCCAAAATTCCCGAGATTCGAGAACGGTCTCAGTGAATTGGAAGGTAGCAAATGTAACACTGCTATTCAAGAAAGGAGGGAGAGAGAAAACGGAACTACAGGCCAGTTAGCCTGACAACAGTCGTCGGGAAAATGCTGCATTAATTATTATTAAGGACATGGTAACAGGGCACTTAGAAAATCATAATAAGATTAGGCAGAGTCAATATAGTTTTATGAAAGGGAAATCGTGTTTGACAAATCTATTAGAGTTTTTTGAGGATGTAACTAGCAGGGTAGATAAAGGGGGTCCAGTGGATTTGGTATGTTTGGATTTTCAAAAGACATTTGATAAGGTGCCACATAAAAGGTTGTTACACAAGATAAGGGCTCATGGGTTTTGGGTTAATATATTAACATGGATAGAGGATTGGTTAACGGACAGAAAACAGACAGTAGGAATAAACGGGTCATTTTCAGGTTGGCAGGCTGTAACTAGTGGGGTGCCACAAGGATTAGTGCTTGGGCCTCAGCTATTTACAGTCTATATTAATGACTTAGATGAAGGGACCAAGAGTAATGTATCCAAGTTTGCTGATGATACAAAGGTAGTTGGGAAAGTAAGCTGTGAGGAGGACACAAGGAGTCTGCAAAGGGATATAGGCAGGTTAAGTGAGTGGGCAAGAAGGTGGCTCTAAGGGAATCAGGGATATGGGGATCGGACGGGAAAGGAGTTGAGGTTGAAAATCAGCCATGATCTTATTCAATGGGCGGAGCTGGCTCGAGGGGCTGAATGGCCTACTCTTGCTCCTATTTCTTATGTTCTTATAATTGAGTTATCTGGAGAGACTGGGGAAACACTTTTTTTTAGCCTGGTAAAGAGACGAAGGAGAGGAGATATTTGACCAGGTGTGCAGTGAAGTTGAAAACCTTTGATTCATTCAAGGCTCAGTTCAATGATATAGGGTGGGAGTTAAGAACTTTTAAAATTATTTTCCTGGATGGTTGAGCTAAGGTGGGCCTAGAGGACTCCCTCATCTGGATGGACCTTTTGATCCCTTCATAAGAACATGAGAAATAGGAGCAGGAGGAGGCCATACGCCCCTCGAGCCGACTCCGCCATTCAATAAGATCATGGCTGACCTTTTACCTCAACTCCACTTTCCCACTCTATCCTCACTTAGGTTACTCATAGACTTTGACTGAAATCGTCAAGAAAATTAATGTCCTCCTCTTTAAATTCTATAATTATTTCATCTCAAGCATTTTTCTGGTAAGAGGGAACTTTTCAGGACATTGTATCCCTCCATGTAACAAAGATAAAAATTACAATGGGGAAGGAGAGGCCAAGACTCCTCTTTTTTAGGGTATTTTTTTTGGTCTTCTATGCTGTGGACCTTCTCATTCAGGGGGCAGGCAGTTGAGCAGCTAACCAATGGTACACACTGCAGCCACAGTGCGCCGGTGGTGAAGGGACTGAATGTTTAGGGTGGTGGATGGGGTGCCAATCAAGCAGGCTTCTTTGTCCTGGATGGTCTCGAGCTTCTTGAGTGTTGTTGGAGCTGCACTCATCCAGACAAGTGGAGAGTATTCCATCACAGTCCTGACTTGTGCCTTGTAGATGGTGGAAAGGCTTTGGGGAGTCAGGTGGTGAGTCACTCGCCGCAGAATACCCAGCCTCTGACCTGCTCTTGTAGCCAAAGTATTTATGTGGCTGGTCCAGTTAAGCTTCTGGTCAATGGTGACCCCCAGGATGTTGTTGGTGGGGGATTCGGCGATGGTAATGCCGTTGAATGTCAAGGGGAGCTGGTTAGACTCTCTCTTGTTGGAGATGGTCATTGCCTGGCACTTGTCTGGCGCGAATGTTACTTGCCATTTATCAGCCCAAGCCTGGATATTGTCCAGGTCTTGCTGCATGTGGGCTCGGACTGCTTCATTATCTGAGGGGTTGCGAATGCAACTGAACACTGTGCAATCATCAGCAAACATCCCCATTTCTGACCTTATGATGGAGGGAAGGTCATTGATGAAGCAGCTGAAGATGGTTGGGCCTCGGACACTGCCCTGAGGAACTCCTGCAGCAATATCCTGGGGCTGAGAGAATTGGCCTCCAACAACCACTGCCATCTTCCTTTGTGCTAGGTATGACTCCAGCCACTGGAGAGTTTTCCCCTTGATTCCCATTGACTTCAATTTTACTAGGGCTCCTTGGTGCCACACTCGGTCAAATGCTGCCTTGATGTCAAGGGCAGTCACTCTCACCTTACCTCTGGAATTCAGCTCTTGTCCATGTTTGGACCAAGGCTGTAATGAGGCCTGGAGCCGAGTGGTCCTGGCGGAACCCAAACTAAGCATCGGTGAGCAGGTTATTGGTGAGTAAGTGCCGCTTGATAGCACTATCGACGACACCTTCCATCATTTTGCTGATTATTGAGAGTAGACTGATGGGGCGGTAATTGGCCGGATTGGATTTGTCCTGCTTTTTGTGGACAGGACATACCTGGGCAATTTTCCACATTGTCGGGTAGATGCCAGTGTTGTAGCTGTACTGGAACAGCTTGGCTAGAGGCACAGCTAGTTCTGGAGCACAAGACTTCAGAACTACAGCTGGGATGTTGTTGGGGCCCATAGCCTTTGCTGTATCCAGTGCACTCAGCCATTTCTTGATATCACGTGGAGTGAATCGAATTGGCTTCTGTGATGGTGGGGATATCGGGAGGAGGCCGAAATGGATCATCCACGCGGCACTTCTGGCTGAAGACGGTTGCAAACGCTTCAGCCTTGTCTTTTGCACTCACGTGCTGGACTCCGCCATCATTGAGGATGGGGATGTTTACAGAGTGTCCTCCTCCCGTTAGCTGTTTAATTGTCCACCACCATTCACGACTGGATGTGGCAGGACTGCAGAGCTTTGATCTGATCCATTGGTTGTGGAATCGCTTAGCTCTGTCTATAGCATGTTTGTTCGTTTTTACTTTCGTTTGGAGTTTGTCCATATTCATATGCAGTGCAAAAACATATGGCATGCTAACCCCTGTAGCTGATACTCCAGCCACTACAATCAACGTCTGCAGGTTTCAGTATAGGAGAGCATGCTAACAGGTACCCACATGTTGCTTATCTTCTCATGGCCTTTCTCCAGCATAGATAACAGAACATTCATTTGGTAAAGTTCAAAGTTTATCATCTGTCCTGTTTGCAATCATAGGGTCACCGGTACAGCCAACTAGTGCCACCAAGAACAAGCCCTAGTCCATATTCATGGTTATAAGGGGAGGAGTACAGCCAATCTGTAAATATCTCCTTTATGACAGTTCCTTCGATAATATTGTTTCTCTATAATCCCTCGACAGAAACCCGCAAAAATAAAACTTGTCAAAGATAAACGGATGGCAGGGGCATATGGGGAGGCAGATGAGGTGCTTTGCAAGTGATAAAACAAACAGGGAAGGATGAAAAGAGCATATAGGTGAGAGAAAGTATTGCGGTATGCATGAGGTTATTCTAATGGGAACAGTATATGGGAGGTCAGGGCAGTATGACAGAGGTTAAAGTAGAGTTGGTTCAAGATGTCAGATGGAGGTTGGTGAGAATGTTAGAGGCGATGAGAAGTATTAGTGAATGATTTGTAGAGAACAGAGAACAAGACAGATGTCAACATAAGGATACAAACTCCTGCAATATGGCAGCAGTCACGCTCGCTCTCAACCTCAAGTCAAAGGCCACATCTGCTTTAAGAGATGATCCCACTGGTTGTGTATTCCTGAACAAGCAACTGAGGGAACAGACAGGCAGGTCGTTGCCACAAGTGGGCTAAGCCCATGACATAAATGTTCAGTTTGTCACTGTATATATTGTGCACCAATATTTTTATTTAAATTTTATTTCTAGTATAGTCTTATGAAAAGATAGTTTCTTAATTCATACAAAAAAAGAATTTATGTCATTCCATTTAGATCTTCAGATTATTCGATGTGGCATTTTCATTGAAATCCTGATCTTAAATTCTGAATTCCAACCCTTCCGCTCTATGCTCACTCTCAGTTTCTCAAAGTGCCCTTAGTCCATGGATAGGATTTGCCTCAAGTTGGGAATACGAATGAGGTTGTTCACCTATATACAGACCAACCACTCAATCTTTACAAAGTGACATGTGCGAATTGCGCCAATCAGTTCTTATGAATGATGGCATTATGAGCATCCCCGATAGCCCCACGATCTTATTCCAGCACAAATCCTTGATGGTATGCCTCCATACTCTGTCTGTCATTGCTGTTCGCTGAGAAGAAGACAGTAATGTCAATCAGTCGTGTCACACTATACAGGAAGCAGCAGGAAACAAGTATTTATAAACCTTCACAGGACTGTATTATGAACATTTAAATCTCAATTTAAGATTGGAGTGATATTGACACCACTGTGTCAGCCAATGAGTTGAGGTAGGGGCGGGATTTGTGGTTTTAATTTACAGAGTCTCCGAACTCATGACTGAAACTACAGCAAACCGAGTCTCCCGAGTACAGCAGGATTATTCCACTAGCAAAATTGCAGTGAGTGCAGGATAGTTACATAATACAAATTATGAGCGTAAAATCAATCCCAGTCAATCCAGCAGGGCGGTCTCGAGGCGTGATTGACGGGGGAATTACCTAATCATCTCCATTCTGGCCGGGACATGTGGTGTCACTAATAGCAGACATTTAAAGTTGAGAAACACGTATGCTATCGGCATTCCTTGAGCCAGTGTGTGCTTCATTACACCTGAAGAGCCAGGGCTTCAGACCATAGTTTTGATGTGTATGTACATTGAGACCAGTGCTGGAGCTGCTCGGTTCTCTAAGCACGAATCTCACATAGCTGGCTGCAAGCCAAAAGTAAAACTGCCAGGACTGCAGAGAAGACTCATTTTTTGGTGTCTTCTGGAATGCAGGTCTTAGCAAGTCCCTGCAGTTTTACATTTGGCTTGGAGCCAACTGCAGATGATCTACACTTGGGGAGTCCGGTGGCATTTAGTGCAACATAAAGTGCCTTTGGTTACCTGCGCAAGAATATATCGAATTACGTATACAAAACACAATTGGGGTGAAATCACACTTTACAACATCATCATGCAAACACAGTTGTATGAAATTCCTCTGTCCGCTATTCGGTAAAGGCATTAACCTTACAGTTTCTGCTTCACACCAATGTTGCAGCTGGATTACAGATGCACCTTTAAATAAAGTAGCCCTTAAAATAGCAGATAAAGAAATTATCTCAGTGCACGATAACATGTGCCAATACACTGATTGTCAAAAGCGTTGTTCAGATGTACAACAGCAGTTACCAGGCCAACGAGAACATTGGGATGAAAGTCGGCAACTTTCCAAGGATGAGAACCTCAGTGAAGGAAAAAGACAGAGGTATGCAACTTACAGTACAGTGGGGCAGCCAGGTAGGGACACCTGTACTGTATCACAGCTCTTGTTTACACTACCTGCAAATGCGATTATTGGAATCCAGGCTTATCTAGTAGGCTTACACTGTTGAGGTTGTTGGAATAGCTAGCTTATATAAATTATTTCATGTGTCAATATTCCAAAATTTAGATTATGTAGACAGCTAACTTGCATAAATTGCTTTGGATAATAACTGGCAACTATGGGCTCTGTCTGTGCCATAGTTATTCCAGATCTGATCCAGCCCTCTCCATACAGCCTTCTGCTTGGAGACAGCCAGTGTTACAAATATACATGAATGATAGTATGAGCTAAGTGAGACTTAAGGAGTAATTATTTTACACCCAGTGTAATGGATGTGAATTTGGTTCAATCATTTCAAAAAGAAATGAATGGATTCCAGATTCAACAGGAAACAAAATGATACGACCTTGATGTGAAGGCAGGAGGAAAAAGCAAATGGCTTACATAGGTCTTAGCAGGACATAAATAATGGGGCAAGTTTGATGAACTGAATGATCTTTTCTTGTGTTTTCATTCTTTTCTTCCAACATTAACATTACACGTTGTGGCCTTCCATAAACTTGTTGGCTCATCTCGAGCTAGTAAACATTAAAGAGTTGTCAGGGCTGCCAGGGGAACGGACGCACACGCATCGATTCCAGCATCAAAATACAACCTCCCCATCTACTGGGTGCAAGCTCCTCTTGTTAAAGATGGACATGGTCATTCTCTGCAGGCGCACAGATGAATAAATCGACTGCATCCCAAAATATGGGTAATGCCGCAATGACAAGGGATGTCTCTTCAGTACCCTATTGCTGCTGCAGGGTGTAGCAAGCTGATGTAGCATTAAGTCATCCTTAGGAATGAAAGCGATTTAAGCAATGGATATGGACAGGAATGACTGACTTAATGCGGTCCATGGTTGCTCATTGGAGTCTTAGGAACATAGGAACAGGAGTAGGCCATTCAGCCCTTCGTGCCTGCTCCGCCATTTGATAAGATCATGGCTGATCTGTGATCTAACTCCATATACCTGCCTTTGGCCCATATCCCTTAATACCTTTGATTGACAAAAATCTATCTATCTCAGATTTAAATTTAGCAATTGAGCTAGTATCAATTGCCATTTGCGGAAGAGAGTTCCAAACTTCTACCACCCTTTGTGTGTAGAAATGTTTTCTAATCTCGCTCCTGAAAGGTCTGGCTCTAATTTTTAGACTGTGCCCCCTACTCCTAAAATCCCCAACCAGTGGAAAGAGTTTCTCTCTATCCACCCTATCTGTTCCCCTTAATATCTTATAAACTTCGATCAGATCACCCCTTAACCTTCGAAACTCTAGACAATACAACCCCAATTTGTGTAATCCCTCCTCGTAACTTAACCCTTGAAGTCCGGGTATCATTCTAGTAAACCTACGCTGCACTCCCTCCAAGGCCAATATGTCCTTCCAAAGGTGCGGTGCCCAGAACTGCTCACAGTACTCCAGGTGCGGTCTAACCAGGGTTTTGTATAGCTGCAGCATAACTTCTGCCCCCTTGTACTCCAGTCCTCTGGATATAAAGGCCAGCATTTCATTAGCCTTATTGATTATTTTCTGAAAGATCTTAAAGGTGCTGGTAGCATAGAAGGTGGGCATTATCATTACATTTACTGGCACAAACAGCAAGTAACTAGAATAAGCTTAACACTCCCCACCATAAAGCAAAAAACATTCATTTATTAAATCTAAACCTTGTAATTTAGGTCAATCTGTTAATCGTCTGTATATTCTAATGGATATTCATCTTGCCACAATAAGAGCTGTGGCATAAACACACAATGACTATTCTCAAATCAGCAAAACTTGTCAAGACAACATCCACTTATATAATTATCAGAACTAATGGTTGGAAATAGCCTGTTTGAAAAAGGTTTCCACCAACTGATATTAAATTGGATAAATGCACCATGTGATGAGGCCCCGAGTTACACAGATTAGGATGGTTCCAGGTTGAATCCTTGGTTTGTGCTCAGTTAGCCAATCTTAACTAAAGCAATAGCGGGTGCACCAAACGAGCCTCTGTATTCTTGGGCAAAGGAGAGAATCATCAACCAAGGCCACTGCTCCTGATTGTTCTCCAGTGACCTCTGTTGGAAAGTGCATGTCTGTGGGTATCAGATGAAAACAACACTGGGTTTGACTGAGAAAATGGTAAAATAGATTTTAAAAGTTGTAGTATAACTCTGAGGACTGGCTTATGGATCTGGGCAAAATTGTGCCATTATATGGTGCACATATCGATTATCGCGCTCATCAAGGAATGAACTAAGATAACTGCCTTTGTGGTTGCATTGGTGTATTTTCTGGCAGGCAAGGTTCTTGTGACACCAACAAGCTGCTCTCAAACCTCTTCTCAAAGTCCATCATGTACACCACAGGAGTAGGTGTGCATTGCAGCAGCCCCAGTTTTAAACCTAAATCTTTTACACCATCAAGACACACCTCAGTTTAATGAGATGGTAGTGTCCCTTTAAAGATAAAGCACCAAACTGACTTTCTCATCATTCTCTCCAAAATTAAGCACAATTCATGATGGATTTTCTGCCACGGATCACCACTTAAAAACTTCAGCCCGAGCGAAGAGAGATTTCTGGATGGTTGACTCCGCGTTTGTAAAGTTGACAAGTGCAGCACTTTGAAAAGATAGGTCCAATATCTATTCTCTTATTAAAAGAAAACAGAACTTAGCAAAAAGATGAGACACCTAGGGCTCGATTTTAGGGTCGGGTTACCTGCGGGTTTCCAGCGGGGGGGCCCCGAAAATCCCGATCTCCGATCACGTGACCGGATTCGGACGAAATCCCGGCCACTTCCGGGTACCGCGCTGACGTGCGGGGCTGCGCGCGAAAGCCCCGCTGGTGGGAATCCCGCAGGCAATTAAAGCCAGCGGGGTTCCACTTGAGAGCACTTAACTTGCTCGTTGTGGTCAGTTAATGAGCTGAAGCAGCTGTCAAAAGAGGAAGTGTGGGATTTTAGGTTCAACGCAGTCAGTTTCCCACACTGGGGGAAACAGTACCCTTCAAACCAGGCGTGTTGCAGCCAGCAGCCTGTGGCAGGTGCCAAGGTGCGCTCCACGGGGGAGAGCCCTCACCCACGCAGGAGGCCACCGCGTCACATAGGGCAACCCCTGCCCTCCACCAACCCCCGCCAAGCCAGAGGACAGACCGACACGAAACCGCAGCCCCAGTCCGAGGACCCACCCACCTACCCTGCACAACCCCTCACACCAACACCTGCCAGATGGGTGGTGCGTTGACATCGTCGGAGGACGAACAGGATGACCAGCCCCAGCAGCCTCGCAGTCCACGCCGTCCGCCTCGGAGAGGTGGGGCCCCCCAACACGGTGCTGCGGCACACCCACCTGCACAGCAGTGCATACGGAGGCTCAGAGTCAATCGCCAGGTAGTCGCCGACATCTGCAGCCTCCTTAACGACGAGCTGCTCCCTGATGGACCAAGCAGCATCTTCTTACCTGTCGCCGTCAAAGTCACCACTGCCCTCAACTTCTTCGCATCCGGTTCCTTCCAGGGTGCCACCGGGGACATCACCAGGGTCTGTCAGTCCTCTGCACACAAGTGCATAAGGCAGGTCACCGATGGGTTGTTCCGCAGGGCCTCCCACTACATCAACTTCGCCATGGACGAGCGCAGCCAGATGGAGAGGGCGGTTGGATTCCATGCCATGGCCGGCTTCCCACGGGTGCAGGGTGTAATCGACTGCACCCACATCGCAATACGGGCACCTCCGCATGAGCCAGGGCTGTTCATCAACAGGAAGGGGTATCACTCCATGAACGCCCAGCTCATCTGTGACCACCGCCAGAGATTCCTACACGTGTGCGCCAGATACCCCGGCAGCTGCCACGATGCCTTCGTCCTCAGGGAGTCCGCCGTCCCGCCCATCCTGCAGGCACCCAACGCCGGCAACGGCTGGCTCCTCGGCGACAAGGGGTATCCCCTCCACACGTGGCTCATGACACCTCTGAGGAACCCCATCACCGAGCTGGAGCGTCGGTACAATGACAGCCACACTGCTACCAGGTCTACAATTGAGCAGACCATAGGGCTTCTCAAGATGCGCTTCAGGTGCCTTGATCGTTCTGGGGGAGCGCTCCAATACACACCATTCAGAGTGGGACGAATCATAGTTGTCTGCTGTGCCCTGCACAACATGGCCCAACAGAGAGGGGTGCCGCTGGAGGAGGCCCCATCCACACCCGCCACCCACATTGAGGAAGGCGAGGGCGAGGAGGAGGAGGAGGAGGAGGCAGAGGAGGAGGAGGCGGAGGAGGAGGACGCGCCCGAGGATGTTGGACGACCCATGCGCCGAGCCGCGACTCACCGGGATGGTCGCCGGGCCAGGGACGCACTCATACGTCAACGGTTCTCCTAGAGTCAGACACTGCGAGGCGCTCGCATCTCCTCACCTGCACATGTGAGCGGCCATACCAGCCCCCTCCACTGAAGAGTGCTGCCAGTAATCCTGCACCCACAGCAGTGTGCCCAATGGGTGGCAGGAGGTGTTCGCCGTCATGATGGCCTCCACGGAACGCAACTATTGCACAAGCCGCGGAAGAATGGACGAGAGGTGGCAGGAGTGGTGAGAATAGACTATTTAATATCTGGAATGTGACATTATATAAGAAACAAAGTACAAAATAATAAACACCCTGGTGTATTCCCTTTGTGATTATAAGGCCTTTGCAATTCTTCTCCGGGAACCCCTACGTGGTGCTACCCCTGTGGCTCCAGCAGAGGTAGTGGCAGGTTGCTCGTCTTCTTGCCTTGACCGGGTAGATGCTTTTGGCGGACGGCCCCTGGGTTTCGGTGCCCGTGAGGGCACCTCCACAGACTGCTCCTCCTGCACCGGGGCAGGGGCAGACTCGGCCACCTGGAGAGGAGGCACCATTGCGGGTACTGGTTGAGAGGTGGGCGACGGGTGGGACGTGGGGACGCCTTGAGAGGCTTCCATGTCCCCGGTCACCATCATCCCTCTCTTGGCCTTGGCCCACATCACCCCTTCCACCCTGCTGGACGGCAGTTTGGATGGCATGTGTGAGGCCTTGCAAGGCCACCCCTAGTGTATCCCTCAGCCTGTTGGTGGCGTCGGAATGTTGCTCACCCTGAATCCGTACAGACGTTGTCAGGGCCTGCAAGGACTCGAAGTGGAGCTGTGCGTGACGCTCGAGGGAGGCCAGCCTGTCCTCCACCGCAGACAGTCCCGCACCTACCCGCAACACTGTGTCGCCGGTACCCTCCTGTGCCTGCGCCACCAATGCCCACATGCAGGAGGTGGACTCCTCCATCGCCTGCGCTATTGTGGACAATGCGCGCGGCACCTCTGCCAGTACCTCAGCAATTAGCTGGTGGCCCTCGACGACTCTCCTTTTCACTGGTGGCCCCCTGGGTTCAGCATCTGGGTCCGGCTGAGCAGAGCCTGGAGATGAGTGCTCCCTCGGTCGCGGACCCTCCGCGGCTGCCCCTGCCACCAGGGTCTGCTCATGCTCACTCGTGCGCAGTGACTCACCAAGTGCTACCCCAACTAGTTGGCGAGGGGGACCCACCGAGGTGCGTGTCTCTGCGCTGGTGGATGGTTGGCTCTGATGTGACGATGCACCCTCAGAGACCGCCATGTCCTCTGAGGAATCGCCCTCCACGCTCGCTTGACCCAAAGACGGACCTGCAAGAGAACAGAGGGCACTTTGAGGCATGTGGACCAACTTGACAGTGCGCCTGATGGCAGGTGATGAGACGGTAACTCGCGATCATGGGTGTTGAGTGTCAGCTTTCCCTTACCGGCCGTTTCGGCAGCGACACACTCGCCATCGGCCACCGACAGGCAATGTCGCGTGCGGGCGAGGTCGAGCGCCTCCATCTCTGCGTCGGTGAGCTCCACCACTTGCGGCGGCCCACCTCCGGTGCGTGCCCTTTCCCTATTGTTCTTGCTTCTCTTCTCCTGTGAAGGCAAAACACAGATGTGTGAGTGGGTGCGTCTTGCATCGTGAGACGCATCGAGCATCGGTGTGGTTGGGTTGAGCGTGGCGCGGAACGGATGGGAGGAAGCGTGGGCCACGTGCCCATCCCATTGCATGGGGATTGGGGTGTGTGGTAGTGTTTGGGTGGGGTCAGGGATGGTGGGTACTTGCGTGCACGGCGAGGATGGTGAATGAGTGGCTGTGAGGATTGCTGATGGAGCGCAGTGGTGGCTGTGCAGGAGGGGGTTGTGATCTGCTTGGCGTGATGGTGGGGACGGGATGTGGGAGGGTGCGTTGGTGTACTCACCTTGCCAGACCTAGTCAGGTCATTGAAGCGCTTGCGGCACTGCTCCCAAGTCCTTGGGGTGTTGCCCCTGCTGCTCACCTCCGCCGCCACCTCTGCCCATGCCTTCCTGGTTGCGGCGGCAGGGAACTTGCGCCCATCTTCTGGGAAGAGTGTTTCCCTCCTCCTCCTCACGCCCTCCAGCATCAGCTGCAGTGCCAGATCTGAAAAACGGGGCGCAGCCTTTCCCCTTTGTTGAGCCATTCTCCCAGACCTCTTGCTTGCAGCAGGAGGGGCTTTGGGAGACTGCCCCTTTAACTGGAGCTCCTACATCGCGTCGACGGTACTGCGCATGCGCAGCCGGCCGGCACGCAGCTGGGGAGCGCAGAACCCGGAAGCAGGGTTTAATGGGTCCAATTATCCCGCGATCGCGTGGGGGACGCACACAATTAGCCGTCCGCGTTTTCGACGCTCCCGGAGGACCACCCGCTGGGAACCCGCAGGCCTGCTAAATTCGAGCCCCTAGAATCTCATGCGCAGGTAACGCAAAGCATATTGTAATTAACTGTGCAAATGCTCCATATAGTTATTCACTCTATGACTTGACTATCAATATGGAACCATCAAGTAGAAAATACATTTCATTTAAATTATGCCATTAAATTGTTGAGCTAAAAGGTCATTACATAATGATTCTTGTAATGACTTTCAGTAGAGTATAACTCTACAGCTTCTGAGGTGCATGCAAATAAGTCAAGTTTTTCGAAACGTTGTACCTTACTAAAGAATTTTGGTTTCATTCCCCCCTTACTCCCCTCTTGTCCTAAAGGTACAGACTTATGCTGGAATACAATACCAACGGAATGGGCATCCCTCAGTACACATCCTCCCCCAAGTGGTCATTCTTTACATGCAATGTCCACAGACCATTTGAGCTTGGGGAGCTCAATACCATCATCACTCAACATCGACACACACAAACACACACACACATGCTCATTTGATAGCAATCACAAGTGAGAACCCCAAGTGATGTTTCTTCTTCCCAGCTCAGTGGTACTGAAGCTAACTGCAGCACCTGCTCAGCTAAGGACCCTTCGTCGGTCTTACAATACAACATGGTAACCGAGCTTTTTTTTCTTTTCAGATGCTGGAAGGCCCGCTGTATATTTGCATCAAAATTTCTGCTTTTCTTTCCAATGCAGTTAGTTAGTGCCCATTGTTTTGGGAATGCCTTTGGGAATGTAACTGGTATTTGTAAACTTGTTGCAATTTTTCATGTAATCAATAGAAAATAATGTTTTTTTTCCAATTTTAACATTTCCCAAGCAGAGGGAATGTCACTTAGGTTTTAAATCCCCGTCTTCCTTGCCATAACAGTGCTGTACACCAAGAATGTACTGGCATTCCTAACACCCAACATTTCTATCGTGTTAATGACAGGAAATATATCAAATGACATTTTCATGCTATTAATGTGTCATTTGAATACTTCTGCCAATATAAGGGTTGATGGGAGTAATTCTGACTTTATGCAATAGTGTTAAAACAGGCGTTAGCAAATCAGCAGCCCGTTTTATACCTCTCCCAATTTTTATTTACATTGAAGCCAATGTACCATCGCACAAAGTCAAAATTATCCCTGATACATCCAATGTGTCCCATTGCTTCCGGTGGGATATTCACGTACGTGGTGGTGAGGCATTGGGTGCAGACAGGACAGTGCCTCGTCCGACCTTCCACCGTCACCAATTGGAGTGGTGCTGAGAAACTTGGGTAATTCCAGAGGAATATTTCCCCTTTCATGTCACTTGCATGTTTTCCGGTGGTGTAGTCCCAGAACAAGGGCCAATAACATCTTTTCCATGGAAAAGCAAGCCATAGAAATTTAGCAGAGACATGCCAATTACTTTTAAATAAGCAAGAACACTGCCAACGTTGGGTCTGTGCTTTAACATTAATTAGATCTGTTTACTCCAGGGATCAATGGGAGGAATATGGGCCAAAGTCAGCACCTCCTCCAATAATGGTGACTCACAAAATTATTACACTTTAATTCACTATACCCAGAGCAAACTAGAAAGAAAAGTAAGGAATCTTACAACACCAGGTTATAGTCCAACAGTTTTATTTGAAAAATAAAACTGTTGGACTATAACCTGGTGTTATAAGATTCCTTACATTTGTCCACCCCAGTCCATCACCGGCATCTCCACATCATAGAAAGAAAAGAGCAGCATTTATATACCATCTTATCATGACCCTAAGAAACATCTCATAGTACTTCACATATAATGAATTATTTTGAAGTAAAGTGACTTATTTACACAAATGCAGCAACTATTTTGTACAAGTAAACTTCCACAAACAGCAATGAGAGAAATGGCCAATTAATCTGTTTTTATTTGTGTTGGTTTAGGGAGGAATGTTGGTCAGGGCACCAGTAGAACTCCCTGCTGTTCTTCAAACATTGCTATGGGATCCTTAATGGCCACTTGAACCATTAGATGGACCTTAGTTTTAACATCTCATCCACAGGAACGGGCATTTGGGAATGCTGCTTAACACCTCATCTGAAGGACAGAAACTCTGACAATACAACATTTCCTGAATACTGCAGTGGAATGTTAGCCTAGAGTATTTACTCAAGTCCTGGGATGGGGTTTGATTCCACAGCCTGGTGACGAGAATTCCATCAACTGAGCCAAGCTGACAATTAACTCCTGTAATGAGGAAATCCCTGTCAGAAGTAAACTGTCTTCTCACAGTTAGGCAGGAAGAGCTTATCTGAATCTGGTTCGACAAGCTGGGACACCAATGAATATATAAGCAGATCATTTTCCTTGCTGAAAAAGTGCATCAAAATGAGCAATAATTTTATTCAGATTTTGTTCACTGACTTATTTGCATTAAATCCAGTTTTCCAATACATTAAATACCCAATCTCCCATTATAATAACATAGTAATACGTGTTATTCCACAGATGCAGGCACCTAGCTCCTGCTCTATTTCTGTATATTGTTCTCAGGGGCAGGGTTTCCTGAGCTAAGGAGGCTACAGTCAATAATTTGCTCGATCTTTGTATGAACTGTCACCGTTAAATCACTGTTCTCCAAACAGCACTGACAGTGAATACCAGTAACTCAAAACATGGCAGAAGAGAACATTCCTTTAAAGGAGACATCTCGGCAACCATTTGATTCTCCATGCATTTTAATCAATATTAATGAGTTTTTGTTAAAGCAAATCACCAATCCAATTTATTAATAGCAACACTTTTATTATTTTTAAAGTAATAAATGATTTATTAAAATTACAAAATGAAATTGTCCTGACTGTGGTGTCATGAGGGCCCGTTCAGCGATTACGGCAGAATGGTTATTTTGGTGTTAACCCTACTTAGGCATAATTACCATAAGTGCATATTTTGTGCAGTTAATTAATCACAGATTGGTGCATAATTGCCAAGTAGGAAATTATGAATTAAATCAAATATGATGCCTCCAAAGGTTCATTTGTTAAAGCACTTTGTGATGTGGTAATGGTCCACACTGACCTGAATGGTCTCAAATTTGACCCATGACCTGATTGAGTGAGTTGACCTGACCCAGGAAGGCGGTGTGGAGACTACAAATGGCCTCAGAACTCCTGGTTGGGCTTGGGGAAATCATCAAGTAGGACTATCAAGTGACCTCTGCTGGAAGAAATGCACACATGAACATCAGCTGAGGACAGAATTGCGCTCAGATATGGAGCTCCCCATAGTAGAATAGCTTGATGATAGTTATTAGCTGGCATCACATGAAGAATGGCCACTTGAGTGAGGCATTGGAGGACAAAGTGCCTGCGCGCCCATACCTTGGCACAAATTATTGTTATCAGGAAACAAGTAGAAAAAAAATGGGGTAAAAGCAATTATTATGCATAGAAATACATAGAAGTTACAAGAGGGAAACAGACCATTTGGCCCAACCAGTTCAGCATTAACCCTCCACACAAGCAAATAGTTCTAATCACATTTAGCCTGTTTCTATATTCCTCCAACCCCCTTTCCTCCATCCACCTATCCAATCTAATCTTGAATGTTGACATAATTTCTGCCTCAACCACTAAGCCTGGAAGTGAATTCCACATCCTCACATCACTGTGTGAAGAAGTTTCTCCTGTTCTCTGTTCTAAATCTCTTGTATCTATGGCCCCCAGATCTTGACCCCCTCAGCTAATGGAAACAGTCTGCTTCTATCTATTCTGTCCCATAGTTGCATCATTTTAAACATTCCTATTATATAACCTCATAATCTGTGTTGTTCTAACAAAAAAAAATACATTTTTGAAGTTTTTCTTCCAATTTGTATTTCCTCACACCAGGCAGCAGCCTCAATATCTTTCGTATGATGTGGAACCCAATTCTGCACACAGTACTCTAACTGGGATCTTATTAAGGTTTTATATAGGCCTATCATTACCTCTTGGCTTTTATATTCTATACCTCTTGTGATAACACCTAATATTCCATTAGCTTTTTTTACATCCTTATGAACCTGAGATGCTGCTTTTAATGTCCTGTGAACCTGTACCCCCAATCCCTCTGCTCTTCCACAGCAACTAGCCTACTTCCATTTAAACTATAATTACTGCTGTTATTTGTTTTAAATGCATCACCTCACACTTACCCCATCTTATCAATATCTCTTTGCAGCTTCCTTGGTCTTCGAAAGAATTAACTAAACTTCCTAGCTTTGGTATAATTTGCAGATTTCAACACCATTCCCTCTAGGCCTATATCCAAATCATTGATAGAAACAGAGAACATTCGTGGCCCCAGAACTGAACCCTGTGTGATGCCACTACCTACTTCCAACCACTTTGAAAAATTGCCTTTAACTCCTATTCTCTTTTTTCTTCCTTCTGTCTCCAGTTTGATATCCTCCCCCTAATTCCACACCCCAAAATCTTCTGTAGTAATCACTTGTGTGGTATATTATCAAGGGCTTCCCTAAATTCCATGTACACAACATAAATTGGACCTGACTAAAATAAGCTAACTAGTGATACATTGGGATTTTTCAATGTGCTGATAACATTACAAGGCACATTTGAAATGAAGTTTAATACCTTATGGCTGCATCAGGAACAAGTAGACACAAATCTTTTAAATATGTCCAACTGGATATGAAAGTGATACAACACATACAACTGACTGTGATGCGATCGTACAGGATCTGTAAGCAACATATGTGGTTTACTTAAAAGGACAGCAAAAAATAACAAATGTAAACTGCACTCGATCTAGTTATTATTTACCTGGCACAAGGCAAGCTACCTTCTTTTAGCATATTTAATGCAGCAAGACCAGAGGGTAAAAGTACAAAGTGACCAAAGCATTTCAAAATGTCCACAATATTGGCCCACCTTGTGTCAATGCCTCAGCAATTTTATTTTATTACCAGCATCTTACCAAAGTTGCCATTCTTCATTTATGAGCCATGTGGCCAACAAGAATTGACAGGGAATTCATTCATGGAGTGGGTATGAGGGGTAAGGGAACTCACAGCTGATCCCAATCCTGTTCTCATCTAACACCCACACACAAGTACTTCCAACAATGGTCACTAGATAGCAAGCAGAAGTCTGAAACTTTGCTAATTTTCCTCTCTGAGCCTATGGACATAGCATCCAACCATTACCCAAACTGTTATCTACTAACACAGCACAAACTAGGGATTTAACTGGTGACTTTCTTGGTCTGTATAGTTCAATACCTCACATAATACATTTATCACTGAGCCATTGGGTAGCTGCAGAAACTGAGAAACTATACTTATGGGGAGAGACTTAAGATACTGGAACTATTTCCACTGAAGCAGAGGATGCTAAGAAGAGTGTTGAGATTTTTTTTTTTAACTATGAGGGTTGTGCTGGAGTGAGTAGGGAAATACTATTTTCTCTGGTCAAGGAGTCACTGACAAAGGGTCTTCAATTCGGAAATGTCACAAAGAGAATGAGGAGAGAGGTTAGAATATATCTCTTTACATAGAGGGCTGTTGGAGCATGGAATTCTTTGTCACAGAGGGAAATGTGGATAAATATTTGAAGGAGAGGAAGATACATGGCTATGGGGAGTGAGTAGGGCGGTGGGATTGGTTTTGAAATGCTTTAGCAAACGGCTGAATGGCTTCCTTTTGTGCGGTAAACCTTATGTATTTCCTGCCCTAGATAGAATCTTCAATGGGTGGCATGGGATGAATCTGAGCCATGTTCCAGACATTGTCCACTCAACACACGCCATTGTTTCAACAAAGATTTCAAATAACATTGAAATTTGAAGGTTTATTTTCAGGACTTTGAACATTTCTTTTTTTAAACAAGAGAAACATAAGCTGTCAGAATTTTTAAAGCCAGGTGTCAAATTGCGATCTACTTTATGAGGATGATTTGCCCAATCAGATCATTTAATTTCCACTCAGGCACCTGAATTGGTGAGCTGTACATTTTACTAAAGTGCATACAAAGTGAAAGTCATATCACAAGTGTGACTCATATTTGTGAAATCATGGTTTGTTAAAAGGTCATTTTGTGTGCTATTGTAACACATGGTAACATTGTGAATGGTGCAGGACAGCAACGTTCTCATCATTCCCACTATTGACCACAGGGGAAATTGTTAAGACACAAAAGTTAAAAAACCTATCCCTGCTCCAAAATGAATATGAGCCACGAAGAAGGAATGGATGGGGAGAAGCTAACTACAAATAATCCATACCTGGCGCACTGAACCCCATCAGATGGGTTTAAGTAATATTCCTGTCCACTGCATGGAGTCCGAAGCTGGGATTTTCCACACCAGTGCAATTGTTGACCCAAGTGTGGCAGGGTGGGCATCATGTGCCCATACTTCCAATATGTGCTGCTAGTGGGTAAGGCTCCCTGCTCGCAATGTAGAATTATAAAGTTATCCTTTATGCCTAACCCAATAAGAACATTGGCATTTAATTGCAATGGGATAACCATTAATCCTTAGGGTCATGCAACTCTGAAGGGCAGATGATCAATAAAGGTCCAGCTCCACATCATAGGGGCACTGAACTGAAACTACTGAAGTAGAAAATAGCCCCATTAAGCCTGAATTTATAACAATCTTTGCCACATTAATTACACAGTCAGAGCAGTAACTTCTATTTTCTAACTTTTGAGTAGAGGCAGGTGTACAAGAAGGGTAAGCATATTTTTGTACTTATGGCATACAAATGTTATACATGTTGAACAGGCAGGTGGCTTGAAGACATGAAATTACATTGAATAGAGCAATAAATAGATTGCAATCTCTGTAATTATACTGTTCACTCCTACAGGAACACTGAGTGCCAGGAGCATTGCTATAAATAACCCATTATATGTACAATGCTGTACATTAATACTTTTGCCTTGAGTACTCAATGATATATCTAAGTAACTATTTGTTTGCTGATGGGGTTCTATCACCACACTAAGAGTGACAGTACCTTCCGCAACAAATACTTTTGACACAATTGAACATTTCTGATGACAATTTACACTTCATCTCTCTATTCAATACCATACTCTTTTCTTTTGACAAATGGCTCAGTAAGACAGCACTCAAGTTTGACACAATGAAGCACATCAAAATATTTGAAACAAATCAGAATAGCCTTTGTTATTTTTAATTTTAGTCAACACGTCTCTCCTTTTCAAGAGTTACAATTGGCCAATCCATTGTGCTCAGCAGTTATTTGAACGAATTTGTAATCTACAGAAAATAGGAAAGGTCTCACTGTGTACAGAACCAAGGATCCATCACTGTTTTCAAAAGCTAATGGTTAAATATTGAGGGAATACAGCTGTTTCCATGTAAACACCTGGGTCTAATGTTGGGAGAAAATAACCGGTTAACATTGGAAGTCCAGCAGTAGGAGTTGAATATCATTACACCAAGTTAAAGCCACCAGGACAGAGGTCACAATATGGGCAAGCTGGTTGGGTGAGTCAGCTAACAGAGTTGGCAAGAAGAACAGTCTGGAAGAAAAAGAATCTTCATGTTCAAATGTTGAGATGCAGCACAACACAGACTTCTGAATGAAGGGAGAAAAGTTGCTCAGGGAAGAAGAGTTTTAAAAAAAATCAAGTGCGTCTTCGATCTCATCAAGGCAAGGAACTGGGCATTGGGAAATGTTCACATTTCAGGCCCTCAGGAGTTAATGTCCCAAGTATGTGGCAGCAGTGGGGAAATCTCACCAGGCGCATATCTGAAAATCTCAGGTGCATTGCTTGTGATTTTTCATCCATTCCATCAGTTGAGATTGCGCAAACCTATTTCTCGTTAACTGCCTGTAGTGAAGCAACTTTCATCTTATCAGTCTGGCTTGCATTCAAACCCATGTCCCAGAAGTGAAAGGGCAATGTGCTAACCCATCACATCACCCAGTCTTCTGAAAAATTGCAAATTTAATAAAGGTTAGCCAGAAAGAAAAGTCAAAAAAGTTCCCAAAAAAAGGGAATGCAGCGAGAGACAAAGTAGGAGGGTCAGGACAAAAGAGGGAAGAGATCGAAAGATGTTTAAACAGGCTTACTATCGGAAACAGTGAGAAGCTTTGAAGATTGTAGAAATAAACAGATTTAGAGTTATGATATAGTAACAACATGATAACAGTAAGTACTTTGTAAAGATATAAATCTATACCTCAGTAAATAGAAGAGGTGTTACTATTACATATCACCATACCAGTTCTAATGCTGGAAAATGGGAATGGTTCAATCAGGGTCTACTTACCCCAATTAATGTGGAGATGCCGGTGATGGACTGGGGTTGACAATTGTAAACAATTTTACAACACCAAGTTATAGTCCAGCAATTTTATTTTAAATTCACAAGCTTTCGGAGGCTACCTCCTTCCTCAGGTGAACGATGTGGAAAAAAAAAACACAATGTACTGAACACCAGCAGTAACCAGTCACTGTGAGTGTGAGGATCCAAGGCAAAACCGTAGCAGGTTGAACAGCCTAATCTGAGCACTACTGACACCACACATCTGAAAATTACCCCTTTGCCCCCTAAGATATTTGGCAGTACCTCCGTGAAAAAAAAAGTTGGCAAGTTTGTTTTGGAGGAGAGAGGAGCCAGGACAGTGAACTGAACTCCATTTTCATCACATACAAGTCCTGAGATAATTCAACTTAACGCATTTTAAATCATCACTTTAAAAACAAATGAGGGGCGGTTTGTCCAAGATTATTTCTGGAAGATAGGTTCCCCTTTTATAAAAACTCTCATTCAGTCACATGTAAGTCGGTTCTCAACCACCAAGATAGGAGATTGGATCTTACACAAACACAGAATTCCAGCACACCAATCACACCCTCATCCATTCCTTCATCCAGGAACAGCAACATGCATCATTTTAATCTGCCCACACATTTTGACTCTGCTGATTTACGTATTTGACGTACATCATAATTAGTCAGACCATTGTCTAATGATACCTCGATAGTAGCACATTAAATTGTTCTAGTAGAATATCATTTTGTAAATATCTGTTTCAGTTTTTAAAATATTCTTCATTTATTTTTCCATTCTTGTTGCGTTTTCCCTCCCACCAAGTATTGCTTTTCTCAGGTGAGAGTTTGGACAATTGACCTATCCTCTGTTGGAATGGCAAGTGACTGAACACCAGTCATGAAGGATGTTCTTTTTAAAAAAAAAATTCCATCCAGTTCTGTAAATAATTATTTTGGCAGCGGTACAAATATAACAAATTGCAAATTAATCCTTCTCATGGCAGCTACAGAAATCCAAACCTGATTGCTGCCTCATTTCCTGATTAAAGTAGAATATTTCTCAGCAAACTCCTGTTACAAATCTCAAAATTACTTACTGTTCCAAAGGTGACAGTTTGCAGTTTATGACTTGACGTTTCTTAACCTTGGCACCATTTTAGTTTCTCAGATAAATTCAATTTAAACATTACTTCAGGTGCTGCCTTGTTTAGATTCGTCTCCATCAAATTTAAACAACAGTAATTCTACTAACTAGTGCGACTGGGCTAATATAACATGGTAAAAGCTTAACCAAGTTAAAGGGTTATCTAGATGAATTATGTGTATCCCTACGATATAGTTTAGATGCACTCAATAGAACTGGATTTCAAATTAGATACAGGAGAGACTGACAGCTTTATTAAGGGTCTACAATACTGTGAAGTCAGATTTCACAGACACACCATTAAAATGAATCATTCTCAGCTCCACAATATACTCACTGCCACACTGCTTAAAGACTTCAGGAGCGATTTTAACTCCTGACGGGAGTGGTGCAGGCGGGAGCCATGGGGAGCCTCAAACTGCCCAGCCCCCCCCGAGACATGTCCGGGAGATTTTATCTCTTGGGCCTCATTTGCATGCTGGTGGTCAGTGTCCTGGCTGAACCCAGTGGGAAGCCCCAGCTGGCTGGTGGGCGGGAGCGGGATTTTGGGAGGGAAGAGGCCCCTGCCAGGGACCCGAAGGAAAGTGGTTGTTGGGGGGAGGGGGTGTCGGGATGGCATCATAGTTGGGGGAAGGGGAGGGAAGCCCAGGGCAGGGGGAGCCCCAAGGTTTCCTTGTGAACTTCCCCACACTGGGTTAAAATTGCTGTTGGGCCCCGGTGACATCATCAAAGCCAATCTGCATATTTAAGGCAGCAACCCGCTGCCTTCCGGCAGATATCCTGTGACCTGAGAACAATAGATTACAATTACATCCTACGGGAAAGGCAGCAAGATCAGAGGCGGTAAGTTGCTGCCCCGATTTTAGCTCCCCTCCCACCTGGTTTCCGCCGAGCGGGCAGGGTTAAAATCAGGCCTTTAATTTCTGAATTCCTTTTAAAGTTTATGCAGTCGTCTTCTGTCAACTGATTATTTTTTTGTCACCTTTTGTCTCTTGCCATGTTGTAATAGAAGTCCCAATTCTTTTCACAGAGGCCCATTGGTCTGATATTGCTGCCTGTTATGTCAGTTCCCACTGGTCTGTTCCACACAACCTTCCTGCGCGCGTGGACTGAACTGTCTCATCGCTGTCACTTTAGGTGGCAGAAGCAGCTGTTTTAATGGAACTTGCTGACACCTCTGTGGTAAATCACCAAGTCCCCCTTTGTATCTTGTGTTCAGTAACGCTCCTGCAATGGAAGCTCATGAATAAAATTTAGTTCATTTCTGCTGGTCTGTATGTGGCTTCACAGGCCAGTTCTTGTTAACACTGCAGAATTGAAATGGATGGCTCAGAGTGGCTGACTCTTACGGAGACATAGCTATTGGCACTGAAATTATCTGGGCAGATTCGTGTGATGTTATTTTTTTTTAAAAGATACCATTTTTTTTGACACAC
The DNA here is from genome assembly GCF_035084215.1 of Heptranchias perlo. Lineage (NCBI taxonomy): Eukaryota > Metazoa > Chordata > Chondrichthyes > Hexanchiformes > Hexanchidae > Heptranchias > Heptranchias perlo. The sequence goes on from NC_090360.1 coordinate 9,486,755, forward strand.
AGATGCTTCTTTGTTGGCAATTTTCAGATGCAGAAATTGTCCTTCCCTCACAGCACAAACGTATCAAAGAAAGAATCCATTCCTGTCAGCTCATTTTAAGTTACGGCTGAATGCACAGAAATTCAAGAGAGAAGTCAGCGTGTGGAAAACAGAGACTGATGATGATGCTGTTCTTAAGATGTACAATTGTCCAGCGGTATGTTCACTAAAGGGTGTGGACATTTAAAAAGAAATGGAAAGATATATTCGCACAATTCAATTCTTTATTTACCTCTACACCTCGGTGTGGAATTTTGTGCTTATCAAGGTGAGGGACGTCAGTGCTGAGGTGCTGAAGCTCTCTCCAGGTTTTGCATCAATTGTCATCCACAAGCTTTCCCAGGTCAAGTCCAGCAGATGTCGCATGGAATGGAGTTCTCTTCACACTCCCCCCAAAAAAATCTTAGCATCTGGTACATGCCTGTAGACACCATTACAGGCTTCAAAAAGCTCATATATAATTTTGAACTACAGACAAAATATCTTAAGTGCTTAAACATCTTACATTAAATATAACAAATATACAAATACGTCAGAAGTGTTAATATTTGTCAAGCTCAAAATGCTTGCTACTTCAAAGACATCTTTCAGGTTGCACGTCCTAGGAAGCTACGCCGGAACATAGGAACAGGAGTAGGCCATTCAGCCCCTCGAGCCTGTTCCGCCATTCAAATAGATCATGGCTGATCTGTACCTCAACCCCATTTACCCGCGTTTGCTCCATATCCCTTGATATGCTTACCCAACAAAAATCTATCAATCTCAGTCTTGAAAGCTTCAACTGACCCAGCATCGACAGCCTTTTGGGGGAGAGAATTCCAAATTTCTACTACCCTTTGTGTGAAGAAGTGTTTTCTGATTTCACTCCTGAATGGCCTAGCTCCAATTTTTAGATTAAGGAGAGGAGGGAAGGATACAACACAATAAAATGCAATCTATTTCTTTAAAGTAAGGAATTTGTGACAAATTGTGAACATATCTATTCCCAGAAAAGGAAACTTTTGATTCCTAATTAATATTGTCTCTGTTTACTGATTTTGTCTCTATTTAGAATGACAAAGTGAAACACACAGTTATATGATTGGTAAAAAAAAACTGCAGCTTTGTATAGCAATATTACGAGGTCTGCAAAGAATGAATCAAATCTTCACTGTTTGGCTGAAATAGAAAAAATAATCAGTGACTTTATTGTACAACTGCCAGTTTGGGTCCACAATGATTTTAGCCTCAAGACTTCCAGCAACTCTCCTTGCTACGATGCACATTGTCTAGACGGAGTGCACTATGTTTTATATTGTCTGTAATAAGGTCTTTCTAGTGCTTAATCACAAGGGCAAACACATGAGTGTCACATGAACATGTTGGAACTGCAAAGATTCTAATTCAGAGCAATAATTAATTGGCACATTCTATCATTGTAACTAAACCTCATCAAACCAATATCGATCAGAAAAATTACAGTATCTTCCACATAAGTGACACACCATAGACCAAGCTTGTTGCAGTATATTTGTGTCAGTTTTCAACAACAACTTACATTTATATAGTGCCTTTAACATCCCAAGGCACTTCACAGGAGCATAATCAGATAACAATTGACACTGAGCCAAAGGTGAAGATGTTAGGACGGGTGACTAAAAGCCTGGTCAAAGCAGTAGATTTTAAGGAGCATCTCAAAAGGAGAAGAGAGAGGTAGAGAGGCGGAGAGGTTAGGGGAGGGAATTCCAGAGCTTACGGCCTAGATAGCTGAAGGCATGTCCGCCAATGGTGGGGCGAAGGGAGTGGGGGATATGCAAGAGGTCAGAGTTAGAGGAACACAGAGATTTTGGAGGGGTGTAGGGCTGCAGAAGCTCACCGAGATAGGGAGAGGTGAGGCCATGGAGAGATTTGAACACTACAATGAGAATTTTAAAATCGACGCCTTGGTGGACCGGGAGCCAATGTTGATCAGCGAGCACAGGGCTGATGGGTGGACAGGACTTGGTGCGGGTTAGCATATGGGAAGCATAGATTTGGATGAGCTCAAGATTGTGGAGGGTGGAAGATGGGATACTGGCCAGGAGAGCATTGAAATAGTCGATTCTGGAACTAACAAAAGTACGGATGAGGGTTTCAGCAGCAGATAATCTGAGGCAGAGGCAGAGATGGGCGAAGTTACATAGGTGGAAGTAGGCAGTCTTTGTCATGGAGGGGATATGGCTCAGAAGCTCAGCTCATGGTCAAACAGGATGCCGAGGTTGTGAACAATCTGGTTCAGCCTGAGACAGATGGAATCGTTGGTGAGGGAGCGTAGTTTGTGGCGGGGGTTGAAAATTATTTCAGTAGCTTGTCCCTTTAAAAATAATGGTATTTAACATGCAGAGTCAGAAAGTTTTACATTTTATGTCTCTTTGCACATACCAGGAACCATGCTGTAGTTTGCATTGCCTTCATTGATAGTAAAGGACAGGGGAGGGTGGGGGGAGCGAACAGCTGAAAAGATGTCTCCATCTATTTTCCATTGTATTCTTGGCTGCACTCCACTTTTGTAGTGGTTTGGTGGCTACAATTACAATTCTGCATGGTGGGTTTGGTTATATATGTCATGTCAGCCTAATGATTATGTGTCTGACTGTTGGTAAGCGTACATCCAGTCTCTTGGTGGTCCCGTGGTGAACTTGCGTTTGTGGCGGGCACACATCCGATTCCCGGGCATTTAAGTGGCGGGTGTTTGTTCAGTTCTCTGGTGGTCTCGTGCCAGTGCTTCTGAGTTCTTGGTGAGTTGCTGTTTGTGTTCATGCGTCCAGTTCCCCAGCAATGTAACAGAAAGCCCTCCTCATCAACACATTTTGGAGTTGGAGTTGGGTTAAAACCATTAAGGGTCTGAATTATTCATGCCTATTATAAACTACATTGGGAAGTCCCTGATAAATTTTCACTTCACTTTACAAATACCACCATCGATGCTGAAAAATAATCCATCCTCACAATCATTGCATCACACATACTTCAATACTGCTTTTTCCTTGTTCTCTTGTTGCAAGAGATTACATTATATTTTCTGTATTTTTGCAATGATCCCTACTCTGGTGTTGGCTTGAGCATAGTTATCCTGTTCAATCATAGCTTTTTGTGGTCGAGTTAGCAGTGAAAGTCATCTGGATTGATTTAGTCTTATTACTTATGCAGGAAAATATTAGTCAGGCAAATCTGCTTCTGTTATGAGATATCTTCAATTTCTGAGAGCTCAGTAGCTTTTTATGCCTGTTCATTTGATTTGCTAACTAAATTTACACACATTTTGTTGGCAAATTGATCATGATCAACTAGAAATGCCTTTTCGGTATAGAGGCAGCAAATGTTGGTCATCAGTTTTGATTTGTGTAATGGTTTGCTACTATGTGTTAAAATCATTTCAGGGACACATCAGGCTCATATGCCTTTCCTGACACTTGTTTTCTCCATCACTTCAAAATGAAGTATTTGAATCATTTGTCCTTTTGCAATCAATAAACAAAAGTATTCAGGGACAATAATCAATAAAAAATCAATACAAGCTTCCAGATACCTTCCAGTGCACTTGAAAGTGCCTTGACATCATATTCCATTCTGTTTAAAATGAAGCATAATTATTTTTCACTACATCCAGCCCATTTCATAGAATCATACGGCACAGAAGGAGGCCATTCAGTCTATCGAGCCTCTGCCGGCTCTTTGAAAGACCTATCCAATTAGTCCCGCTTCCCCGCTCTTTCCCCATAGCCCTGCAAATGTTTCCTTTTCAAGTATATATCCAATTCTCTTTTGAAAGTTACTATTGAATCATTTCTGTACGAACCCAATGTTTGGAGCACACACAAGCTAACAAATGCCCTCGGACTGGCCGTGATTTGTTGATTGATGCAGATTTTCTCTGCGTATTATCCTTGTTGGCTTTCTTCTTTCCATTATTCACTTCCTCCTGTTACAGAGAGTTACACCTCACTGCAAAAGCCCTACCTTTAGATTTCTTCAATAATTGAATATTTTAGATGTGACAACGACACCAAGTTTGAACAATGACACCAAGTTTGAAACATACTTGTATATCAATGTACAATATCAGACATTCTACAACGATATTTACACATCATTTACATATAAAAAAACTCTCATTTGCCCCTAACTGTGGCTTGCAGAATAACGTCAACCCTCCTGTGTACTATCTGTCTACAAGATATCCTATTATTCTGTGCTGTGACCATTCTTCATTCTATTCTAACCATCAATTGTCAAATATTTTGTAAACATACAATGAACTGCACACACAGCAGCCAAGGTTCCAATGGGCCCAATCCTCTGGTGCAATTGAGGTGGACCCGACAGCTTCCCAAATTAACGGGTGCAGGATGGGCGAGTGACCCGCGCCGGGGAAGGGTGCATCAGAGATGCCCGCTTTGATCTACCTACCGCAAGGCGCAGCAGCACACAGCCGCTTCACTAGGTTGCCCCCCAAGGTCCTTTCCGGGCTGATGAGAAAAGCTGCTGTTGAGGAACTTTGGCTCAGGCAGGAGCCATAACTGTGGCAGCATAAGGAAATCGATCCCAGGGCCTCAGTTCAGGCAAGATCTAAGGTCTTTCCAAGGCCTCAGTGTGATTCACACCAGCTCGCCACTGGCGAGAGTTCCACTGAGCCCTTTTAAGGATGTCAGGGTGAGATTCCAAGGATAGTCCAAAGACTCCCCGACATGCCCCCTTGACATCGACATGCCCTTGCCTCCTTCATTGAAAAGCCCAATTCTGTCCCATTTTCCGGTCCGTGGTCAGACAATCAGGCCCAGATTTGTTCCTGACCTGATTGGAAATTTGGACCCATAACATTTCCCTGAGCACTGTCTGGCATTTGGGTCTCATTTGAGCTTTACAAGACCATTTAAAGAGGCAAACCTCTAAACTGGCTTTCAAAGATTAGAATCCATTGCAATAAGTTTGGTAAAATGAATGTAATATCTGCCTGAGGTCAGCAGGTCCCTAAAGGACAGTACAGAATGAAGAAGCAAGATGATTAATTTTCTAACACAGTAAATATTTTATTATAACCAGAGGAACAACAGAAATTGCTGTGCATCTTGAAACAGGAGTAAAATGTAATGAACAATTAAATGTACCTTCAGCTTCAATCTCTGCTGCTGCACCTGCACTGAATTCATAATCTGTCGCCTGGCTCCTTACTCCCACATTTTGCTACTGTTCCTTTGTCATTGGCCATCTTTCTTTTTTCTTAATCACTGCCCCAAGGCTGTTCAGGATTCAACCATCTGAAGGATATTGTGAACTATGATATCTTGCATATTCAAGAACAGTCTAGGTCAAGTTGAGTTTGGCCCTCAGAACACTTTTAAGCAAATGGAACAGTGGACTTGGGAGTGAGTTCAGACATTACTTGTCTTTGCCGATCAAATGAAAGGCTATAGCCAACCCACGACATCCAAATGTGATCATTCCACTATACCAGTCACTTGATCAGGCTTCCCTTTGAACTTCAGGCAGGAATTAGAATCATTTTACCAAACCTACTGCAGTGCCTTCCAGTCTTTCAAACCTTATAATCAGTTCAATGGTTTTCCACTCTAAATGGGAGCAGTGATGTAAAGCTCACAAGACCCACTTGCCACGCAGTGCTCAGCTAAATCCGATGCATGCATTCATTGTATATTTACAAATAGTGCATTGATATTTCGTTAATAGGACATCAAACGGGCAAACAGCCCCATCTGTTTAGGGTGCAGCTTTTTTTTTATAGTAGAGGCCAAGGAAATATAAACATGAAGAAAAGATTAAACTAATTTATATTTCATCTTCTTCGCCAAATATATCTGCAACAGTTTTTTTTCTGCCAGTTGTTTTGAGTTCTCTCTCAGATACATATGAATAAAAGAATTATAGCTACTGTAACCATAAGGTATAAATAAAAGCCAATGGCAAAATCCTAATGTGCAAAGCCTCGTTTAACACAGATATAACATATGTTTGCTAAATAAACAACTCCTTGAATATAGTGAGGCAAATAATGAATTTGACTTGTTTAGGACTCTACAGTTTTGAAAAATTTCTTTTTGGAATTTTGACAACATCCAACTAGCAACCACTTTAATTTGTTTACTGCAGCTCGAAGCAGATTGGCCAGGTAAATACCGTGATGTGGCCAGGTAAATACCGTGATGTGGCCAGGTAAATACCGTGATGTGGCCAGGTAAATACCGTGATGTGGCCAGGTAAATACCGTGATGTGGCCAGGTAAATACCGTGATGTGGCCAGGTAAATACCGTGATGTGGGTCGCTGCCCTCAGCTGGACATGTATGCTCAAGCTGTCAGGAAATGCGTCAATGCCAGATTCATCAGCCGCACTCAGAAGACAGTCCAGAATGTCACCCGAGCACAACGCAACGCCATCAACGCTCTCAAGACCGACCGCAACATCGTCATCAAACCAGCGGACAAAGGAGGAGCCATAGTCGTACAGAACAGAACGGACTATTGCAAAGAAGCATCCCGACAACTGGACAACCAGGAACACTACAGACGGTTACCCGCAGATCCGACCAAAGAACACACCTACCAGCTCAACAAACTGATCAAGACCTTCGATCCAGACCTTCAAAGCATCCTACGCGCTCTCATCCCACGTACTCCCCACGTGGGAGACTTCTACTGCCTCCCAAAGATACACAAAGCCAACACACCCGGACGTCCTATCGTATCAGGCAACGGAACCCTGTGTGAGAACCTCTCTGGATACATCGAGGGCATCCTGAAACCCATCGTACAGGGAACCCCCAGTTTCTGTCGCGACACTACAGACTTCCTACAAAAACTCAGTACCCACGGACCAGTTGAACCAGGAACACTTCTCACCACGATAGACGTCTCGGCACTCTACACCAGTATCCCCCACGATGACGGCATCGCTGCGACAGCATCAATACTCAACACCAACAACAGCCAATCTCCAGACGCCATCCTACAACTCATCCGCTTCATCCTGGATCACAATGTCTTCACCTTCGATAACCAGTTCTTTACCCAAACACACGGAACAGCCATGGGGACCAAATATGCACCCCAATACGCCAACATTTTCATGCACAAGTTCGAGCAGGACTTCTTCACTGCACAGGACCTCCAACCAACGCTATACACCAGATATATCGACGACATTTTCTTTCTATGGACCCACGGCGAAGAATCACTAAAGAGACTACACGATAACATTAACAAGTTCCATCCCACCATCAAGCTCACCATGGACTACTCCTCAGAATCAGTTTCTTTCTTGGACACACGAATCTCCATCAAAGACGGGCACCTCAGCACCTCACTCTACCGCAAGCCCACGGACAACCTCACGATGCTCCACTTTTCCAGCTTCCACCCTAACCACGTCAAAGAGGCCATCCCCTATGGACAGGCCCTGCGAATACACAGGGTCTGCTCAGACGAGGAGGAACGCGATGGACACCTACAGACGCTGAAAGACGCCCTAGTAAGAACGGGATATGACGCTCGACTCATCGATCGACAGTTCCGACGGGCCACAGTGAAAAATTGCATAGACCTCCTCAGAAGACTAACACGGGACACAACCAACAGAGTACCCTTCGTCGTCCAGTACTTCCCCGGAGCGGAGAAACTACGCCATGTTCTCCGCAGCCTTCAACATGTCATCAATGACGACGAACACCTCGCTATGGCCATCCCCACACCTCCACTACTCACCTTTAAACAGCCACCCAACCTCAAACAGACCATCGTTCGCAGCAAATTACCCAGCTTTCAGGAGAACAGCGTCCACGACACCACACAACCCTGCCACGGTAACCTCTGCAAGACATGCCAGATCATCGACAAAGATACCACCATCACACGAGAGGACACCACCCACCAGGTGCATGGTTCATACTCCTGTGACTTGGTCAATGTTGTCTACCTCATACGTTGCAGGAAAGGATGCCCCAGAGCATGGTACATTGGCGAGACCATGCAAACGCTGCGACAACGGATGAACGGACACCACGCAACAATCGCCAGACAGGAGGGTTCCCTCCCAGTCGGGGAACACTTCAGCAGTCAGGGACATTCAGCCACCGACCTTCGGGTAAGCGTACTCCAAGGCGACCTTCGAGACACTCGACAACGCAAAATCGTCGAGCAGAAATTGATAGCCAAGTTTCGCACCCATGAGGATGGCCTCAACCGGGATCTTGGGTTCATGTCACGCTACACGTTACCCCACCAGCGAACAAATTTTATTTGTTTTTAATATAACGGGTCAATTGCTGTCTTTTCCTTCTGGATGTTTCTATCTCTCTCGCTCTGTTTTTTTAATTGGCATCTCCACATCATCCGTTTTTTTAGTTCTGGCCGTTTGTATATCCGGTGGCCCTGTAGGTAACACCTATCTGTCGGAACACTTTGGTTGCCTTGGCAATGGGCAGTTGAAAAGACTCTCTGTAATCACCAGGCATTGTTCTGTGATTTATAAATGCGATAGGTTCGAGGACTTCAGTTCCACATTCACCTGAGGAAGGAGGAAGCCTCCGAAAGCTTGTGGATTTTAAAATAAAATTGTTGGACTATAACTTGGTGTTGTAAAATTGTTTACAAAAGGTAAATACCGAGAATACTTTGCTGATGATCCCAATATAACTTCAAGTGGATGCATCATCTCTGTCAAGGTAGTTGACTTAATGGGCAGTAATTGCCAAATCTACAAGGGTGATAATAGTACTAATTATTGTTTAGTTGGCTGCAAAAAAAGAGACAAGAGTTAATCAGTTTGTCCCATCAGGGGATCCTGCAAGCAAAGTACTTACAGGGTGGCCTCATCCTGAAGCATGTGAGCATCTGGAAATGGCTTTTTGGGAAAGCAGCCTGATGTTTTTGAACCCCACTGTTAGTGACAGCTGTATTGAATGCTGCAAAACACCTTTTTGAAATTCCTTTGTCTCATTTCAGACTTCAAAGTCAATGAATGGGCATAACTATTGTCCCATAACTGGGTGCTGGAATAAATGTTCACTTATCTGACAGTTGAATGATCTGAGGCAATGGAAACAATTCATGAATGTCTGACTTTACATAGAAGCTTTCCCTCACCATTGTGTGTTCCATGTTATGAGAGACTACTTAATTCTTAAGATATTTTGTGAGTTAACGAAACTGTTCTATTTTAACTCTTTTGATTTTTGCTTCTGCTCATTTTATATTTGTTAACAAACTTGATTCATAGTTTATGTCCTGAAATATATGGTCTGTCAGTGCTTTTGTCCATCTGTCGGGTAGATTAGTTGGAATTACTATTCGTAGTGAGTTTATCAGGAAGAGATTTATTATTTACCCTAGGCACACTCTCTCTTAGGTTACTTCATTCATAAGGTCAGGTTTCGGTTCATAGGAAGCAATCTTAGTCAAATTAATCCTTCAAACTGTGCATGAAAGAAACTATCTAAAGAGTGTCCGATTCATAAAATACAGTAATTTTGTAAGTAACCTTGGAAAAAGTTGAAACATTAATGCTTTACCTTGTTCTGAAGTTTCTGTACAAAAAAATCTGAACTCTAATTAGATTTAAACATGTTTTCCCTGGCTGCTACCATTTCTCCATTGCTGGGCTGCAGGGGTTGGGGAATATAGGGTACGGTAGCATAGTGGTTATGTTACTGGACGAATAATCCAGAGCCCTGGACGAATAATCCAGAGTCATGTGTTCAAATCCCGCCACGGCAGCTGGGGAATTTAAATTCAATTAATTAAATTAAAAAATCTAGAATTAAAATACTAGGATCAGTAATGGTGGCCATGAAATTACCGGATTGTCGTAAAAACCCATCTGGTTCATTAATGCCCTTCAGGGACGGAAACCTGCCGTCCTCACCCGGTCTCACCTGTATGTGACTCCAGACCCACAGCAATGTGGTTGATTCTTAATTGCCCTTTGAAATGGCCTAGCAAGCCACTCAGTTGTAAAAGTCATAAGAATAAAAACGGATGAACCACTGGACATCGGACCACTAGGCACCGGACACGACAACGGCAAACCAAGCCCAGTCGACCCTGCAAAGTCCTCCTCACTAACATCTGGGGACTTGTGCCAAAATTGGGAGAGCTGTCCCACAGACTGGTCAATCAACAGCCTGACATAGCCATACTCACAGAATCATACCTTTCAGCCAACGTCCCAGACTCTTCCATCACCATCCCTGGGTATGTCCTGTCCCACCGGCAGGACAGACCCACCAGAGGTGGCGGTACAGTGATATACAGTCAGGAGGGAGTGGCCCTGGGAGTCCTCAACATTGATTCTGGACCCCATAAAATCTCATGGCATCAGGTCAAACATGGGCAAGGAAACCTCCTGCTGATAACCACCGACCGTCCTCCCCCAGCTGATGAATCAGTCCTCCTCCATGTTGAGCACCACTTGGAGGAAGCACTGAGGGTAGCAAGGGCACAAAATGTACTCTGGGTGGAGGACTTCAATGTCCATCACCAAGAGTGGCTCGGTAGCACCACTACTGACCGAGTCCTTAAGGACATAGCTGCCAGACTGGGCCTGCGGCAGGTGGTGAGTGAACCAACACGAGGGAAAAACTTACTTGACCTCGTCCTCACCAATCTACCTGTCGCAAATACATCTGTCCATGACAGTATTGGTAGGAGTGACCACCACACAGTCCCGTCTTCGCACTGACGACACCATCCATGAGGCACTGTGGGCCATCAGCAGCAGCAGAATTGTATTCCAGCACAATCTGTAACCTCATGGCCCGGCATATTCCTCACTCTACCATTACCAACAAACCAGGGGATCAACCCTGGTTAAATGAGGAGTGTAGAAGAGTATGCCAGGAGCAGCACCAGGCATACCTAAAACAGGCATGCTAAAAACAGAAGCAACATGCTATAGACAGAGCTAAGCGATTCCACAACCAACGGATCAGATCAAAGCTCTGCAGTCCTGCCACATCCAGTCGTGAATGGTGGTGGACAATTAGACAACTAACGGGAGGAGGAGGCTCTGCAAACATTCCCATCCTCAATAATGACGGAGTCCAGCACGTGAGTGCAAAAGACAAGGCTGAAGCGTTTGCAACCATCTTCAGCCAGAAGTGCCGAGTGGATGATTCATCTCGGCCTCCTCCCGATATCCCCACCATCACGGAAGCCAGTCTTCAGCCAATTCGATTCACTCCACGTGATATCAAGAAACGGCTGAGTGCACTGGATACAGCAAAGGCTATGGGCCCCGACAACATCCCAGCTGTAGTGCTGAAGACTTGTGCTCCAGAACTAGCTGTGCCTCTAGCCAAGCTGTTCCAGTACAGCTACAACACTGGCATCTACCCGACAATGTGGAAAATTGCCCAGGTATGTCCTGTCCACAAAAAGCAGGACAAATCCAATCTGGCCAATTACCGCCCCATCAGTCTACTCTCAATCATCAGCAAAGTGATGGAAGGAGTCGTCGACAGTGCTATCAAGCGGCACTTACTCACCAATAACCTGCTCACCGATGCTCAGTTTGGATTCCGCCAGGACCACTCGGCTCCAGACCTCATTACAGCCTTGGTCCAAACATGGACAAAGGAGCTGAATTCCAGAGGTGAGGTGAGAGTGACTGCCCTTGACATCAGGCAGCATTTGACCGAGTGTGGCACCAAGGAGCCCGAGTAAAATTGAAGTCAATGGGAATCAGGGGGAAAACTCTCCAGTGGCTGGAGTCATACCTAGCACAAAGGAAGATGGCATTAGTTGTTGCAGGCCAATCATCTCAGCCCCAGGACATTGCTGCAGGAGCTCCTCAGGGCAGTGTCCTAGGCCCAACCATCTTCAGCTGCTTCATCAATGACCTTCCCTCCATCATAAGGTCAGAAATGGGGATGTTCGCTGATGACTGCACAGTGTTCAGTTCCATTCGCAACCCCTCAAATAATGAAGCAGTCCGAGCCCGCATGCAGCAAGACCTGGACAACATCCAGGCTTGGGCTCATAAGTGGCAAGTAACATTCACGCCAGATAAGTGCCAGGCAATGACCATCTCCAACAAGAGAGAGTCAAACCACCTCCCCTTGACATTCAACGGCATTACCATCGCCAAATCCCTCACCATCAACATCCTGGGGGTCACCATTGACCAGAAACTTAACTGGGCCAGCCATATAAATACTGTGGCTACAAGAGCAGGTCAGAGGCTGGGTATTCTGCGGTGAGTGACTCACCTCCTGACTCCCCAAAGCCTTTCCACCATCTACAAGGCACAAGTCAGGAGTGTGATGGAATACTCTCCACTTGCTTGGATGAGTGCAGCTCCAACAACACTCAAGAAGCTCGACACCATCCAGGACAAAGCAGCCCGCTTGATTGGCACCCCATCCACCACCCTAAACATTCACTCCCTTCACCACCGGCGCACTGTGGCTGCAGTGTGTACCATCCACAGGATGCACTGCAGCAACTCGCCAAGGCTTCTTCGACAGCACCTCCCAAACCCGCGACCTCTACCACCTCGGATAAGAGCAACAGGCACATGGGAACAACACCACCTGCACGTTCCCCTCCAAGTCACACACCATCCCGACCTGGAAATATATCGCCGTTCCTTCATCGTCGCTGGGTCAAAATCCTGGAACTCCCTTCCTAACAGCACTGTGGGAGAACCTTTACTACACGGACTGCAGCGGTTCAAGAAGGCGGCTCACCACCACCTTCTCAAAGGCAATTCGGGATGAGCAATAAATGCCGGCCTTGCCAGCGACGCCCACATCCCATGAACGAATAAAAAAAAATAAGTGGTACGGCTGACAAACAGCAAGTCCTGGCATTTCTGTGAATGCCACTTTTGCTATATTTGATTTTTAAAATCTGGGAGTTGTAGACACAGATGCATGCATGCCATTACATTGCCTCTTCATAATGATGAAAGTGATATTTCTGCAAAACCCCATGAACTCAAGCCCTAGGCGTTTTAGAGGCATGGACCTCTGATGATAAAACTTGTTAAACTTTAGGGGTGGCTCGCCTGTTGCAACACTTATGGGTTGGGCTGGAATGCCCGTGACCTTTGTGGGAAGGGTTACTGTCTGGCAGCACTCAAAGGAGGACTCATGAGATTGGCAATTTGGGAAAACGAGGGGAATGCCCTGGAAGGGGGAGAGATGGTCGGGCCTTGGGATCAGTTGCGATGTGGAAAAAGAGGAAGAACAACAACTTGTATTTATATTGCACCTTGAAAGTAAATAACGTCCTAAGGCACCTCACGGATTGGTGTATAGATAATTGATGCTGAGCTGGGAAAGGAGAGTAGAGGAGGTTGGTTGAAGGGATGAGTTTTAAGCAGGTTTTTAAAGGAGGAATAAAAATTAAACCAAAGTAATATACCTGAGAGAGGCTGAGGAGAGTGAAATATCCTTTCTTTCCTTCACACATTTCCTCTCTCGAGAACAGTTAATAAGTATAACCTTCACAAATAAAATTGATTGTTTACATTATTTTCATGTTTTAAGACAAAATAAATTCTATTACTTCACAGGCTTCCAATTTTTTCCACAGAAACAGGAGGCAGGGGGTAGGACTTACATAAGGCAACTCCTGGCACGCTCAATGAATTGTGAGCCTTGCTGTCAAATGTAACAAGAGATTGTGCTGTGTTATGCAACTCCAAGCTAAATGTGGAGTGGCGTTCATTAGATTCAGAAGGGAAAGGTCCTTAACCTGTATTCTGAAGCCAAATTTAAGAAGGGAGGATGTCTCTGTGATTGATATGGAAAATTGAGAGAGACCAAGGCATTTGCAGAAAAAAAAGCCAAGTACTGTACTAATTATTGGGCACAGAGGTCGGCACAATTCACGGCACAACTGGTTTTCTGGTAATTAACGTATCAGAAAATCGGGAGTGCAACAAATTAGTGCCGTGACTTCCATGCTGATTCACCAATCTGTGCTCCCGTCAAGTAACGTTCGATGCTGGGAGCACAGCCTTGCCGAAATTACCTTTTTTAACATTCACTTCTTCACCACCAGAGGGTTGCTACTGGTCGTCATGTTGGGAAGGTCAATGTGACTGCATTCAACCTTTGCTCTGTAATTGTACTACCGACCTTTTCAGAGAACTTTTAAGAGCCAAGTGTCTGTGGCAAATTTTTTTACACTACAGCAACGTAGAGTTTTATAGCAAAGGGACAGAACGTAAGAGTGCAGCTACAGACCACAAGTCAGTCGAAACATTGTAATCCTTCCCACAACACATTGCATGAAGAGGAAGCAGTGCACGACTATGAACTGCACTTCTGCACAACATGGCAACATAAAGTTCAGAACTTTCACGAAAGGACGATGTCTGAAATGCCCAACATTTTTAATTTGGAATGGCGCCTGTTGCAAAAATCTTTTAATAAATTAAACAAAGACTGCTTTTAACTAAAGCTGTAGTTGTACTGTGCTATAGTCTGAGGCTCATAGCTATAGAATTGACTCACGGCAGGTGACACCTGATCTATACCCCCTGCCTGGATTCGTACTGTCACAGCCAGATGGCCTACATAACTGCACAGAGCTCGGCTTCCATGCTTTGAGAGCAGAAGTGCGACTGTGTACAGTCTCAAAACATTAAAAAATGGTTTAAGCTTATA